>NC_039268.1:6830234-7203359 GCF_003368295.1 Carassius auratus
ATCGAGAGGTTCAGGGAGATGAAGGCGCACTCTGCTGCTTTCAGATCCTTCGTTCCACAAAGGTCCATGTCTGAACTGGAACAACATATGGGTCCTGGCCTGTCTCGATCTGAGGATCAAAGATGGGCACAGAAGGAATCATGGGTCACAAGGAGGTAAGCAGCACCTAAGGGATGTGATCCAAGGCAGTGTTCTCGTCTGAATCAAAATGATACCTAGGTATCTACTTGTTTCCTTTGGGGATTTTTAACTTCTGCTTTTATCTTCCTCTTCCTAATTCACCTGTAACCACCAGCTCTCCACCTGATCGAGGTTAGGTGGAAACTTCTCGCATAACAGTCTCCTATGCTGGACCTATAATGTTTTTGGCTGGTTCTATGTTCATAGCAACCACCTTACTGATGGTCCGGACTAAAAGGAGGCGCCCCTTGAGCGAAGCTCCAGCACAGGAGGGTGGGTATGTAACCCTTTCTGTATATACTTATGTGTATTAAATTGCTGGTGGTTATGTGTCTACTAATAAACTCTGTGAGTTTCCTTTGCAGTGCTCAGTTACAGTGTTTACTAAACACTCATCAGCACCAGCCATCCGGCTTCATTTTCCAGTATTAGGTAGCTGAGATCACAGGTTTCTGCGGGAGCCTCCTTGATCATCAGGCACTGCAGGGAATTCCATGGATGTCCTGAGGGGTCTCCTGGCCACTTCCAGCCCGCATCCAGCGGGAAGTGGAGGTGGCAGTTACAGAAGTCTTCTTGTATATGCTGCCTCAGGTGATGCTCCCCTCACCAGAGATTTGTAAAATTTGAGCTTGCCTCTGCCGTGTGGTTCAGCGCCTCTGCAATGCTTAGGAACCTTTAGGTACACACGCTAAGCTCTGTGTACTTTCTAAAAACCACATGGTGGTCAGTGTGCACGTGAACAATTTGCGCACTTTCTAAAATCCAGGGAAAAAGGGAACGTCTCAACCACCTGAGATGTTTCCCATCTACTGTAAAGTTTTCACTACTTTCACTGATCATCACACCACAGCTGTTTTCTCCAGCGAAAATCTAGCCCTTAACACATATGAACGGATAATTTAAATATACTTATTTAAATATACTCAATTTAATTATAGTTACTTTATACATACGCTACTGTGCAAAAGTCTAAGGCATGTTAGTATTTTCATCCAAAAGAATGGTGTGCAGCCAGTTATTTATATCTTTTGCTGTAGTGTGTCTGTAGAAAATATCAGTTTACATTTAGTTTGTCTCACTTTCATCTGTTTCTTCATGTAATCACATACAGATTCGATGATGGTGAGATCAGATCCCCATGTGGAGCACCGGCTGTTGTCAGGGTGCTTGTGCATTCAAAAATCTCACTAGATTATTATTAAAATTAATGGCAAATGTTTGGAAATGTAACTGAAATTTCCTACTGACACACTACATCAAAATATATAGATAACTTAAAACCCTTTTTGGGGTGAAAATACTAATGTGCCTAAGACTTTTGCACAGTATTGTACTTTATAAAGTAAACGTACCCTTTAAGTAAATAGCCATTACTGCACTTGGAATTTTTTTTTTTTTAGGAAATCTTACACTAACATTGCCCATCTGAAATGTAATTCTGTACTATACAGTAAAATACTGTTTCCCTGCAATGTTGTTCCACCTCCGAGAAGATATAGCTCAGAGTGCAAAATATCATCATCTACTGAACATGCTTCTCACACACATGCACACTCTCACATCCTACCTCAATTGAGCACAACACATATGCAGTAAAAATCTAATTTTAAGGTAACCCACATAACCTGCTCTTTCTCCAAACTCAAGACACAGTCATGACCACCACATACAGTCTATCTTAATCTGTTTAATAACATTTATAATTACGTCCTATCTGCACCCAGTTACAGCTGTGCCAGTCCAGGGAGCATCTGTTATCAGAAGAGCGCAGTTTGCTAAATAACATGATGTGAATTCATGATATCTGGATGCTTATTAAGATAGCTTCTGTGTCTCTGTTGTTTATCATCCTAATATGTGTGTACATATGCATGTACTGTATGTAGGAGGGACAGCTCCAATATTATCTGTTGGCATATTGCATACATGTGTGTATATATGAATGCATGTGAGTGTTCTACTTTCCTAATCTCAATAATGAGGACTGGGATAGTATTAAGATAGTTTATAATGGCAAATATAAATTATGTGTATGCATTTCAAACATCTATTTTTGGGGACAGAAATGGTAGTTAATAAAATCAGATAACATTTCCACTTGGTTAAAGTTTCCGAAAGTTCACAATGTTCAAGAAGTGTTTAAAAACATGATAGAACATCATGTGTTTTTTAGTGGTAGAGTTTGGGTTTAGATTATGAAAAAGAACTAGCTTTATTAATAAACAATAGAAGCCAATGTACAGCATCCAGCCTGTCACGGTTGGTAAACCGTGATCTCTGGGTTTTGCACTTTGTGGGTGAAGTCTGTTTGTTACGTGTCTGCACGGATTAGTTTGTGGGCATCTCCGTTAATTGTCATCAGCAGCAGCTGTCACTCATTACTCTCTCCATATAATGGCTTGTCTCACGTCTTGTGTTTGTGAGAGCGTTGTTTCATGTTGTGTTCTGCGTTTTGGATGTCCGTGTCTTTCCCCGGAACCTCGTCCACTCTTCACAACCACCACAAGCATCAAGACTTACCTTCGGCTTGCTTCCCCGCAGTTCCTGTGCCACCCTCTCCTGCTGCCAATTCACCACCTCCATCTGGAGTCATCACTCATCACAAAATGTACAGAGTAAAATATTACTGAAAATTAATTAGTAATGCCTTAAACTACTGCGTTACAGGAAAAAGTAATAAATTACTGTAATGCATTACTTTTGTAACGCGTTACTCCCAACACTGCAACCAGCACACGTGAGGTACAAACAATAACTAACCAACTCAAACTGAAACGACAGTAACTTAAATACACAAACCAAATGAGGCTTATTAGTAAAACATACACCTGAACAGAATGATGAAAACAAATCAATAACCATGACAACAAACAGACCAGGTGGAAAGGTGCAAATTGTGATACTTAAGCCCTTTTCGGACAGGACTAGTTTTCTAAACTACGTTTGAGTTTCGATTTTTATCACCTGACGTCTGCGGCTTTCATGTACCGATACGGATGGGACTAACATTTCTGTGTTTATTACAGAGGTGGGAGGGTCTGTTTTGTGCATCTGGGCGTCACAGAGATCACGTGTATTGCATAGTCATTCGGATTGATTACCATTAGTATTATTACACAATAAATACTAAATGGCTAGTATAGCAAAACCATTTTAATGTGTGTTTTCTTAAGTTTAACTTTTTTTCATTCTTTTTTTTTTTTTTTTTTTTTTAGTAGTAGTAGTAGTAGGCTAAACCCATATTTAATTTTCATAAAGGTAAATCTGTAATTAAAACATTATGTAATTGAATGCAGAAATTAATGTGAGTTATCTTACCTGAAGCTGATATTACAATAGCCAGTATTAACAGTTTTCATGATCTGGCTCTTGATTTTATTATTATTATTATTATTTTAATATTATTATTTATTTGCCGGTGTTGTGCCCAATTCTGACCCTGCCAAATTATTACCGCCCTAGTATTGGTAGGTTTAGTAGTAGGTTTGGGGGAGGGGTTAGGATTAGGGGTGGGGTTAGGATTAGGCAATCAGGTAGCGATTAGAACAAGGGGGGTAATAATTTGGCAGGGGGTCAAAATTGGACACAACACCGGGAAGCAAATATATCAAACATGTGCGCGGTAATAGCATCTCTGGTAATTCACGTTGG
The DNA here is from genome assembly GCF_003368295.1 of Carassius auratus. NCBI lineage: Eukaryota > Metazoa > Chordata > Actinopteri > Cypriniformes > Cyprinidae > Carassius > Carassius auratus. The sequence goes on from NC_039268.1 coordinate 6,834,066, forward strand.
CCAAAACACACAAGGAAACACGTTGTGAAATAAAATATCGCCGGCAATCACAGACATTTGCATTCGGACAGGATTAGTTTTCTCAGAGGATCACGGAGTTTGCTGAAAGACAGTAGATAATTTGCTCTGGAATTATCAAAGAGGTTGTGTGAGAAAAACACAGACGGGATTAAAATCACCAAGTAGGTCTGTGAAACACAAGATTTCTCTAACGACCCCCTGTAAAACTAGTCCCGTCCGAATTGTGAGATATTTCTTCTGGCGGACTTATGTCTTGATTTCATCTGTCCACAGCCATATTACCATGTCAACCTGCCGTCGTCCTGGCATAGCCATGCCAAATTCTGCGAATGCTGTTTCACCAGTCCTTTGTTCGACTTGTCTGCTTGTTTCTACAGCTATTGTGATAATGTCAGTAGATAAATGCACGTGATGACTTTGACCTCTCTTTTTTTTTTTTTTTTTACCTCCAACATTTAATATGAACCGACCCATTTCATATTTTTTATGTTTTGTGGTGGTTCATTGTCAAGCATGAAGAAGACCAGATGATGTGGTGTGAAAACTGAACTGAAGGACTTCAAATCATGTCTTCTGACTAGGGTTAAGTCAATTTGTGACTTCTTGTTGCCACTGTAGTTAGTAGCTGCTTGCAGAAATATGTCTTCATGATGATGATGTTGTGTGCACTGGAGTTTTCAAGGATTTACTCACCATCATTGTTTTAAACGTCATAGCCAAATCCCCCATGACAGAAGTGGGCATCTTTCATTTAATAATAGTAATGATAATAAATAGTAGCAGTAGTATTTCTAAAAAATGTATTATGATTTATATTATATTTTTCAATTATGTAGAAAGTCAAAAAATGCTTAACTTTTTTGAGGGATGGGGGGTTGTCTATAGTAATTAAACTTAGCTTTACATTAAAATAACAGCAGTCTATTTAAATAACACTTAAGTGTGAGTTTGTAACTGGTGTCATATCAGGTCTTAGCAAAAATGCTGGAATTATCCTATTACTGTAGAGTATAATCAGCACCCAGAGCAATTCTCAGATTCCCTCTTGCAGTGAGATTCAGTCTTACTGCTGCGCTTTGGATCATGTTACTGTCTACTTTCTTTAAGGCTTAGTCATCCAGGATTATGAATCCCAAAACTGAGATGTTTCCAACAGTATGGACAACATAATTCTACACACACTCTTAAATGTTTCTTTCTACTTATTTTAACATAAATACAGTATCTCTAAAGTTAGTTTTTACAGGAATTTTACTCATGCATGCAGTCTACAAGACATGTAAACATTATTTTGAACAAATACAGTATCTCTAATATATATATATATATATATATATATATATATACTTTGAAAATATTAAATGAAGATAAATTAAATGCTATTAACAAAACAATTACATGCCGTTAGTTTGTAACTAATTTAACTAAATTCAATTTTCAATTTTGGTTTATTTAACTAAATCGTTTTTTTTTTTTCAGTGTAGCAAAGTTTTTCATATTTTTATTTTATTTTTTAAGTACATTTATAGGACTATACTTTGTGTTTTGTTGCCTATTAAAGGTAATAATGGTTAATGTGAATGTATGCAATAAATTGGCTGAGGAAAGGCAAAATTGACATTTTTCTCTCTTCTGATCAACAGAATAAATCTTTCAATATTTTTCCTCTTTTGAAAAAAGAAAATATTATAAGCACCATATTACTGTCTTACTGAAGTAGTTCTGATAATTCACTGAATGAACCCATTATTTCCTAAGAATGTGCCAATAATTGTAGACTGATGTTGTTCTAATTGCTTTGTTTAATAATAAAGAATGTAGTGTAGCACAGACTTTATAATCATTGTGAAATTGTTGTTCATTTTGCTGCAATGGCAGTTATAGGGTTAATGCGGGAGAAACAAGCGATTTAGTTAAGGATGGTGCTCCAGTGATACAGCTGTTTTGCGTTCTGATTAAAAGTTAACACATCGTTCTTCAAAAATTAGAGTAGAAATATTTTGGTTTACAAACTGTATTGTTTCATCAGCTAGTCACGTTCTCACTCGACTAACGTAGGCTATCCACCATTATTGTTTTTGGTGTTCACAGTTTAGCAGCTAAACTTTAGCTGTGGGCACGATTCACTTGCATAAGTGTTTTTGTATTTTATTTCATTACTATAAGAATGCATTGGCACACTATATTATTGTTTTATGCAAAGGTGCTTTCTCATTGGTATCATTGGCTAACTGGCTTAAAGGCTCCTCTCTGTGCCAATCACAACAGGCTTGACCAGCTTACCAATCAGAGCAGAATAGGCTTATGGAAGGGAGGGGTTTGCTCCAAACTTGCTTGGAACTAATCGTCTTGAAATCATTGGCAAATGACTCTAACAATAAATGTATATTCTTAGAAAAGTTCAATGTTTTCTGACCTTAGATGCATTTAAACCTGTTGTAGGTGACTCCAACACAATATTTGGAAACTTTAAAACACCATATGACCTGCACTTTATAGAGAGAGGGTTTTTTTCCTTCTTCTTCTTTCAAAAATGAAAATTTTAACATAATTTACTCACAATACACGTTGTTTTAAGTAGTTTTTCTTTTCCATATTGCAGAAGTCAGTGGGGACCAGCAACTGTTTGGTTACCCACATTCCCACTTATATCTTCCTTTGTGTTATCTAGAATTTGGCCCACCTTGTCAAGCCCTAGTCCTTCACTGATTGAATCTGAGTCAAAGACCTTTATTAATGTCTTTATATATTTTTTTATATTTAGATTTTATATTTATACATTAATTTTATTTTGTTACTTTTTCTTTATCTTTCATGTTACTTTATACATGACGTGAATTCATCTTTTCTGTACTGTCAGTTCTTAGTACATGTCAAGTTTAAACCAAGTCCTCCTGAATACAAATTCATAATTGCATTTCAAGTTTTTGGATGAGTTCAAGTTCCCTAATTCAAATGTTAGGATACTATCTTACCATATTCATCATATTTCTTTCATCTTTGTTTACATAGAAGGTCTGTCTAGCATCTCATTATATAAAGTTCATGGGAATCTAGGTCAGGAGAGATCATTTATACCTCTATAAAAGCAAATTATGACAGAGCTTTAAGAAGACTGCACTGAGGACTACAACTTGTTCCTTGCTAAACTATTCTGCTCATGAGATCAGGTGTTGTTAATTAAAAGCCTTTTAAGATGAAGAGCAGCATTTGTCTCTTCACTGTTCAAAAAGTTGCAATAAATGGTGTTCAAATTGAAAAAATGTTCACCTTCAACTACAAGGGCAGAAATTAGCAGTCTGTCTCTTTTGGTTGAGAGATGGGCAGTATTAATACATGTATTGATCGTGATAAGATAGGAAATGACATTAGGTTGATTTGTGACGCAGAGCATGAGGGAAGCTAAAAATAGAGGACAGCTGAAAAGCCACAAAATTATTAGAAGGGATCATGTAGGCTATAAAGGGTGTGTGTGTGTGTGTGTGTGTGTGTATTTGTGTGCGCGGGCATTCACAGATGCCAGTTTCTGAATGTGAAGGATTTAGTTAACCAACACAGCTTAGATACACACTCATATGCTGCAGCAGAGCATGTTGATACTAGAAATTCTTCAATGGTAAATGTTTCATCTCATGTGGATGTACTTGTCCACTTAATTTTAATGACCAAGTATTACTGCAATCCTCTAAAGAACTGGATTCATTCATCAAATAACACAGTACTTCGAAGGAACCAGCAGTGCCTAGCAGAAAGAGTTGGAATGAGTTCACTTTTAATAAGGGTCCTAGTGACACTGGTCTGAATATACTAATAGTATAGGAGGACATTTTTTTTTTAGTTATCATAGCAAATGCATTTCTGATTTACGGTTATAGTGAATTATAGGTTGTGTGGTTTATGCCACATTTCCAGAATCGGAAAACATGCAGCACTAACCAGTAAGTCATGATTTCTATGATGTCCCATGCAGATACTTGGTAAGCTGCATTCTTTTGTCACAATTTTAAAGTCTGAAACATACTGTCATCTAGCTACTCAAACATGGTTTCATATGCTTTTTGTTTTCCAATACCAATCAGAATACAGTTCATAAGCAACGTAAGTATGAGTTGCATTAAGCTTTACCAAAGATATACAACAACAAATAGCTTAAACTGTTATCTACAATCAGTTTTTCCTCTTTTAGGTAAACTATAGGAAGAGCATCAGTTTTAGTGGAATCTTATTAAGTTTAAGTTAATTGCATTGTTAATGGATGAATTTAAAGTATATTTTTATATGAACTTCCAGTCTAATAGCTGCCAAAAAATTAAGCTTTGTCAGGAAAAAAAATATATTTTAAAAGGAATTAAAATAAAAAAAAGTTTATTTTGTTAAATTTGTAAAGATATTTCACAATATTACTATTTTTTACTGTATTTCCAGTTGACCATAAGAGACTTTTCAGCAGTGGTGTAAGTTTATTGTTGTAAGGATTAAGATAAAGAAAGAGAGAAAGAAACCAGAAAAGGGGAATTAAATTCAGATGACTAGAAAAATTAACCAGCCTAATAATTATAAAATGTAATTCGGCCATAATCTGCACTGTGGTGAATGAAAGGAGCCCAGGAAAGCAGAACAGATCCAGTGGAGTAAAATTTTCTGCTGTGGAAGCAACACAACCATGCCAACCACACTTGAAGGAGTTGACTTGACAGACTTTTGTGTGTGTATGTGTGTGTATGTGTGTGCGCGCTCTTTTTTTGTGACATATCAGGACACAACTCTGTATAATGACATGGGTATGACACATGTATTACAAGGAGAGGGTGACTTATGAGGACATAACCCATGTCCCCATTTTTCAAAATGCTTATAAATCATACAGAATGAGTTTTTTTTTTTTTTTTTTTTTTTTTTTTTTTTTTTGAGAAAGTAAAAATGCACAAAGTTTCCTGGGAGGGTTAGGTTTAGGGGTAGGGTTGGTGAAGGGCGATAGAATATACAGTTTGTACAGAATAAAAACCTGTGTTTGCAGGTGTTCTGGTTCTTCTGTCTCCAACAGAACCTGGTTGTTCTGTCTACAGCAGAACCTAGACATACTGTACAAGTTTTTATCAGACCTGGGCCCTGACAATTAATCCTAACAAAACGTAAGTACTAGCATTCCAGAAAAGACCCAGATGTCAAGGAAAGAGACACAACTTCAACCAGATGACCAAAACTGAAAAGAACAACCTGGAGCTCAACATGCTGACACAAACTACACATACCTCGGTCTGAAGATAAATGTAACTGGTAAGATAAATTTGGCTGTAAAAAGGAAAAGGAAAGCAAAAAGGGCCTTTTATGCCATCAGAAAACCTATCCAGATTAAAATAAAAATTAGAATCTGGCTCAAAATATTCCAATCAGTCATAGAACCTATTGCATTATATGGCAGTGAAGTGTGGGGTCCTCTCCTAAATCACAAATTAGAAAAATGGGACAAAATCTGATTGAAGACCTGCATATGGAGTTCTGTAAGAGTATCCTCAGACAACAGAGGAATCACAAGCTCGCCTACATCTAAATCATTGGTAATATAATATAATGGCAAATTAAATAATTGTCTAATGTAGTTGATCCAATCTCAGTGCACTACAAATTGTCTGAGTACCCTGCAGCCACCCAAATACGTTTTCTTCATGTGCAAATTAATACACAAAATCACAAAGCTAGAACTATGATGCTTAATTGCTTAAAGTTTGCTTGGTGTCAGCTTTTCTGTCACAAGCGGAGAATATTATAACCCTAGATTTTAATACCAGCTCCTTTTTTTATCAGAGGGCAAAGTCTGGTGAATTTGAGTGAAAAGCGGATACAGTATCAGAGGTCCTGCTGTCCTCTTGCATCAGAGCTCTGCTTTCATCTGCCATAAAGCTCGGGGCAAATTTCTGCTGACTTGCAGTCTCCATACTCAAAGTCAAAGGGTGAATCTGGTTGGGTAAAACCAGTTTTAGAGAAAACTGGGATAAAAAAATAAAAAAAAGTTAATGAGGTCCAGAACTTTGTCTGTTTTGGTTTCATTACCTCTTTTATTTGATGTGTAAAGACAGACAATAAATCACATTAAGCAAAAAGGGCTTTACTCAAGAGGTTGCCATTCCCTTCTTCTACAGCGTATGTAAATCCTGTTCGAAATAGCAGGAGGGAAAGCCCTACCTGTATAGCTTTTATGCACAGAGTTAGTTCTCTAAAATCTATCCTGAACACCTGCAGCTAGGGAATGCTGCGGATTTGCCACTGCAATACTGTCAACGGCAGGTCAAAGCTGAACCAAGGCTGCACTGTCCTGTGATACAGTAACACACGTGCGCCATCTAGGATATCAGATTGACCTTGATGACTTCAAAGCATGAAGCCTAACAGAAATAAAAACAGACAGGATACACATTATTCATTTCATAATTCCACGACATTTTCCACACATAATCACTGAGAATCACGCCGCTTGAACTGTCATATTTCCATATTAGTTCATTTTATCTCTGTCAGAAGTAAGTGATTAACAAGACACTTTCACTGCAGAAGGGATTAATATCTGCCTCACACCGGGACTTCCTAATCCTAATCTATATGCAGCCTCCAGAGTGTTTCCAGCCACAGTGATTTGATTTCCAGGGTGATAGATGGCCAGCTGTCCTCATGTGTTTATTCATGATGACCAGATACTTTTATTATTGATATTTTGGAGTGCTTGGGGTTAAATCTGGTAAAGAGTGCACCTGATTCAATTATTCATCTCTCCCATGTTGCTTCTCACGCATCTGTTTGGCATAATAGGTCTTAGAATTGCTCCAAAATGCAACATCTAGTTCTAGGTCATTGCTGAAAAATTTATGAATATGCAAATATTTGTTTAGAAGGGAGCCCAGTTTGAAGTTGTGGGGCAATCTTTCATAAGATCTCGCTTGTTGCATATTCATAAACGTCTATCAGACCTGTCCCGCATCACTCTGTGGAGTAATAGGGTTTGCAAAAATATTGTTGTTGAAGAAGCATGTGCATATGATAAGCAGACAGAGGATGTCACCTTGACCACTTTTACACCTGGTATTAACATTTGCATCAGCCAAACCGATCACAAGTGGATATACAGGTAAACATGGGTATGAAATGGGTGGTCATTGATCAATCAGAAAAAATAAAAATTGAATTAGCATTCAAAATAATTTGAAATAAATCAGAATTTAAGAATAATAATCTGATGTCCATTTTGTTACTGTCCTATCGGTTATAGATTTCAAAACATTTTTTTTATTTGTGCACGATCATAATGATAATTAAGTAGGCTAAAAATTAAGATATCTCCTACTTGATTAAAATAGCTGAGAATTCTTCTCAGTACTATGTGGTTCATCCAAAATGTTGCATGCTTTAGACACAGAAATATATCATAGATATTAGATGTGTTTATGAAATCAAAATTTACTTTTTATAATTGAATGTTGCAGTTGTATTATAAATTATTTATCCAATCAAGTGTCCACACAAGGCAACAAGCATCCTTTAATAAAAAGCATTAATGTGTCTGGCTCCTTGCAACAACATCTTTTCTCTGGTGACTTGTACACTGAACCAAAATGAAGGCTAGGCAGTAAGGATGTCCAATAGCTAGAAGAGTATGAATATTTCCCCACCAGCAACCATATCAAATAACATGAAATAATTACAGCAAACGGCAAATGACATCAACTCATTGTGATCCAATCGGTCCCAAATTAACCTGTATAAGTTTCTTTCTTATGTTAAACACAAAATAATATATTTTGAAGAATGCTGATCAAACAGTTGATGGTCCCCACAGATCTCTGGCGTTGTGTGAAATCCCCTGCTATTTCAAATGCTTCACTATCATCCCCCTTCTCAAGAAACCCAAAATAACTGGACTTAACAACTACAGACCTGTCACTCTCTGTGGTCATGAAGTCATTGGAGAGACTGGTCCTGGTCTACCTGAAGGACATCACTGGACCATTGCTGGATCCTCTTCAGTTTGCACAGAGCAAATAGGTCTGTGGATGATGCAGTCAACATGGAACTGCATTACAGCCTGCAACATCTTAATAGACCTAGGAATTATGCTAAGGTTTCTTATTTGTGTAAACATACTTGGTAATAAAGCTTGTTAGAAACTCAGAAACGAAGACCAGGAGACTCTTGGGTAATCTTCAGCAGAATTCTTTATTGAGAGTGCTCTGTGTGTAACTGTAGTCATCAAAAATCCAACTAGACATTTATACATTTGTAGTTTATATACATTTCTAGGGGGAGGGATACATAGAGGTGGAGATAACCTAAACAAAGCATGCAAATGCAATACAGGGATATGCCAGACACTGGAAAACTCCCAGCTTTGATCTCATCAGCAAAACATTGTCATTCAAATGCAGCGATGCCTGATAATATCGCTCATACCTTCACATTATCATAGAGACAAAAGGCACAGCTGTGCCTTCACCTTAAAAAGCCAAATGGCAAGGAATTGCAAAAGGCAAAAAGTCATTATCTCAGACACCTAGGCTTTGATCCTTTTTTTTTTTCCTCAAAATGTACCTCAAATTTCTTTCAGTTTATATGCGATTACATTGGAACTTAGATTTAACATTTTATAAATGTGTAATTTCACAAGCTCTTTCTGACTTCCATATTATGTATTTTCCTACTATGGAAGTTAATGGGGACCAACAACTGGTATGGTTCTTCAAAATTCTTCAATTTATCTTTTGTGCCTGGAACAACAAGAGGGGGAGTAAATGATGACAAAATGCATTATTATTTATTATTATTTATAGTATTTGAGAAACTCAGAATTCTAGATCAATACATAAACTGATGAGTTGTGACACTGGAAGTGGCGCATCGATTTGAAACATGTTGTAAAGTTTGTCAAGTCAAGTCAAGTTTGCTTTATAGTCAGTTCTTCCACATGTACAGTACATACACACAGATAACTGAAATTGTGTTGCTCTCAGACCCTTGGTCCATACAGATAACACTAACAGTAGAACAATAAATACATATAATAAAATATAAAGTACAACTATACAAAAATACTAATAGGTCAGATAAAAAGAAAGATAATTAAAGCAGCACAAGGCACATGCAGTAGCAGATAGAGTGCAATCCAGTGAAGTAAACATTGCAGATATAATGATTGTAGTGCAAAAGAGCTTATTCCGTGTGATGATGACATGGTGAAGAGAGATCAGTTAGCTGAAAGCAAGTCTTTAGTGAATGGGGTAAAGATACTCACTCAAAATTCACAGTATAATGTATCTAATAAAAACATTCTATGTACCATAAGTAATAGAAATTCATATTTTTTTGTAATTGTATTCAGATATCTTTTGATTTGATTTAGTACATGGGCTTAATTTTTTATCTTTTTAAACTTTTTTTTTTTATTCTTGATTTTTACATTTACTTTGCACTCAAACAATGAAACAACAAATGAAAAAAAAGAGAACGAGAGGGAGAGAAACATAAAGGAGATAAAGTCAGTTAGATACGAACACAGAACAAAATGAAGGATGATGATGTTCAACATCAGACATTAAAATGAAATTACAAAAGAATTGAGCAATTAACTGAACACCCAGGTTTGATATGCAAAGTATTACATATCCAATTTGGTCTGTGCGATCTGGCTCTTACTTCTTTCCCGCTCTTCTCATATCCATTCTATCCATCTTGACTACTGAGAGCGATGAAGCCAAGTCGAATTCAGATAGTCACTCACTTGGTTGATGGTGTGTGGGTGAATTGCCATCCTTTAAAAAGATGGATAACTACAGAGGGAGGAAGAATGCAGGACAAAAAGAGAAACAAAAAATAAAAAATAAAAAATGAAACTGCACTGTGTGTATTGGCAATCATGGGTATTACCAGGATCAATCTGTCTGGCAGAAAGAACCACTACTACCTGTTTTACACAGGCTCAAGCAAAAATGTGGGAGCAATATGTCATGGATGCACACAACACATTGAGACAGGCTCCACAAGGTATAATATTATGTTAGTTGTGCAATGTTGGCTACTCCATATGTGACTGCATTTAAATATGAATCAATTGTATGTAGGTAAATGGTAATAAAACACTTACTGTGCTATATTGTAAATAATAAAAACATTTTCATTTTACTTCCAATTTATAGATAATCCCATAGGTCTGTTTCACACAGCTTGAAAAAAATAACATAAGCAGGGCATATTCATTTCTTTTAATATTTAAATAGTAATAACTTCATTCACACTTAAGCATTGGCGGTGCCTGAGGAGTTTCGCCACTGAGCCTATTTTTACTGCACTGAGCATTAAATTAATTAGAAAACACATTTACCATGCACTGTGTAAACCTATTTATCACAACAGTCTTAATGGAATGAAGTATGAACACGTTTTTTTAATCTGTAAATCTGACTGAATCCATATGATTTAATTAATTTATAGCTACAATCTGGTGTTTCACTTCCATGTAGATTAATTTAGATGTAAATGTGATCTACACACCTCGTGTCAGTTAGATTTCAGAATGATCAAGTTTGTAATAATTCTCAATGGACCACTCCCCATAACCCATAATATCTGGATGTTATACACTAGAAATGCACTAACCCAGAAATCACTTTCTTTCATTTATTGTTTCTCATTCTTTCTCTCTCTCTTTACGTGCTTGCTTATTGCAGATCTGCAGAGAACACTTGCTGTTAAGCACGATAATGTACAGTATGTGGTCTGAAGCAGTCCTTAGAATTATATACTGCTGAAAAACAGAATAAACACATATCTGGGCCCGTATTCACAAAACTTTTTATCTTACCACTAAGAGTTCCTCTAAATACCAGTAAAGGTTTTTTTGCAAGGAGTTATCTCTTAAAACCTATTCACAAAGCTGGTGAGACAAACTTGTATTAAGGAATAGAGAGAAGTCTTAAGCTAAGAGTAAGGGCGTGGTTGACCTCATTGATATGTATGATGTCAGCATGCTTACTGACTATGCAGACAGTGATTGGCTGATAGTCTCTGTCAGGGATTTATTCATAGAAATATTTTATTTTATTTGTTTACATTCCGAAGCAGACTGCAGCAACATCCATTTTAGGATATTGTCTTAGTGAGTTCTCTTCACTACTCCTAAAGTTTCACAACTGTTTTAGTGCTAAAATGCTTTGTGAAATACTTTTAGATCATACATTTAGGACTGAAACGTCCATTATTTTTAAGATTCTCTCCTAAATCTGCGAGTAAGCAGCAATTATCCTTAAAATGTTTCCTTAAAATGTTTTGTGTATACAGGTCCTTGAGGCTAACCTCTTGGTATGTGAATTGAAATTGTCACTCAATAAATCTGCATCTTAACTAAATTGCCAGTATATTACTTACCTGTCAAGATCTCAAGTCATTTGTGTTTCTGTGTGACAGTTTGACAGTTTGACACATCAACATGGCTGCCACTAAGCGAACAGCAACCAATCTGGATGATACATGCAACTTGTGACTTTTTCACATCTCATTGAATTCACCTCTAAGTGTACTTTCATTCATTATTCAGACACAAAAGATACATTCCTCAGTAGACAGTAGAGGTTAAAGTAAAACAAACATTTAAAACTTAAAATGTTTTAAGCTATATGTTGCATACCTTTTAGCCCTTTGCCCTTTTCATATTTTCTAAAAGTTTGTTTTGTTTGTTTTGTTTTGTTCTTAATATTTTCAAAAAGAGTTTCTTATGCTCACCAAGGCAACATTTATCTGATCAAAATACAATAAAATCAGTAATATTCTAAAATATATTTACAATTTGAAGTACTATTTAAACATTTCAAAATTAAATTTGTTCCTGTGATACTGTGATATATCACTGTTGATCAATTTAGTGCATTCTTTTTGGATAATAATTAGATTAGATTAAATTCATCTTTATTGTCATTATGCAAAATATAAGTACAGAGCTAATGAAATGCAGTTAGCATCTAACCAGAAGTGCAAGAATATAGTTTTTTATACACATATAAGTACAGAATGTACAGTGGAGTTGTTATATACAGTATTAAGCAGAGTATGTACAGAATATAAATAGGAATGCAATGTAGGGATTAAATGTACATTATGAACAGCAGCAATGTGGAATTATATATAAATTATGAACAGCAGCAACGTAAAAACAGTGCTAATAAATACAGTTGGATGAGTGTGCAATAGTAGTTTTAATCGATGTATTCTATTCAAAATAATAGTAGTGCAATGATATTTTTATAGAAATAGTTTACTGTCCTTTGTACAGTAACAACTTTTGACAGTTTACAATATAATAGCTTGAACAATGTGCAAAATATGAATAGTGCAATACATAAATGTAAAGTACTGTGACCAGTGCAGTAAGAAAGCAGGTTCAGGTTAGATTGGTGGTGTGGAGTACAGAAGTGTCAGAGCCTCGGGGAAGAAGCTCTTCCTGAGCCTAGTAGTGCGAGAGCGTAGGCTCCTGTAACACCTGCCGGATGGAAGAAGGCTGAAAAGTCCATGGTTAGCGTGATGATGATGTTGCTTGCCCTGCCCAGGCAGCCCTTGATAAATGTTCTCAATGGAAGTTAACTGGGTGCCGGGTGATTCGTTGAGCAGTTTTCACCACCCGCTGGAGTGCTTTGCGGTCAGATGTGGAGCAATTGCTGTACCACTGAGATGCAGTTTGTGAGTATGCTCTCAATGGTACAGCAGTAGAATTCCACAAGGCTCCGTAAGAAGTAAAGTCGCCGCTGTGCCTTTTTGACAGGGTGGAGGTGTTAAGGGACCAGGTGAGGTCATCAGAGATGTGGATGCCAAGGAACATGAAACTCGACACATGCTCCACTACAGCTCCATTGATGTAGATGGGTGTGTGTGTGTGCATGACTCCTAGTCTGCCTGAAGTCCACAATGATCTCCTTAGACTTCTGGGTGTTTAGTTCCAGATTTAGCCAGGTGCTGCACCTCATCCCTGTAGGCTAACTCATCATCATCTTTGATCAGACCTACGACCGTGGTGTCATCTGCAAATTTGATTATGGTGTTGGAGCCATAAACAGGAACGCAGTCATGGATAGGCATGAAAAGGGAGTACAGGAGAGGTCTCAGTACAAAGCCCTGTGGCACGCAGGTTAGCAGGTTCAGGGTGATGATGGAGGATGAGAGGTTATGTAACTTAACAGACTGAGGTCTGTTAGTCAGAAAATCTAGAATCCAGTTGCAGATGTATGTGCTGATTCCAAACTGGCTGAGCTTGGAGATCAGCTTGGAGGGGATTACAGTATTAAATGCAGAACTGAAATCAATGAACAGCATTCTTACATATGCATTTTGACTGTCAAGGTGGGTGAGGGCAGAGTGAAATGCTGTTGAGATGGCATCCTCTGTTGACCTATTATGGGGATAGGCAAATTGGAATTGGTCTAGTGTAGCAGGGAGACATGATTTTAAGTGGGATGCAACCAGTTGCTCAAAGCACTTGGCAATGATGGGGGTGAGTGCAACAGGACGGAAGTCGTTAAGACAGTGGAGTGCTTTGATACTGGCACGATGGTGGAGGTTTTGAAGCTAGTGGGGACAGTTGTTTGGGCCAGGGACAGATTGAAAATGTCTGTGAATCTCTTAATCCTATAATCATTTAGGTCATTTATATATATATATATATATATATATATATATATATATATATATATATATATATATATATTTAAATATATATTATCAAGCAGCACTATTCCCCAAATATATATTTTTTTATAGGTTGTTGAAATTGGCAATTTTAGAGTATGAACCAAAACATGCTGTTTTTTTGTGTTTGTCCCCTTTAAATGAAAATGAGCTCAGAAAAGTGTGGAGCATCATGAGTTCATGGTAGCGGGTATATCACCGATGTTACGGTTTAACTGGTGGTGATGTGTTACTGGCCTCACATTGCATCCAAATGTAACTTTTCGATACCACATTCCTATTTACAATCATGCTGGTTGCACGTGAACAGGCAGAGACAATGGTAACTTTAGCAACATTAGCCATACAGAGAGCCAAGAAGCTCTTTTGGAAAACAAAATATTATGAATGATGGTTACTTTGTAGTCTGGATATTTGTGCACGAAACATTGGTATCAAGGCCTCTTTCAGAAGCAAACTTTGCACAACTCCAGTGCTGAACTGACCTTCGTTTGTGAGGCAGTCAATCACAAACATATGAGACTTCTCAGTTTTTTGTTTTTTTTTTGACCTGGAGATTTCCTTCGAAACTGAAATTTAACCACTGTGTCCTCAGGTGTCTATGGAGACTCCTATGTTCGTTGGTGCATCACAAAAAGACACCACTAATAATGGGTCTTTGGTCCTGACATTGTATCTCCAGTAAGAAAACAGTAATGGCGGACCACTGCTTCTCGCTTAGGGCTGTCTATATGCTAATAGGTAAGAGAGCATCACAAATGGGCAAGACTTCCCCCAACTATGTTGTCATTAGACTCAGCCCCAGAAATCATGCCCACAGACCGTTGGCTAAACGTTTGATGCATATGTGACACAAAAATGGAAACACTTCAGGAGTGTCAAAGTCATCATCAGATTGGTTGAATTATAAAGGACTTCCGGGAGATGTGTGTGTCGCGTTCTTTAATGTTCTGCCTGAAAACAAAGATGCCGTGCCACCAAACCCCCTCACAAAAGATGAAAGCTGTAGTGTTTACAACTGTGACAACAGCGCTTATCAGGATCAACTAAACACCGGATTCTCAAAAGTATGTAAAATATTTAATGTTCGCAGCATAGAATCTTTCAAATACATCTGAAAATTTTACACACCGGACTGTAATGGTGGCGATATTTCCACACCCCGAAATGTGCAGCTGAATGAAACAGAATGTGATTGTTTTTTTTAGATGTCAGTCAAATTGCCTCATGGAAGGCAATGGCCAAAGAAAGCTGCCATAGATTCAAGACCCTCAGCCTTCAGTCTGAAGGTCTGGCTACGCAAGACTATGTCATCATAGTAGTGAGAAACCTAGGATTGCTAGTGTGGAGAGACTGTTTATGAATAATTGGGATTATAAAACAATGAGTGGGTGGATTTTTACCATTATAGGCTTGTTTTATGACACACTGGGGCCACACAACCATGTTCAAACACTTTATAAAAGTGATTTTTGCATTCTCTGGCATCTTTAATAACATTTATGGCATCCCATCTACATGTGAGTATTTTTTTTGTAAAAGCATCCCTCTATTTTTAACAGCAGTGCTTCATTTATTAAATATGATTTTATTAGGGCCGGGACTTTAACGCGTTAATTGAGATTAATTAATTACACAAAAAATAACGCGTTAACTAAGATTAATTAATTACAGAAAAAAATTCCCGCATTTTTAATAACGGATTTTTGCACCGCGGAACGTTTCTCACTGGATGAGTTTCGGCGGACCGATTATACTGGAGCACCAACTAGCGTTCGCACATCACCGCAGCACACATCGAGCCTCAAGTATCACCTCAACGCAAAACATATAGCAGCTAGCGTGGACTTTACACTTTATGTTGAACTATGTATTATTTTGTTGGTGCAACTGGCAGTTTATGTTGAACTCTTTATTGTTTTGGCCAAGGTTATTGAGAGTTGGACTTAGTATGTTATGGCCTCTGAAGCAACAGAGAGATGTTTTCTAATAGTCAGGGTTTCCAATGTTCTGAATGTAATTGACAGTATTGTGTTTTACTTAAAAAACACTTTACAGAAGGTTCCAGCACCTATAAGCTTCCTGAATTTCTGAAATGTACTATTTCTAAATTGTTTCTAAATATGCTATTGCTACACTTAATGGCAAAAATTGCACTGGTCTGCTAGACTTGGTTGAACAAAAATAAACAATATTTTGTTGCTTAAGCTTATGTATTCAGTCATTATTCAATGGTATACTATAAATCCATGTGAAAAAAAAAACTTCTCACTGTTCTCAGGTCAAATATTTATATGCGATTAAAATGCGATTAATTTCGATTAATTAATTACAAAGCCTCTAATTAATTAGATATTTTTTTTTTTAATCGAGTCCCGGCCCTAGATTTTATACAACACCATTTAGATCCAAATTTAAAATTTAAAAGTAGATGTGTATTTTGGCAAAGTAAAATATTTTATTACAGTAAAGCATATGATTTAGTGCCTTTCATGTCAAAGCACAGGATAGTCAATAGTGAACAACTTGGCACTGTGGGATTGTGATAATTTTAGTGGTGCCTACAAAGCAGTGTTGTACTGATGTCATTTCCTGCAGTTTCAGATTAGATGTCTTCAAATTTGTGCTGTGCAAGTGAAGCCGTGCATGCCTGTTAGAAAATGTATCTGACTTTTGTTGGGCCTTGAACCAGCTCAGTAGCTATGGTATTATAAAGACCTTATAAGTGTGAATTATTTTGAAAGTTAACATTGCTGGAGAAGTGAATGACCAGTCCATGTGAAGTACACATTTGTTCGCATCCAGTGACTGTTGTTTTTTTTTTTTTTTTTTTTGGAATTAATTTATACAGGGCTATGCTTCTCTCATGCCACCTATGGGTCTTCATATCAGTGAATTTCATTTACTCCAGATTCACCGACCTATAGAACCTGTGCTTTCATAGTTATAGCCAATTTAGCTATTCAGCCCTAATGCTTCACTAACATCCCTGTTGTGCCACTCTGGAGTGTTTGGTTTAAAACAAATTGAAATCTCAACTTGTGTATTTTATGTACACTGGCCAAAAACAATGTTTTTGAAATTAGTTTCTAATGCTCCCCAAAACTACATTTAATTACAGAAAGAAAGAAAGAAAGAAAGAAAGAAAGAAAGAAAGAAAGAAAGAAAACGAACAAGATGTGGTGAATTATTATTACAATTGAAAAAACAATTACCTGTGATGGCAAAACAGTCTTCAGTGTCACATGATTCTTAAGAAATAATTAATATGCTGATTTGATGCTCTGTTATTATCAATAATTTTATAATGCTAAAAACAAATTTGCTGCCTAATGTTTTCCTTAAAAAAAATGTAAGGATTCCATGATTAATGAAAAAGTACAATGAACCGCATTTATTTAAAATAGAATTTGTATAATATCATTACTGTCACTTTTATGTACAATGTGTCACTTTAATAACAATTTAGTGTGCCAATGTTAAATACAAGTATTAATCTATTTTGAATAGCATATCAGTGTTAGTGTTTCTACAAAAACCTATTAAGCATCAAAAATTGTTTCAACCTTGATAATAAATAATGTTTCTAGAGCACCAAATGAAGAGTGACACAGAAAATTCAGCTTTGCCATCTCAAGAATAAATTACATTTTATTCAAATATTTTTAATTGTAATAATATTTTTCAAATATTGCTGTTTTTTGGGTTAAATGTTGGGTTATGTTTTGGATTAAATAAATGCAGAATTATTTAGAATAAGAAATTTATTTTATTTTATTTTTTATTAATCTTAACTATTTCAATCTTTTTGACCACTGTGTATATTTTTGTAAGGTAATGATGAGAGATGATTCAGATTCTCACTCAAGGGTTGGGAAGACTTTAATTTTGTATGCGTTCTCTAGTGGCAAAATTTGGTTTTGCAAAATCCATACACAGACAACTGTGGTTGGTTGCTAAGACACAGAATAACAGAACTGGGTCAAACAGGTGATTCTCCAATGGAAATGCTTTGTAGTCTAGGAATAGTCTTAATCTGTGTCTGGGAATCCAGACTTTACAGGCTCATCTGAAAATCACCTCAAATTAAATTGTCTATTTCTGAATCAGCTCTGATATCATTATAGTACAACAGACTAAACCCTGAATAGGCTGTGTGCAGCTCCAAAATAGCCCATGTCTTGTGTACAAAAAAAAATAAAAAAAAATAAACACCCCGGACATCAGATTTTCTAAAAAAAAATTAAAAAAACACAGAACCACAGTTTCACTGATCTTAAAATTGCAGTTTGCAGAGAGTTCCAAACACTCTAAATTACAGCCTCCAACAAATCTGACCAACTATCCTGTTCCAACCATAACCACACTTGGATGGGGTCAGAGTAAATCACCCCTCCTTCCACAAAATACATTCTGTTTTATACATAGATATGAATCTCTTAGTTGCAGAGGACGATAAAGATAGGAGAGGCTCAGATTCTCAGATGCATAATTCTGTTAGAGGGCAATGTAAATCCTGGCATTTTTTTATTGCTCATTCATTCTCTCACGCACTCGTTCAGTCGGTTTGGTTTGGTTGGCTTGGATTAAACAGAGTGATGTCACCACAACATGTCATGTTTTTGAGAGCGAGAGAAGCAGTGGTGGGCGTTCAGCTAGATTGATTGCATAAGCTTCAATCTAATACTGTACCTTAATACTTATGTTGGAATGTTGGTGATACTGCCTGTATTTTGTCCCATTTTCTACAGTTTTATTCAAAAAGTCATGCATAATAATGGATGGCATTATATTTAGTGTCGCACTGCAAAAAAAAAAGTAAAAAAAATAAATAATAATAATAATAATAATAATATTTTAATATTTTGATGATTTTTAATAGTTTAATAAGATTTGTTGTTTAGTTGTTACAGTCCGGTTGTTTAGTTGATTAGTTGTTTTCCAGTAAAAACATCTGCATATCCTAAAAATAAATATATCTATCTAATATTTGCTCATACAGTTTAAATTTCTATATTTTGCTGTAGCGTGTCAGTAGGAAATATCAGTTTACATTTTCAAACAACCCATTCATTCGCCATTAATTGTCATAATCCAGTGAGATTTTTATTTTATTTTATGGGGGATGCAAATGGTCTATACTTTTGCACAGAACTGTATATTCTCAGGATTTTTGAAATATATTTTTATCTTAATTTGTTATGAAGTTTAGTTGTTTTATTTGTTTGTTTGTTTTTCTTATCTTGTTTTAGTAATGATTCAAAATTTTACTAGAAAACAAGATAAAATAGTATTTTTTTCAGTGCACGGTCTAATTCCGTCACATATTTATGGTACACATTTAATGTAGAAATTTCACAGGATTATGCAGAAATTCCAATTTTATTTCTTATTCATCAAACATTTTACTTTTATTATTTTTACTCAGTTTGCATATGATCTTGTCAGCAGATCCATGCATACAAAGAGTGGAAAGAAAGACAGATTCAAAGAAAAATAAAGAGAGAATGTAAGGAAATGTTTAAATAGACAAAGACATGTAATGCTGAAAATAAAAACAATTTAAAAAAGAATAGCAAGAAGATAGGATAGAAACCTTACAGAGAAATAAACCCCATACCCACAAACATATTTGCAGGGGGTTGTGGCAAAGCAGCAATCCAGATGTATTGCTTTCTCAAATGCAATGTAACAGTGTTGAACCCGGTGAGGTCATCTCAAAACAGTAAACTCTGTAACAAACTCTTTTGGTTGTGTGTTTTTAAAGTTTTGGTCACATTTGTAGTCAGATACTGTAAAGATATGCTGTTGTTCATGGCAACATTTTGACAGCCTTGTTCTTCATTCTCCACTGAATGATCAACATCAGTGAAACACACTCAATATATTTATATATATATATATATATATATATATATATATATATATATATATATATATACACACATATATATATATATATATATATATATATATATATATATATATATATATATATACACACATATATATATATATATATATATATATATATATATATATATACACACATATATATATATATATATATATATATATATATATATATATATACACACATATATATATATATATATATATATATATATATATATATATATACATACATACACACACACACACACACACACATACAGTAATATATCAATCATACCTTCATATTTGTTTTTTGTTCTCTCCAGACAAAGATAACTCATATATAATCATTACAGAATGGATGTCTTACATTGATTTGCTGATACAATAACTGTAAACATTTAAACAATAAATTCATACATACTTACAAGTACTTCTGACCAAGAATGAAAAAAGTGCTTTATAAAAGACAATGATAATATTCCTGTTTGTTTTGATTGTGTTGAGGCAACAAATCACAGTTTCATGGCTAGATGCCACGTCCTGACAACATATTTGGTGATCACATTGTTTTTTTCCTAAATCAAGTTTGCTTAGTTGCTTAGTTTTCGGTGTTCTTTTCACGTTCAGCGCTTACACAGAGTCTACTTTGACCTGATTGTTGTTGGTCATGAGTGGTGAAGGTTTACTCTTGAGTCTTTCTTGCGCTTCATTAGAACTTTCCCCAAAGAAGATCCTGGCAGTACATACTGAAACCACGATGCGCTTATACTCACGACGGAAGTTCTGGTTCAAAACTCCATAGACGATTGCATTGAGACAACTGTTAAAGTATGCCATGAAATAACTTGCCACAAAGAGCCATTCGGGTATTAAAGGAACCACGTGCTCAGGAGAAATCGCTACTGCCAACCCGATGAAATTTAATGGTGCCCAGCACACGGCAAAGAGCACGAAAACAACAAACATTGTTACGAAGTTTCGCACATCGTGTGGCGTGAGCTTGGGACGATTGTCGGGCTTCACTCGTCTTCGCACCTGTATGACCAGAACCCAGATTCGCAAGTAACAGTAGGTGACAATCATGATGGGAAGAATAAAATGGAAGAACACGACAGCGATCGTGTATGCCGAGCTCGCCGACTGCTCGAATGTACAGGAATAAACCCGTGGATCATACTGCAGGGAACCTACGAACAAGTTGGGTACAATAGCAAGCACCGTCAAAGCCCAAATTAACAGTACATAGCAAACTGAGTTTTTGTCACTGTAGAGTTTGTCATATTTGAGGCTGTGGCAGATATAACAGTAGCGGTTGATTGCGATGCCGGTGATGTTGAAAATCGAGCCGATTACACTGACGCCCATCAGGAATCCACTGATCTGGCAGTGCATGTATCCCAGGTTCCAACCTCGGTGAAATATGGAGGTCAGGACCAGCGGATATGGGTAGATGGCTACCACCAGGTCCGCCACCGCCAAACTCACCACAAATATGTTACCTTAGAAACAGACAGAAAGAGAGACATACAGGTTAAAGAGTCTTTGACTACATCCAAAAGCTTAGCCTTTAACTTAGCTATCCATCCTAAAATCTGCCAACACATGTTAATATTATATGTAAATATAAAATATTTAAACATACAGATTTTTGTAAACATTTTGCATATAAATATAATACATATTGTTGACATATATTGTTGCTACAACCACGACCGCGTGAAAATGGGTAACATATATGGAAATATCACACTTAATAAATAGGACATTACAATACTTTATATGTCATATTTAGGGGTGCTCCGATCACGATCGGCCGATCGTTAATGCGCATCTCGTCAGTAAAGCCGTTTCTCTAATCAGCTGTTAATTCCATCGGGTGCGTGATTTCACATAGAGCAGCTGTTACTACACGGAGCCGTTGTTAACTGAGAAGAAGCGCCAAAAAACGCTGAAAATGAAGTGGATTTGCGCATCTTCTCCATTAACAACGGCTTATCATGTAAACAGAACATGTTTACTAAGCCTTCCAGGAGTTCAATAAAGCTTTTATTGTCCCATAAACAAATGCTGGATCTGTACTCCAAATATTTGCCTCCATCAATTAATGGAATGTGCATTCTATATAAAGCAGGGTGCACGTGTGTGTTTATGAATGTGATTGTGCAGTTACTAATTACGTTCATTGTGTGGATGGTAAGGGGAAAAAAACAAGAGTGGTTTTAATGAATGCACATCTCTAATTGCCACCAGGCACAAGAACTTGACATTGTGTATAAAGCTGAAATAATTAACTAATGTTGTAATCAAAAGGGAAACACTAAAGGCAGTTTCAGCTGAGTTGCACTCCCTCTTGTCTTACGACTGTGTTAGAAAATGTGTGTGAATGCCAACGCATATGCTTAATGTTTCATACATAAATACAGTACTATATACTTGGATTTTTACATTACATAAGCATAGAAATTATATATTTCACAAAAGGGAAAGAAAACAAATTTAAATCAATTTAAATTGCATTTATAGAGAGCAATAAGACCAGTTTGAAAAGCAAATTTTATGCTGCTTAGATTTTTCTGCTGAGCTAAACTTGCATGCATTAAAAGAGCTCAGTTTACCAAGAAAACCAAAGTCTGCAATCAGCTGTCTGAAATGCTTTTCTTTCTATTTGACAATTTATCCATTGTGTTGGTTTGTATTCTAAGTCAGGGGTTACCACAAGAGATGGAGGTCAAGGAAAAACTGTGAAAAATTAATAAAAAAACAGCTGTCAAAGTTAACATGTTGACTTTCACTGTTATCTTGGAGACAAATATATGACAATGTTTTCCTTCTGGTTTGGACATCTAATGTTAATTTAACTTACATTTTCTTTCAATTTGATCATTTGCTTTGACTTCAATACATCCATATTAAAATGTTATTGCTTTGTTGGACTAAATGTGCTCCATGAGATGTCATTCAGTGGACCCTTTCCTTTCTAACTAAACCGGGATTTAAAGCTGTGGATGTGTTCATGACTTGTTATTAGGATGAATCTGGTATGAACTGCATTTTGATTTTTCATGTTTTGATGTGTACTGCTTACACAAAGTTAGCAAATACATTCTTTATAAGCATGCCATTGAAAAACACTGATCTGTCGTCAATGCTTGAGGCTTGGATCTTTATAATAATATATAGTTTATACAGATTCATCTTTTCCCGTTTCATTTAATCTGTTCATAAACATTATCACGTGCAAACAAAGAGAGATCCGTGCACCCATGTCCAGGTGCAGGTTAACAGGTTAAGGTTCAAAAACATATTATTTTCCACATACTGTACATTATTGTTTCTTCTCGATGCCTGCCTTTCTGAAACATGTAATTTTTTACAAAGCTCATCTTTCTGAAAAGCGAGGTGATTGGCCAGCTATCCAGTGCATTGTGATTGAGAGTGAGGAATGGCTGGAGGGCCTGAGTGAGCAGCAGCTGGCAGTTAGAGTAAGGAACTGCCGGTGACTAGAGTAATGAACAACCGGGGCCTAGAGTAAGGAACAGCCAGTGGCTAGAGTGAGGAATGGCCGGCGGCCAGAGTAATGAACGGCCGGCGGCTAGAGTGAGGAAAAGCCAGGGGCTAGAGTGAGGAATGGCTGGGGGATTCGACGAAGGAGCGGCCAGGGGCTTGCCGCAACCACATGTGACGAGCCCAGGCTGGACAGCACGAAGTTGATCCATTTCCACAGCAACCAGCACAGATCAGTTCTAGGCATAACAAAGCGAATATCATCCTCTTTTGGAAGGCAAAACAAGGTGTTTTTGCTTTCACTATGAAACACACAGCTTCTCCCCATTATGGTGCTGGCGGCAACAGCGAGAATGAAAGTGTAGCGGCCCCTCGGATATACATTGATCAAGACGCAGAGAGTTTCAAACGGGTGTCAATTTATTTCTTCCTCTCAATGAGCACCATGCACCTGGACACCGTGAAAACTACAGAATAAACAGAAATACAAAATGCTTCCATGTAGTTTCACAAATAATTTGCACATAAATCATCTTCACATATTAATCATGTTTACACCCAATACAAATTATTTTAACAAATGAACAATATGAAATATGTTTAAGCCTTTATGACAAATGAAATATCACATGCTTCTTTTAAATTAAACAGAATATATTATAATTGTTTAAAGAAAGAATAAACGTTTTTATATTGATGACATGTGCAATAAACCCATAAACAAATGAAGTACTGACATTCTCTTTTCCTTAAACAATATCCCTTTTGATAATAATACAAACTCCACATATTTTCCTTCATACCTCATTCCGCTTTTCCAAGGGCGCTAATCAAAGAGTTTCTGCCATCAGCTACCATGTGCTCTAGCTTGACACACCCTCACAGTTCGGAGCTCTTAAAAATAACATGTACGAGCAATACAAAAATAATAAAGTAAATTACAATGTAAACTCTTTCTGTACAAGATTCAAATGGGTGAATATGATAAATAACTTAAGTGTTCACAAGTTTTTACCGTTCTTCCGACGATATGCGAACACCACATTGTGACGAGAGAATAGCGGAAGTTTAGCGTCACAAAAAAAACCATCCGAAGAAGAAAACAGCGCTTTTTCAAAATAAAAGCAGAACAGACAAAGTGACACTGTTAAACATATAATGCCTTAAAATATTAATATAAAATGTTATATATGTTGTATATATACGGTGTAGGATATTAATGCGATTTATAAAGACATTTACACTCCCACCAAATCCTGGTACAATGAATGAACAAATATACAAAGAGTAAGTGAATTGTGCAGGATTTCTTGCTAAGAAATTAATAGCCTGAAGTTAAGCTATCAGAGGCGTAACTATATGGCATCATGCATAATAAAGCAGTTTGTGCAGTGTTCTAAATCGCTTTCTTTTAATCAGTTCTCTAGGAGGAGCACCAATTTTTTGATTGGTCTCTCAATAACTGAGGGCTTGGAGGGTGGATCTTGTTTTTTATGAGGTTTCCGCTCACCAACTTGCACTTTAACTCGACGAACCAAGCCATCACTACTTTGAACAGTTTCAATCACCCGTCCAAGTTGCCACTGATTTCTTGGGAGGTTGTCATCTTTAATAATGACAATGTCATCCACTTTGAGGTTGCGCTGAGGTGAGTGCCATTTCTGTCTCAAGGATATGTTCAGCAGATACTCCTTTTTCCAGCGGCTCCAAAACTGTTCGATGAGATACTGAACTCTTCTCCACCTTTTTGATGCATACAGGTCCTCCTTGACAAATACTCCAGGAGGAGGAAGAGCAACTTTAGATTTCATCATAATGAGATGATTCGGTGTTATAGGCTCCAGTGCCTGTGGATCATTGATTCCATCCACTGTTAACGGGCGGCTGTTAACGATAGCCATGGTCTCATATAGCAGTGTTCTGAGGGAAGCGTCGTCCAGTCGACCTGGGCACTGTGCAAAGGCGGCATTCAGCACATTTCTAACAGTTCTGATCTGACGTTCCCAGACACCACCTGCAGGACTGTCAGAGGGAGCATTGAAGACAAATTCGCACTGCTTCTCTGTCAGGAAGATTTCCAGAAGCTTAATGTCACATTGTTTAAGTGCTTCCTTGAGCTCATTCCTTGCGCCAACAAAATTAGAGCCTTGGTCACAGCGAAGTTGTTGAACAGCTCCTCTCAGGCTGATGAAGCATCTCAATGAGTTGATGAATGAGTCTGTTGACAAATCTTCGAGCATTTCAATATGAACAGCTCTAGAGTACATACATGTGAAAATCACGCCGTATCTTTTGTATTCTTTGCGGGCTTTCTTTACAATGAAAGGACCGAAACAGTCCATGCCGCAGTATGTGAAAGGTGCTGAGGCTTCAACGCGTTCTGTGGGAAGTTCAGCCATTCGTTGTCTTTCTGTTGGCCTTCGCAGTTTCCTGCAAAACACACAAGTGTGTATCACCTTAGCAACCAACTTGCTCCCACCAATTACCCAGAATCCATTGGCCCGAAGCTCCATTAGAGTCTGGGCTCGACCCTGATGGCATGTCTTAGCGTGAAAATGAGACACAATAAGCTTAGAAATGTGGCTGCTATTCGGTAGGATGACTGGGTGCTTGACTTTATGACAGAGCGATGACTGGTTCAATCTGCCACCAACACAGAGGAGTCCTTCAGACCAGATAGGGTCGAGACGGAAAAGAGAGCTTGAGTTTGGAAGGTCCTTTTTACCCTGAAGCATCTTTATCTCTTGGGGGAAAGCTTGCTGCTGTACGATCTTAATCACTTCATCTGCAGCCTTTTCAATCTCCTTAACAGTCACATACTCACTGTGTTGTCTCTGTTTAGACCCCAGCCTCTTGATTCTTGCCACCACCTTAAGAATTTTTGTCCAGGAGGAAAACTGACACAGACGGCTGAGGATGTCATTGTAGTTTTTGACTTCTGTTGCAAACACCTGAATTGTCTTGACTTCAGGATCACCAACAAGTAATTCTGATGGAGCGCTGGGTGATAGAAGTAAATTACTCTCCCAGAGAAACTTCGGTCCTCGAAGCCAGTTTGTTGAATGAAGGTCTGAAGCACTAAGACCTCGGGAAGCATGATCTGCCGGGTTTTCTGCAGTGTCCACATAGTGCCACTGACTGGGATCACTGTTATCCCTTATCATCTGAACACGGTTCGCAACAAATATGTGGAACCTACGGGCATCATTGTTAATATACCCAAGCACCACCTTTGAATCGGTCCAGAAAACCTCTTCATCAATCTTTATGTCAAGTTCACCTTTTAACATGACACTGACTTTCGTAGAAACCACAGCTGCTGCAAGTTCTAGTCTCGGGATACTTGTGACCTTTGAGGGTGCAACCCTTGCTTTCGCCAGCACGAGACTGCAATGGACTTTATCCTTGTCATTTTTGAACCTGAGGTAAGAACATGCACCATATCCCACGCAGCTGGCATCCGAAAAATGGTGCAACTCTACTCTGACAATGTTATGGAAGTCATATGGGTGGTAACATCTCGGAATTGAAACCTCTTTCAACCTCTGAAGCCCATTTATCCACTCCTCCCACCGTGGTCTCATATCTTCTGGTAGTGGATCATCCCATCCGATGCCTCTGTGACACAGCTCTTGAAGTATACGCTTTCCAGTTAGGCTGAATGGAGCGATGAATCCAAGTGGGTCATAAAGAGAGGCAATGACAGAAAGGCAACCACGCCGGGTTGAAGGCTGAGCTTTCAAGCTGCTGTTAAAACTGAAAGTGTCAGTTTTAATCGACCATTGCAATGGTTGCTGCTCTTTCTGAAGGATCTAAGCAGGCGAGGGCTGCTTCCTCATTAGAGTTGAATTTATGGAGGCGTAGGCCTCCTCTTTTGCACAACTCCTGTGACTCAGTGATCAGTTTCTTGGCTTCCTCGACCGATGGAACACTGACTAGCCCGTCATCAACATAAAAGTTTTTCTCTATGAATGTTGATGCTAGTGGATAGGTAGCTTTGTGTTGGCGTGCCAGATGTTTCAAGCCAAAGTTGGCACATCCTGGAGACGAGGCAGCTCCAAAGAGATGAACTGCCATCCTGTATTCCTGTGGTTCCTTCTCCAAATCTCCACCTCCCCACCAGAGGAATTTCAGATAATTCCGGGATTCAGGAGTGACAGAGAACTGATAAAACATTCTTTCGATATCACAGATGATCGCTACAGCCTCCTTCCTGAAGCGGCAGAGAACTCCTACCAGAGGATTGATAAGATCAGGCCCAGTCAGTAAAGTGTCATTTAGAGAAACACCATGGAATTTGGCTGAACAGTCGAATACAACTCTCAGCTTGTCTGGTTTTCTGGGTTGATAAATGCCATGATGCGGAAGGTACCACTCAGTCTCTCCTGCAAATGTTGTAGGGGCAGGCTCTGCATCACCCTTGCTAATTGTTTCTTCCATGAATGTTTTGTATTGATCATAATATTTTTTATTGGTCTTTAACTTCTTCTTAAGACACTGTAGACGAACTGTGGCTAGCCTCTTGTTGTTTGGTAGGTTGGGTGGACTGTTGCCCTTGAAAGGGAGGGGCATCTCATAATGTCCATCTTTCTTCTGCGTGATGTTGTCACTGAGGAACTGTATGAAATGAACATCGTTCTGGGACACATATTTATCTTCATATGTTCTCTCGGTGAAGTCTGATTCTAGGGCTTTTAGAACATCTGTTGTCGATGGTATTGGCAGTTCTTTTACTGTGAGCCGATGCACAAAGCTCTGACTTCCTTGTCTGTCTAGGTGAGGATTTGATGAGCCTATGATACTCCATCCTAGTTTTGATCTCTGTGCAAACGGTTGATTTTTGTCCCCAATGATAACCTCAAGAGGAGTTAATGCTGCTGGACAGTCATATCCTATCAGGAGCCCTACATCACAGTCTAGAAGGGGTGGTAGCTTATCTGCCAAATGTCTGAGATGAGGCCAGAGTAAGGCTGTTTCATTTGTTGGAACGTAAGACTTGTCCACTGGTATAAAATCACGGCTGTAGGCCTGCTGTAATTGGATGTGGTCCTTAGAGTGCAGTCCTCGAACTTGTAGACCACGGACGTTCTTGCTAGATATGATTGTGTCAATAGCCGTCATAGTACTCAATTTTAATTTTACTGGTTGGGCATCAACATTCAGTTTGTCAAGTACATCTTCTAAGACAAACGTTGAGTCACTCTGTGTGTCCAGTATTGCGTACGTAAGTACTTCTCTGTGTGGCTCTTGTATTGAAGACACAAGGACTGGGACGATACTTGAGGTAGCTGAAGAACGTTGCGTTGATGCATGGGATACGACATTGTGAGTTTCCAAGCTTGCATGGTTTTCTGTGGAAGTGGAACTATTCGCTGTTGCTTCCACAGGTCTTTGTTTCCTGTCATCGTGCAAGCAGGATGGGTGACGACGGTTGCATATGTTGCATGTGTGTCGTCTCTTACAATCTTTGGTCATGTGACCCTTCCTCAAGCACCCAAAGCAGAGCCGATTTTCACAGATGAATGCCTTTTTATCTTCAATACTCTTTGCTGCGAAGGTGGGACACTTGGTGATGTTATGAGCTTCACTTTTACACATGAAGCAAGGTGATTTTGGTTTACTGCCATTTGTTTCTTGTTTCTCCTGAGCGAAACTCTTTGTTTGTGTATTTGTGTTGAGAGCTTTGGCTCTCTTTGGTGATCTTTCATTTGTGGCCCTGAAGTTCATCAACAATGGAGAAGCAATAGGGTTGCAGGCTATCCGTGCCTCTTTGCTCAGGAAATTTGTGAAGCATGCAAGATCTGGATAGCTTCCGGATGTGTCAAGTTCCTCCACAACAACTCGACTCCACTTGCGCACGATCCATTCTGGTAGTTTTCTGAGCAACTTGTGGTTTTCCTCACAATCGTTAAGGATAGCTAGTCCTTTGACGTGAGGCATTGCCTCAGTGCAGCCTTGGAGGAAGTCAGCAAACTCTTGTAGCGCTAGTGGATCATTTGTGTTGATCTTTGGCCATCTCATGAGCTTATCTCGGAAAGCTTTTTGTATGATGAACGGGTTCCCATATCTGTCTTGTAAGACTTTCCATGCTCCATTGTATGCACTTTCTGAATCTCGATAAAAGAAACCTTCTACTGCTTTACGCGCCTCTCCAGCAAGATAATTTTTTAGATAAAACATCTTCTCACTTGGTGGGAGGGGTTTCCTGTCAATAAGAGCTATGAATGACATCTTCCAATCTGTAAACTGTAGAGGGTCACCACGGAACGTGGTTGGTTCAGGGACCGGCAAGCGGTTCATGCTTAATGAGCTGGCGATTGCCTGGGCTAGACTGACAGACTCCTGGGTCACTGTCACCTCAGGAACAGTTTGGTGAGGTTGGAATGATGCAGCATCAGGATTTAATCGAGGTTCATTTTGATTTCTGTAGCAAGCAGAGTTAGTTTGGTCATTAATCTCCTCATCATGGTTCTCAAACCCTTCAAAATTGTCATATGCTCTCACACGAGCTGCTGCTATGGCAACGTCTTTTGCTGCTTGTAACTGCTGCAATTTGGATCTCTCTTGTTCCAACTGTTGTTGCATTTCCCACTCTTTTTGCTTCATTTCTACTAACATTTTTGCTTCTCTAAGTTTCCATTCACCTTCTAACTTGTGAAGATGTGCTTGCTGAGCTTGGATTTCTTTTATGGCTTTTGATTGTTCCAGCTTAGCCGCAAACTCTGCTTGTGCATCTACTCTACTGCTGTGAGTACTGGCTGAGCTGGAGTGGTTGCTCAATCTCTCCGGTGACTTTGCTGAGCTTACCGTTTCAGTTTTAGTGTGGCCAAAGACAGACCCATATTCATCTTTGTTTAAGATTTCTCTTACCCTTTCCTTCTCAAGTTGATCATTATATTCTTGATTAACAGTCTCTAGACGGTTACTAATAAGGTCAAGAATGTCTTTTGTTAGCGTAACACAGGCATCCATCTTCTTTACAATCTCTGGTGTGGTGTTACTGTTACGAAGTATAGGTTCATACTGCTGGGCTACACCATCATGCTTTGCTTGAATGTCTTGCTGTAATTTAATAAGGTCTTCTGATGAACAGAGGGTTTTTAATTTTGTCCTAGTCTCCCTAGCTACCAGCTTCCAAGTGTCATAGGACTTGTTAAATGCTTTCTCACGTTTTCTGGTGTCTTGTTCATGCATCTCTTGGCCTTTCTCTGTTAGCTTTCTTTCTCGTGAGCTGGACCTGCAAGGTGTATCTTTAAGTGACATCTTGTTTGTTTGTGCTGCTGCTTTAAGTCGAGTGTAGCCTTTGATTGTCCACCTGAATTTACACTTGTAAGCTGTAGTTATCCTTTACTACAGAGTAATGTTTATGCTACGCATTAACAAATAATGGACATCTAAAAGGATTTTTAGCTTAAAACAGTAACAACAAAACACTCCTTTTAACCTTTTCATAAACAGATATGACCGAAGAGCATGGGCTAGTTTCTTTCACCAGTTTTAGAAGCTTTAAGAACGGAGAATTAGTTTGCAAGATATTTTGACCTTATAATAGCGTATTATTATTAAGTCATTCAGTTATGCTGCAAGCATGTGTGTAGAAATTGTCCCTTTTCAGCTTTCTTGCTCCTTGGCATCCAGTGTCTCTTTTTGCAGCTCTAGCTGTACCTTAAGTATGCTGTCCATTTTAAGTCTTGCCTGTGTGAAGGAGTTGGATGCAAGCGAAGTAAACTGGCTGGTATTAGGTTGGTGTTTGGACCTCAGATGTGATGGCCTCAACTTCTCAGCAGAGATGGCAGGGCTGGTGCAGCGATGAGTTTTCACTGTAGCGGCCCCTCGGATATACATTGATCAAGACGCAGAGAGTTTCAAACGGGTGTCAATTTATTTCTTCCTCTCAATGAGCACCATGCACCTGGACACCGTGAAAACTACAGAATAAACAGAAATACAAAATGCTTCCATGTAGTTTCACAAATAATTTGCACATAAATCATCTTCACATATTAATCATGTTTACACCCAATACAAATTATTTTAACAAATGAACAATATGAAATATGTTTAAGCCTTTATGACAAATGAAATATCACATGCTTCTTTTAAATTAAACAGAATATATTATAATTGTTTAAAGAAAGAATAAACGTTTTTATATTGATGACATGTGCAATAAACCCATAAACAAATGAAGTACTGACATTCTCTTTTCCTTAAACAATATCCCTTTTGATAATAATACAAACTCCACATATTTTCCTTCATACCTCATTCCGCTTTTCCAAGGGCGCTAATCAAAGAGTTTCTGCCATCAGCTACCATGTGCTCTAGCTTGACACACCCTCACAGTTCGGAGCTCTTAAAAATAACATGTACGAGCAATACAAAAATAATAAAGTAAATTACAATGTAAACTCTTTCTGTACAAGATTCAAATGGGTGAATATGATAAATAACTTAAGTGTTCACAAGTTTTTACCGTTCTTCCGACGATATGCGAACACCACATTGTGACGAGAGAATAGCGGAAGTTTAGCGTCACAAAAAAAACCATCCGAAGAAGAAAACAGCGCTTTTTCAAAATAAAAGCAGAACAGACAAAGTGACACTGTTAAACATATAATGCCTTAAAATATTAATATAAAATGTTATATATGTTGTATATATACGGTGTAGGATATTAATGCGATTTATAAAGACATTTACAGAAAGGTACACCTTCTTTCTTTGCATTGCGAACATTTGGGCGACGTAATGCTAATATTCCCACACAGTGACATAAATATGTGGGGGCGTATTAGAATTAAGCACTATTTGGACGGGACTAGTTTTCTAAACTACGTTTGAGTTTCGATTCTTACCACCTGACGTCTGTGATTTTCATGTACCAATTCGGACGGGACTAACATCTCCGTGTTTATTACATTTTAAATCACCAAGTACGTCTGTGAAACGCAGATTTCTCTAACGACCCCCTGTAAAACTAGTCCCGTCCGAATAGGGCTTTAGTCTTAACTTTTATAAAGAATATCTCTTTAGCTTTGAGACTTTAGTTTTTGCAACTTTACAGATCTTCTTAATACACCAAGAGCATGTAACACTCCAAAGAGAAATGAAAAACTGAAATTGTATCACATGACCCCTTTAAAGATCCAACTACGAACAATAATATATAATAAACTTTTTCTGAATGCTCAAACTCTCATTGGGGTAATGTCACCAGCATGTATATCATCTTTAAGGTGGCCTTTCAGTGAAAAGGTCTTATTTGTCTTTGAGGAAAACCCTTGAAAATCAGGATGTTGATAAGTCAATGAGAAATGGGCACATGAACCCGTCCTTGTGTGTCAGCTGTCTCGCAGCCCCCTTGCAATGTCAGCACGTGTCAGTTCTCTTGTCAAAGCACAGAACAGAAGCACTAATTTGCGGGCAATGGCAGTCTGTCTTGACGATTAGCTTGCAGTGGCCTGAAGCACAGCTGTCACTCATATATCCCTTTAAGCACAACACTGACATGTCATCCACATAGGGGTACATACACGCAACCTTCTCACCATTTGCACAAATATCATCCACGCTTCTCAGGCAAATAACCTTGGCTGTTTTTAAATACCACTGGTCACTGGTTTCTCTGAGCATCCTTCTTGTGGCCTATAGAGGCCCCACCCCGATGTATTTCTACTTATATTCTGATGTAAAGCTTAAAGGGATAGCTTACTTAAAAATATAATTATGCTGTTACAAACCAGTATGATGTTCTTTTTTTTTTCTTTTTTCTTTTGGTCCATTCAATGCTGTTTCGGACTATAATTATATGGACAGAAAGCAATCAAGGCTCAGTGGAAAAACCTATTTGTGAAAACATTTTGTAACATTTTTCAAAATTAAATGCCCAGTCAGTGGCACTAAATACATGCGCAGCAGATGGATGTGATCCTGGCAATGATTTATTACATTTAACTCAACCGATAGTGTTAACAAAAGCACTTCTAAAAAATATTTTAGTTATTTTTCATTAATTATTTTTCATGGGACTCATATCCAAGCTACCTATATTATTACAAGTCAATGCTGTATCTGTTGAGCTACCGAGCAAGTTTACTACATGAGAAAATCCATATATGAAGCTGTTTTTCAAGCAACCATAAAAATGTATTGATTTACAAATCATGCACTATGGTCAAATGTTTTTAGGTCATAATATACAGGTGCTGGTCATATAATTAGAATATCATCAAAAAGTTGATTTATTTCACTAATTCCATAGTTGTCAGTTATAATCATCAAAATTAAAAGAAATAAACATTTGAAATATATCAGTCTGTGTGTAATGAATGAATATACAAATTCACTTTTTGAATGGAATTAGTGAAATCAACTTTTTGATTATGACCCGCACCATCACAGAAACCATGTGAAAGTAATTTATTAACTGATCATCTGACCCGTAATCATAATTTTGTGTGAATTGTATGTATTGTTAAATTTTTGTCATTTTTTGCAAAAACATTGATAGCGCAGTATTTTCCGATGTGCCTGTGTTGACAAAATGTTGAAATACTGTATTAAAAATGTATTCGCAAGAAAGAACATCATACATGTTTGCAATCACACAGAATGTACATTTTGCTGTGAACTATCCCAATAATGATTCTAACTGATTTTAAACATATACTTATACCCATGAAGACATTCAAAAGTTCACAAAACAGGTTTGTTTCAAATCTCTCAGCAGTCACGGTTTGTCCTAGACTCAAGACTTTAGATGGAGCCATTCCAGGTTAAGTCTTGATGCACACTGACAGCAGAGGTTACTTGGGTTGTCTCCATGACGACTTCACTGGTGCACTCAGTTTATCTGTGACTAAGAGGGCTAGATGATGAAGGCTTGGCAGCCTTTATTCTTACGGATGGAAGGAATAACACCAAGAAATCAAAGAATTGTCCTTGACAAAGTCAAACTGTCAAGTCCCAAGGGAATGTAATGCCATTGGCTTGGCTTTGCTTCCAATCTGTGAGTTTGGGTTTTCAGAGTGATTAAGTTGTCGCTCAAACCATTTTATTTAGCTTACAGTGAGATAGGACTCTGGCTCATGAAAGAGATTCCCCATTTTCACCATTAATCTTTGTGGTAGGCACCCAAACTTTTAAATGTTTTCCCTTGAGGAATTTTAGAATGTATCCATTAACAAGACTGAGAAGTGACAGAAGCATATTACCGGAAAGATATGAGTCTCAGTACTTTTAATGAGTGTAAAACTGCCCTTAAACAAATGGCCTCTTACATTCCCTCTAACCACTAAACACTTTGTAATCTTCCAGCTTGGGTGAACCACATTAGCATCTGCATATCGTCTTTTCTTTTCAGGGTCTTCCAACTAATGTATAGAAAGGCCATTCACATGTTAAATGGCAGGGCTGCTTCAGGCATGGCCAGACACGTCAGGTGCAGCCAGTATCCTTGCAATGCCATGTTGTCTCAATTAGTGCAGAGTGCCTAGGGTCAGAGCTCAGAGACAGGTCAGCAGGTGACCATATCGACAAGGTTGGAAAGTGAGACAGCTTCCCTTTCTTCCTTCCGGCAGGTCATTATGCATAACCTTCAGGATAATGTATGTTAATGTATGATAAACACCTCAGGAATATTTCAATATGTCATGGCATGCCATTTTACACATACATCAACGGAGGAAGACAGCACTATAATTGCATGCATCCATTACACTTACATTCAACTATCCGCAATTAACATTATGAATACTGTTTTAGTGTAGAAACACATAATCACCAATGTCACTCTACATATAAACAACTCTTCCTGAGATCTTGAAATGGAAAAGGTTTTCTGAATAGATTGACTGATGTGATTTTTAAATGGACTGAGTGATATATGCAAAGTTAAGGGATTATTTGACAACAGTCAAATTATTTTCAGGACATTATTGATCTGAAATTTCTGCATTCTTCCACTGATGCATATGGAACACCTAAATAAAATATATATGATATACATACAGTATAGGAGCAGGGGTATCCAATCCTGCTTCTGGAGGACAAATAACCCGCAGACTCTCCCTAAAACATCTGTCTGAAAGTTTTTAGTAATGCTGAAGACCTTAAATAGTGGGTTTATGCATATTTACTTGGGGTTGCAGCAAAATTCTATTGAAAGTGAGGAGTTGTCGTCATTGTACAGAGCCCCTCCCCTCGACATCACCCTCTCCGCCATGTTGGCAGTATGTCAGCAGCAAACATGATTGTTTATGTGTGTCGTTAACTGGGTGGTAGAGAAGGTTCTCGCAATTCTGTACTGTTAAAACCTACTGACCCCAAACTTTGGAATAGTAGCGTATGACTGATATATGCCGATCGCCAGTCAGTGAATGAGAGATTTCTTAACGTGTCATTGATAAAGATTAACGCTACAGTAAAATCCCACAAAATGAATGGCAAAGACTGTGAGTGGAAAACAGCAAGAGGATGGCTTTCAATGTAACATACATAATGTCTCCAATTACAGTCAATAAAATGAAAACCACTAGGTTTTGAGCTAATTACCAACCAATTACCCTTCCTTTTCAATGCCCACATAGTTGGCTGTCGTCCCTTAATGTGTCTTTCTGAGACAAAAATAGGACAGTGTACCTGTGACAGAAATAGCCTTCTAGTTTTTCTCCAAGCTGATTACGGTGTCAGCAGAAGCCCTTTCACCTATGCAGTCTACCATAACAGGAAGCCTGCATGAAGTTATTCGATTTGGATGATACTGATATCATGTTTATGAACCAGACAAGCAGTCAGACAGTAATGACAAGCCTCTCTCTCTCTCTCTCTCTCTCTCTCGCCTTGCTCACTCACACTTTGTATACACCAATTCTAAGTCTGTGAAAACAAAAGAAGCACTTTGATGACTCTGTATGAATATTAACAACAGTACTCCTCCTTAGATGTTCATATACACAACCTGAAGGAAGCTAAATTGGAAGTATGAAATATGACTTTTATTTATGCATCAGAAAGGAAATGGCTCTCTTCTACTGTCATGGATTCTCCCAAGGGCACACAGGCAAAGAACCAAGGTCAAATAGTTTTCAGTCATTGGGTTTAGTGCTGCACTCAGAGGCAACAAGGTGTTACATGGAGGACTGTGAACACAGTAATCCGCCTGATTAACTCTCTTCAGTAAACAGCGTTGAAATTCAGAACCAACCCCTCCAACCGTGATGCCACGCTGCTAGTGTAGAGTTAAATTGAGGGACAAGGGCATACAGAGACACATTAACACATTAGTGTGTAGACACATGCGGCATAAAACTGCTGAGGCCAGAAGCTTTGCTGCCATATTTAGAATCAGAATTACCTCAACACGCTTAAAAACTATATGACATTGTGTATGAAGGATGACTTTAAATACAACACGCTGTGTATGACACATGCAGTTTACAGCACACAACAATGAGGTGAAGTAGTGAGGTGAAAATGAAGGGAACATGTATGTCTCATAAATGTCAAAAGATGTTTTCATAAATGTCTTTACTGCTTAGTTAAGTTTCGCTCTTACATTTATTTATTAATAATGAAGGTGTCCATGTATGGCACTCAAAAAAGATAAAATAAATAAATACTGCACCTGGATAGCTCCTGCATCTGTGTTTATGACATATCACGCAAGTTAAAAAGGAAACAGAAGTAGCTAAAATAGGTTAAATATACTATAAATGATAGAAAAGGATAGAATAAATGACCCATTTGAACTATTACAAAAATATATTTATCAACACTAAAATTGGTTTATACATTTATAATAAGATTACAGTAAACCGTGAACAATGGATCATTAGCTTTGATCCAAAGATATGTACATTGCAATTGACGTCAACTGAGAATCAAACTCATTACTATTTATATTTTACTATATTGACATTTTTAAAAAGTTAAAAAAGTTTAAGGTTCGTAAGATAATATTTAATTTTGAAAGAATTATGTATATGTAAATTTCCCATTCGATCGCTCCAATAACGTAGACGCATCCACAATCTAAAATAATAGGGAATCTACCAAGGCATTTCTATGGCTGTACCTGTATGAATGGTCACGTGACATGAAAAACAGCGGAAATAAGAGTGTAGACGAGGATCGTTTTCATTTTAAAATGCCGTTTTAAAACGAAAACGCACTAGTGTAAATGGGACCTAAGTCATAATTTTTTTTTTTTTTTGGAATCATTTATAACTATTTCAAAAGCACACTAAATATGTGTTTTCTGGGCTTATATTACAGAAACTTTAAAGAGTTAAAAAAAAATTATCATTTCTAAAAATACTATTGTTACTAAACAGATGGGATGAGATTCTGGGTTAAGATGTTTCTAAAATGGTTATGAAAGAAGCAGACAGCTGTCTGCATAAGAGAATATCGCCATCACTGATGACCTCCACAGGAAACATGCTACAAATTCTAGTAATAACATCACTAATCATAAAAAATCTGAGTAAAAGATATTCTGGAACTGGTTCATTTAAGCTGCCATGGAGGATCCCTGACATTGCTTACTGCCTAGGGTAGCACAAGGTGCTCTCAGATGCATTCTTTTCTAACCTATCACACATTCAAAGTGGTTTTGCTGGATTGCGGCCACCACTCTCATTGAAATTGAATTGGGTTACTTGTGGGTCATTTTTTCAAAGCAGCTCCCTGTGCTTTACTTCCCTCCCTGTTGCCAGAGGCCCCTTTAAATATATGTCTACCCACGAGCCTCAGCACCTTCTAGAAGCCAAACATAGACAACGATTTGTTTAAGCACTATGCTTTTGTGAAAAATACATCTAATTTTTCTGATTTTTTTTATCCCAGCTCATGGATCATTTGGACAGTCTGTCATTTCCAAACAAATAATATTTACATTTATGTATTTGGCAGAAACTTTTTTAAGCAACTTTCATCATTAAAGGTATACATTTTATCAGCTCAGACATGACCTTGGTGTTCCTATTCCCATAATCTGAATCTCTTTACATTGGCAAATAACAGCCAGAAAAACCAACCCAGAATGTTCAGAAGTGAACCATAGACCACCTTTGTGAGATCGGGTCATTTTGATTTACATCAATGGGCTTCCATATCATGAGCAAGTAAAACCAGAGGCCTCTGTGAGCGCACATCCAAGCGAATTTCTCGCTGGCCACAAGAATAAATGTGATTTCATCATCTTAAATTGACTTGAAATTGCTACTCTTTGGCTTAATTAAGTGTTTTCACTTTGAAAGCACATTTTTCAATCAAGTAGCTCAAAATAAATTGTAATCAGTATGTAATCAGTGTCGTCTTTAGATTGCCAAACTCTAAAATTATATTTGTAAAGAAAAAATAGATAAAACTTGCTAGCATGTTATTTTAACTCATTATTTAATCATGAACAGTGGTTCCACATGATTGAAACATTTCCTCTCAAATATTCATGGTCAATTAAAGTGATCTGAGAATAACCAAATAATATATGTCCAAATAACTTGATTCAGTTGTGCGGAACCACTGTCCATGACTGAATCATGTTCAACCAAAGATGGATGGATGGACAGATAGATAGGAGAACCACTTTATAAAAAAAATGTTTATTTTATATGCTATATAAAAGGACAGTTCAGGGATGCTATCAAGCATTTCAAATTTCAACCTAAAAAGACCAGAGCAATTCATGTCATATCTGCTCAGTCATGTCTTTTTCTTTTCTCTGTCTCTTGGCATTACTTGCCTGCTTGAATTAAGGACAGCAGAGATTGCTGGGGTGAACAGATTTCTACATGATGCATGCACAGGCATCTCTACTCTTTCACTATTCTTCTTTTACTTTTCCTGTCTGCCTGCATATGATGAAACCAAAGAAACCAAAGAAACTCACTTGTTGGCAATAAATGTGTTATTCAAACATTGTTGAAGTAGTCAATTAGCTCTTACACCTGGCTTGTTGACAACTCAAGTGTTGTGGTAATGGTGAAACAAAACCTGAAAGTGTCCACCATTTGAACTATCCAGTAAAAGGTAGCCTCGCCTAACACAACTTCATGTTCTCTCATTATTACGATCACAACCTCACGCCCACTTGCTCTCCTGGATCATTTGCAGCCAGCACGATACGACCTCGTGTCACTGGTGTTATTCTGCAGCTTGTGGACAGTGTGAAGGTACCTGTCGTACAAGCTCAGCATCTCCCGTGAGCGAGCGGAGACGACAAAACACCACAGGTGGTGTCACACTCTGTGTCAGGCAAGTTCGGAGCAAAGTTGGCAAGACACAAGCTGACAGATCCGTGCCACAGACTCTGAAACACACACACATTGACACGAACACTGAAAGAGAGGTGGAGATAGAGAAATAAACACAGCACTGCGGAGGCCTTCACTCTGTCAGATGTCAGGTTTGAGCCCAACTCACCGAACACACACACACACACACACACTGCCAGTCCTCATGCTGACAGGACTGTCAGTTCTACTTCTCATCCACTCAAGTGTCAAGCATTAGGCTGTCCTATTCAAACAAGCATGTCCTCTAAGAGCAGTGGCGTGTGGTGATTTTCTGTAATTTTCCTCTCTGCATTTGTCGTTTTTAGTCCATTGTAAATGTTTGAACAATTATAAGTTATATGGGTTAGCATTAACCTTACAACAAGGAAACAATGCTATGATATTTTAAAACAAGCAGCTTTGCCGTAATTACAGCAAATTACAGCAGAAATCCAGCATGTTTTGTTGAACGATGGGTGCCCTTGGGTGAATTTTTACCTTACATTTACTTTACACTGTCAACCTGTCAACAAAAGAAAACTACTGGGGCTGCGTCACGTTTTCTGTGTCTTTACACACCAGAATCATGCCTGACGCGGTGCTGGCGCGCTGCTGCTGCTTTAGTGACATAGAGGGAGGCCGCCGACAGACCAGGCTCTTGTCTTCACGACAACAATCTATACTTCATGTTGAGCATAAATATAAAGCCTACTGATAAAGGACACCGTCAACAGTCTTGACGGCAAAATAGACTATGTTTGACAGGTGCAATATTTGAAAAATCGATAATTATTTATTTATTTTTTAAATTACATTTATATCTAAATTTATGTCAACCTATAGACTTTCAAACATCAAAATATCATTAATTAATATGTATTTGTGCCTATATATATATATATATATATATATATATGCACACTCTAATAAATACTGGGTTATTTATTAGATTTTTTACCCAAAAGCTGGGTTGAGTTTTTTAGGTAATTTTTAGGGGTTATTTTTTATATTTTAACCCAGGTGCTGGATGGTTATTTTTTTCTACCTAACCGCTGGGTTGACCCTGTCTCTGATGAAACTTCTCACAACACAGCTGCTGAGAGCAGGCTTTTTTAGTCCAAAGGAGATAGCAGTTCTCAGTTCCACCGTTCTTAACCAACAATAGCATAAGCAAAATATAAATGTATTTTATTTGTTATAATACTGAGTCTAAGTTAATTTGATGTTAAAATATGTTCTCTAATTTCAGTACTCTTTGTATTTGGGCAGGTTTTGGAGTCAGTCACGCCATCTCTCAGCTATGAGTGAAACACGATGCCGCGGTCAAAATTTAGCATTTCCCTCGCAAACAGCAGCCCTTCACCGGCTCATATATCAGCAACACACCAGCATGCGAATTACCCTTATTTCGGTAAAAATCGAGTACAGAAAACAGCTGAATACATTTAAATTGAAATGCTTGTTCTTAAATGTGCCTGTAATGCAGTACCAACTCCACAATCACGGGAAGAAAGAGGTGGGAACCAGCAGACATTCAAATGAAACTTTTAATAATCAAATAAACACAAAACAGCGCGACAGCCCCCTTGCGGACGACTTGCCGTGCAAACAAAACCAAACACAAAATAAAACCCAGGCCTGGTCCTTTCCCAATCACTCCAGCTGTTCCCACAGCTCTCGGCCCCGCCCCACTCGTCACATACCCCCATCGCCCCTTGCAGGCCGGGGGGGGGGGGGGGGTAGCCATGAGAATGATCCCCCCCCCCCTAAATAAATTACCCCTTTGAATAATACTCTGTTATTATTATTATAATATATGCCTATTCATTTATTTTATATATGTCAAAAAATTTAAATCATCTGTTGATGTCTCTGTTAGACTTAAAATAATCAAAATATTCAAATATTTTCAAAAAGACCCAAAATAAATCATTGTTGCCGTTTTTTTTTTTTTTTTTTTTTTTTTTTATAATGTCATCAAATAATGAAATTTATACTTTTATTCACCAAGAATGCTTTCAATTTATAAAAGCAACAGTAAAGACTTTATTATTATTATTTAAAATAAATGGTATTTTTTATTTCATCTGCTCATCAAAGAATACTGATAAAAAAAATTATTTCTATTAATATACAGTTTCAAATATTATGCAAGACATTCATACACAGCACTCTGTTGGAAGGGGTTCATAGCACATAGTTGTTTGACAAAAGCAGTAAGTCTCATTTTCATAATGAAACTTCTGTTTATGATGACTAAATTTAGCGCACACTAAAGCAAAATGAAAAATAACAATTAAAACCTTATTCCTACAATACCCATAAAGTGGCAATTTACATTTTACCATTGAGCAATGCACTATAACATACAGAAGCAAATAAACACTATAAATAGTGTAAATGCATTCAACATTACCTAGTTTCTGGAATAGAAGCAGCCCCCAGCATTTGTTGAAAAACAGAAAAGCACATATGAGGTAACTGCTGACAGCACAACGTGCAGAAGTCAAGCATTCTTTTACACATTTCTCATATTCATAGTGTGTGTGTAGCCGCAGGCTGAAGAGCAGAGCATATTATGAGGGTCAGAAATCAGAGCTTCTTCCTTTCACCTCATCAGCTCTACAGAGAGAACCACACATGGGTCTGTTCAGCACAGACAACACATACATCTGATGCTAATGAATCTAATGCACATGAGCCTAAAGATATTTCCACATACCCTTACTTAGAAATGTAACTTCCACTGCCACATTTATTGTTTTAAATGAAGGAAAACTACATATAATAGTATTAATAACAATCATCTCAATTAGAAATTATATATATTTATATTATAGTTTCAATTTAAGTAAAATTTCTAATCAAGTATATGTATAATATAATGTGGTATATATACAAACACACACACACACATTTTTTATAATATATACTACAGTAAATTATAAACACACACATACATTTCTAACATAAATTATTTTTGAATTTCTAACACATCAAGTGAATCCTCCAAGGTCGTGGTAAGTTGAACGTGACAAGGGTCAGCAGGAACAATATAGTGTATAATATGGTA
The DNA here is from genome assembly GCF_003368295.1 of Carassius auratus. Taxonomy (NCBI): domain Eukaryota; kingdom Metazoa; phylum Chordata; class Actinopteri; order Cypriniformes; family Cyprinidae; genus Carassius; species Carassius auratus. The sequence goes on from NC_039268.1 coordinate 6,876,555, forward strand.
TCTGATAATATCGCGCTGAAACTGCAAAGGAAATCCACGGTTAATGAATAAACAGAAAATTAAACTGCTTCCGGTGGCTGCATTCCAGGCAGGAAGGCATCAAGACACGTACGAATCCAAATTCTGATCAATTTCAAGTCTTCAGAGGTAACTTCTTCTATTAATCTAATTTTGAAGGCACATGTATCCTTTGCTTCCATTGAGATCCAAAAATCCTGTGCATTCCATTCTGTGACAGTTGAGCTAAACAATAAAGATGGTGTCTGAAAGTTGCTTTTTGCACTTTTGTTATGTTGTTATGTTATGTTATGTTATGTTATTTCTGGCGAGAAATCAGTATTATAGTAATTGAATATTTGTTTAGCAATCACCAAAACTTTTTATATTTTGGTGTAGATCATTAAGCCATTATGCTGCCTCAGAAGCCTGTCCTTAATCAGTTTCATGAGGTGCCTTCGTGCAAAAATGATGCCTGCAAAGTCATTGCATGATACGGCAGTGAGGCAGCAAGTCAGCTGCCTAAGTTTTCGGATGAAGCCACTGATTCGAGGTGACTAATAAACACACGACTATGACAATATATGGTTTATCTGAGTTCATCTTTTTAGAATTTTTATTATAATAAAGTATATAATAATACAATGCTAATCAACATGCCTAACCTGATTTTACCAAGTGAGACATGGGACAACATCGTTGTTGACCCTGGAACAACATTGTGATTAACCAATCAGATTTGAAGAACCAGTTTATAGATTTTGTGAAGTTTATGCTTAAAATCAGTGTTTGGTGCTTGTACATCAGTGTCATTCATCTATCATTTCCTCTGATTTTAGGGATTACTCATGGTTAAGGTTAGGTTTAGGTGTAGGGATATGGTTAAGAATATATTTTTGGAGTAAAATGTTGTTCCAGGGTCAACAAAATATGTTGACCTAGGAACACATCGGACTTGGCAAAATCAGGACGTGCAATCAACATAGCCTTTATCACTGCTAGGAATTCTATGAAATATACTGTGTGCCTTATTCTGTGTAAGAAGCCACATCATCTCACAGATTTATTTCAAACACTCAACGGACATAATGAAGTGAGATCAGAGTAAAAACGTTATTAAAATGTGGTATTTTCACGTGCTTAAAGATGGAGTAGCATTTTCTACACAGAGCCATAGTTCATTGAGAAGCTACACAAACAATGTTTAGATTGTGAGTGAACTACAACTCTGTGTAGTAAATGCTGCTCCATCTGAAACCATGTGATGAAGATTTAATACTGATTACAGAACCCGCTTTACTGACAAGATGAAAGTCAACAATCGCTTTCAATTAATTGTGCAGCCTAAGTATAGTTTGTGCTGTTGTGAGTAATGGTTATGTCATTTGGAAAAGGTGCTAGAAAAGCATTTAACACATTTATTGAGCATGAACAATAAGGAAGAAGCTTGTTTAAAGAACATTCCATGTTATGACTCCATGATTTCAGGACAATCAACCTTTAAGAGGTGCTCAGTGTCAGTAATTCTCACTTCTACAGTAGTGAGAGATTTTATAATGCAGCTATAATCCAAGGTACTCTCAATTTCTAGCCTTTGCATGACAAGTAAATGGATTTTTATGTGTTTGAGTGAAGTCTGTTCTCTATTACTGTATTTTTTTATAAATACGGTCTAACTTAATAGCAAGCATATGCTCTGAAAACAGAAAGAGAGCTATCAGTCCCTTTATCCACAGTTGCTGTGACACCTTCCATTTGTCATTAGCTTCTCTTAAAACACCATTAAGAGGCAGATATCTGAAGAGGCACAGTTAGAGCTCTGGCATGATGCCCGATGTATAGGGCCGGATCAGCGTTTGTACTGTATAAGTGACTGTGATTTGTATGGGACCTGCATATCAAAGTTTTCAAAATGTTGCCTCCAGGCAAAGAAACAAAGACTACCGCAGTCTTCATAAGAAACACTGAATCTTTAGATTTGAAAGTTGCAATGTACAAATAACATAAGTGATTTTTCAAACTGCAAGAGGAAGTCAAAATAACAGAAAAAAATGTGTAAAAGGTGTAAATAATTTATGTAACATTTCACTGTAATTCATATATTTTATAAATATTATTCACTGAATTGGTTAATTTTTAGCTGTATAATTGGGCATATTTTGGGCAGAAGGGATCATCAAGACTGTGGCATCAGAAAGTTTCTGAAAAACACTAACTTGCTTGCAAGCTACTAAAGAAAGGATTTAACTACATTCAAGCTATTTGAAGTCTTTCATAATAGAATTGATTTGGCACAAAAATAAAATAAAATTAAGAACAACTGGTGAACCATTTTTGCCATTTTTAATCAAATCAGTGATCAGAAGACAAAACAAACAAGGCAGAATAAACAAATTATACCACATACAGTAGGAGATTCCATCATTCAATGCTCACACAGCATACTTTGACCTTTATTAGTAGTGCTTACGAAGAAAACCATTAGTAGGATGTGAATGATGCCTTAAACAATGCAGCTTATAAAAGAATGTTGTGCAATGTATTTTCTAAACAATTAAATGCAAAAATTTTACACAATAGACAAAAATGGTGAAAAAAAAAAATCCCACTTCAATTAAAATTACTCCCCATACACATTTTGCCACCGAAAAAAAAACTCCAAACTCCAATACTGGCAGTGAGATTTTAACACACAAGCACCAGAAAAGTTTTACATTTATGCACTTAATTAAATAAAAAATTAATGGATCTTTATTGGTTCCATAAAGAAATTTTAACATCAAATGGAATCTTTCTATTGTACAAAAGTACAGTACTTTATAGTAGAATGAGTATTACAATCTTGACACTAAGAAAAAATATATAATACTAAATGAAAACTTTTTTTAAAGAGAGAGTAGTGTACTGTGATCCAAGCCAGGTTAAAAGTACATATACTATGACATCTGCTACAATTAACACATTCTGCTATGTTTCTATAACCTCAACAACATTTTGTGACTCAAGCAAACCCTTCAGGCTCATTGTGAAAAAGTCACCATTCAGGCAAATCTCAAGATTCAGTGACCCACTAGGAGAAGAACAGCAGTCATGCAGCAAAACGTCCTATAGCATAAGAATAGTTCCATTATGCGCACAATTTTATTCAGAGTAACCTTCGCCTTTTCAGATGATATACAATGTATGTAGTGACTCAAAAGCCTTCTTGAACCTCCACACATCATCTCCACTCAATACAAGATGCAGTGTGTTGGACAATAAGTGAAACTGCAAGGCACACTTAAGTAGTATGTCAGACAATATATAGTATATTTGAGAATCTTGTAACAACTGACAGCACTAACCGGGTGTTTTACAGCAAGTTGCAAGTCCAAATCTGTTCTAACATACAGATGCTTCTCAATAAATTAAAATGTCGTGAAAAATGTATTTATATAATTTATATTATTTTATATCATTTATTTCAGTAATTCAACTCAAATTGTGAAACTTGGGTATTAAATAAATCCAATGCACACATACTGAAGAAGTTTAAGTTTTTGGTTCTTTTAGTATTGATAATTTGGCTCACATTTAACAAAAACCCACCAATTCACCTATATCAACAAATTAGAATATGGTGACATGCCAATCAACTAATCAATTCAAAACAACTGCAAAGGTCTCTCAGTTTGGTTCACCAGGCTATACAATCATGGGGAAGACTGCTGATCTGACAGTTGTCCATAAGACAATCACTGACACCCTTTCACAAGGAGTCACAAACATTCATTGCCATAGATGCTGGCTGTTCACAGAGTGCTGTATCCAATCATGTTAACATAAGGTTGAGTGGAAGATAAAATGAGTGGAGAAAAAAAAGGTGCACAACCAACTGAGAGAACCGCAGCCTTATGAGGATTGTCAAGTTTTGTATTACATTTGGAAACCAAGGTCATAGAGTCTGAGGGAAGGGTGGAGAAACTCATAGCCCAAGTTGCTTGAAGTCCAGTGTTAAGTTTACACAGTCTGTGATGATTTGTGGTGAAATGTCATCTGCTGGTGTTGGTCCATTGTGTTTTTTTAAAACCAAAGTCACTGCACCCATTTACCAAGAACTTTTGGAGCACTTCATGGTTCCTTCTGTAGACCAGCTTTTTGAAGATGCTGATTTTATTTTCCAGCAGGATTTGGCACCTGCCCACACTGCCAAAAGCACCAAAAATTGGTTAAATGACCATGGTGTTGGTGTGCTTGACTGGCCAGAAAACTCACCAGACCTGAACCCCATAGGGAATCTGTAGGGTATTGTCAAGAGGAAAATGAAAAACAAGGGACCAAACAATACAGATGAGCTGAAGGCCACTGTCAAAGAAACCTGGGCTTTCGTACTACCTCAGCAGATCCACAAACTGATCTCCTCAATACCACGCCAAATTGAGGCAGTAATTAAAGGGGCCCCTACCAAGTATTGAGTACATGTACAGTAAATGAACATACTCTCCAGAAGGTAAACAATTCACAAAAAAAGATTTGGTGGATTTTTGTTAAATGTGAGCCTAAATCATAACAATTAAAAAAAAACAAAGACTTAAACTTCAGTCTGTGTGCATTGAATTTATTTAATACATGTGTTTCACAGTATGAGTTGAACTACTGAAATAAATGAACTTTTTTTTTTACAACATTCTAATTCATTGAGAAGCACATGTAGTTATTTACCAGTGAAACTGAAATCATACCACACCAATCCAAGAAAGACCTTTGTACTAAAGTTCGAAGGATCTTAGTGCTAAAGTTGTGCTTTTTCCAAAACTGTCTCTTTAATAAATATCAAAAATGGTATAAAAATAAATGTCATCTCATATCTACTTCTCTACTCTCTAAACCTGTCGTGAAACAATCCAATGTCCCTTTCACATGAAAGCCTGTTTCTGATTAAGTTTAAAATGAGAAATAAAGTCCCACATGCAAGATATAAACTCACATCGTGAGGTATAAATCTGCATTTATGAGAAACATATTTCCAGCTTTTTTTTATGTGGGCTTCCACGCTAGGAAAAACCTGTCTCTTTAGTGTTTTAGAATTTAAAACCATTACGTCTGACTAGGTGAGAGAAAACTGTGCTGAAGAACATTTTCAAGATAATTTCACATACACTAGCTCTTTCATTTCCTATTTCACAGAAAAGTATAAAATCCCACACTTGTCTTAATGGGGTCATTATATGTGCAAGGAAATTTTCCTTAATGTTTTGAGATAAAGAACTTGAGCTTGTAAAACACCCTCCCCAGTCCAAAAAGACCATTTATTACTGCAATAATGGTTCATTCTGAACTTATTTGGCACAGATTATTTTTTTAGAATTTCACAACAAAATGCAAGCTTTGCAACAAGGTTGTTGCTAAAGGATGAGGGGATTAAAATCTCAACAGCAATCTCTCAGTGGGTAATTTCCTTTCATTTCAATGGTATTTCCTCGGCTGGCACAAGACCCAGACATACACAATCTGAAAACTGCCATCTTTGCTCAGGCACTAAGTTTTGGACATGTTTTTGTGCAAATCACCACAGTCACAAATGCTCTCAATCACTCTAGAGCAAAAGGAAAAATTACATTATAACAATAATGAATGACTGATGGCACTGCCCAAAACCTTCACAAGCAAATATGCTAAAACATCTGCTGTATAATTTATTACTGCTAGTATATAATGCATCATGTTTTGTACAACAAAAAAAAAAAAAAAAAACTATTTCAGAGCTTTTTTAAACGTCCATGAATTAAAGGAAAGAAAAAAAGATGATTTGAAGTTAACTAAGGTCTGTGGTTACAGCATCTACCTGCGGAGGCAAATGAGGCCATGCTAACCAGCTTAACCTTGACCCCACTGAAAGTGTGTGTAGATCTGTACTTCTCTGAAATAGGATAAACTAGTCATATAGAGATAAATGAACTCAGATCTTCCTGATATCCTTAATGGAGCTTCATCACATCCATAATACTCAGAGAAGGATGATTTCTCGCTTTCCCTCTTTCATTCCTCCTCTTCATAAAGCCAATTAACAAGGCTTGAGCTCCAATGTGCAATTACTGGGCTGGACAGATTCTTGACAAAGATGGGATTAATAACATTTCCGCCTGCTAGCATTTCAAGTGCACTTCATATAGGAAGCACTTTATAAGGAACTACGTATTTATGTCTAATACAAAGATACAGATTCCAGGAAAACTTCCAGTGGGGCTGCTGCTAAGACACCATGGGGGAAAGTATTATTGACTGCAGAATTAGTATAGTATAGTATGATGAATACTTTATGAAAATCTGTTGCATAATATAATATATTACCACTGTAATGGTTTTATTTGGGAGAAGGGAAAAACACCTCATTATCTACCAGGAAGAGAAATGACCAGATCGCCACTCTATTCCCTATACAGTAAAATGGACTGAACATTGACATTGGACCACCAGTCAGCCGGGAAAATTATAGTAACTTTCTTTAAGTTCCCTGAGTCATTACTGGAGGAAAGGATCTGTTCAGCCACTGTACAAATCTTATTCCCAAGGTAAATTCATTTCAATGATTCAGTGCTCCTGCAGATGGGCTTTCTCATGACAGGCAGAAATATGAAATAAATAAATGCATCCGATAGAAGATTAAAAAAAAACAAGATGGAGAAAGCAGAAGGAACAAAAAATACACATGCATCTGTGAAATTGCACCTACACATACAGTACATTATTATTTGTGACACTGTCAAACAGTCTATGATTATAACACACATCTGGGATCTTCATCTGGTCTGACTGGCCAACAGACTCACTCCCTTATCTCTGTCAATCTTTGCTTTATTAAGCAATAGTATACAGCCTCAGTTGACCTAAAGAGATCATTGATAATCTGCCTAAATAAATTTAAAAAAATTAATGCTTTGTGTTTTTTATTTTACAATTTCATAAAAAAATAAAAAATAAAAAAAAAATCTGCCAAGAAAACTGGATTTCTATATCAACTGGGTACACAGCTGCTTAAAGGTAAGACAAAGCATGGATCAGCTGGCTTCATGTAGCTCGAAGCTAAAGCACAGAGACAGTAGAAACAGTGCTTCAGGGATAGCTAGCCTTAATGATGCATTTGCAGATTTTGTCTTAGATGTTTGGGTGGATCCTCTATGTAAAAGGGTGTACATGTACATTCAAAAGCAGAAGATTATTCTGATGAAAATAAAGGTGTATGCAACATATTTCTCAGTCCCTGACAAAGACAAGACACTTTAGTGCAAACGCATTAACAGGTCAACATCCATTTTAAACTTATGATGAATAACAATTTGCTTGTCACAAGGTTCTTACTCAGATCAGGATTCTCTGATGAATATAAAGCTTAAAAGAACAGCATTTTAAAATAGAAATCTTATGTAACACTGAAAATGTCTTTAGTCACTTTTGAACAATTTTTGTCTTTCTCACTTTCTGCTGAATAAAAGTGATAATTTTTATATATATATTATACATATAAACTGACCCCAAACTTTTTAAAATTTAGTGTTTAATTGTGATGACAATCATGTGCATTCAATTTGAAAATACCATAATTTCTAAGTGAAATGATAAAAATGTACCAATGTAAAAAAAAAGATATATATGTATTTATTTATTTGATTACTAGTTTTCATTGTGCACTATATAGTCCTTTACAAACACTGATACACTAAACCTGACAGGACAGAACTGCTGACTGTGATTCTCCCTGGTAGCTGTTAGTCTATCAGTATAGAACTGTGTTTGCACTGATTTTAAAACATGCATTGTTCCCATGCATTTTAACGCCATGTTCACCCATACAGTATAAAGTCCCCATTGTCAAAACCTAGAATGAATGCATTTGTATATTGTACTGCAGTGCACTGTGTGTGTGTGTGAGTGTGTGTGTGTGTGTGTGCGTGTGTGTGTGTGTGTGTGTGTGTGTGTGTGTGCATACGTGCGTGCGTGTGTGTGTGTGTGTCCTTGCTACTCTATTGAGTCTATCAATACACATTTGAAAACACTGGGGCTGTTCTGTGAATAATGATGAGCAAAACATATACCCACAAACAGAGATGTGCATTTTACCTAAATAAATACATGCAAGTAAAAGCAATCTGTATTGACAGCATGCAGGTGACTCACTGTGTTACCCTGAGTCATGGTTATTCATATGCTTGAAAGAAAGCAGTTGCTTCTTTAATCACTTGTGACTCATGCACACCGGCACACTTCACCTGATCTCTTGTTATTTTCTATATCTGCATGGTCTAAGCCATGAATATGATGAAGTAAAACATCAGTGTGACTCATCCAGAACAGTGAGCATGTGTTCAATGTCTTAAGTGTTTATACAGTATATCGGTAATGCTAAAATTGCTGACCTGAATGGATTAGTGTGATTTAAAATGACTTTAAAGGGCAATAAATAGAAAGATAGACAGAGGGATACACATAAAGGCAGACAGATGGACATATGGGATTGGCATCCCAAGGTAACTAGGAATTACACTTAACCTTCAGTCTGGATCCAGCTTTTACAAACATCTGAGATGACCAAACACCTGAGAAGAGATAATGCCAACCCCTTAGAGGACCTCAGATGATACCAACCCTGAAACAACATACAAAACTACCAAGTTTTATCGCAAAATTTAATGATTGCTGTTAACAGTGTTTATATGTTTGATTACTTCATTAACTAACTGCATGATTTTTACTGTACATTTTTGCAATATGGATATCAACTTGACATACTGACAACTGATAAGTTAATATTACATATAATGTAGAAACTTAAATTTTCTGTAAAGCTGCTTTGCAACGATTTGTAACATGAAAAGCACTATACATTACAAATAAAACTGAATTGAACTGAACACATAGATAAATGGACACACAGACAGACAGATGGATACTTACGCTGATGGACAGACAGACAAAAAGATAGATATATGGGCAGACAAATATGCATACAGATAGTTTAACGTATGGTTGTCTGCTAAAAATAAAATGTCATATGCTTGGAATAATGAGAATAAATTAATATTTAATAATATCCTATTTATTATTTGACCCATTTTAAATGTTTACATGCTGTTCTTCTCTTTCTTCTTTTTGCTTTTATAAGCTCCCACTCGTTGTGTTGGAGCAGTAATGAAATATTGTTCCTGTATACTTTCCAGCATTTCAGTAATAAATATGCATGCAAATTACAGCAAGGTGCAACTTTTACCTACAGTGATTTGCTTCTGTTATACTAGAGCACATCTATTTCTGCAGCTTTGTCTCTAAAGCACATTACAAGGCTCAAAGCACATGATTGCATTAAGGAAATATCACGGTTTCCGTCACACTCTCTATCTCTCACTCCCATACATTTATTTCCCTGGTGCCTCCTTATCTGTCTCTTGCACGCATGTAGATGGACTGACAGATGCAGACACATAACTACACAAACACATGCAATTATGTATTTGTTGTGTTTTGGGAAAGAGATAACACACAATTTAGAAAAATGCTTCTGCAGAATGCAAGAGAACAGGGCCCAAGATAAGATAAGCTTGTGTTATTGTTATGACAAGACATTTCTCTGCTTTACTATTGCTTTCTTTATCTCTTTCTGTCACCTTCCCTTCATTTAATTCATCTTCTGTCTCTTTCTCTTTCTTTATCTATTTATCTCTATTTACATACACATTAAATAATTCTGTCTGTACTGTGAGCAGGAATCGTCATAACATTTTAAAGATTCATTTTTAAACAATATATCATAAAATATCTTCTTTTTTTCTTGTCAATTCTGTGTGGAGGAAATTTTATTTAAAATCTTGGCGTGTTCGTTGCTTTTCTAAATGCCTTATTAATATGCTTGAGCTTTTATGAGCCGAGAGAAAACAATAAATCTTTTTGATATTGATGTGCAAGACAAGTGTGAGACTGGAAATATTATTCGATTCTTAGAAAATAAAATTCTTAGAAATGCATCTAGTTAAATACCTTAAATCAATACATATGTTAACTATGCATTACAGTTGGATAAAATAGAAGCATCCTAATTTGATGAAGGTATAAATGTTGAGTCAGATTGTTTTCCTCTGTCGCACTCTGCAGCGAGCTTGAATGACTGTTATATTATGACTGTTGACCTTTTCTTGCAAGAAATATATCTTCAGAAGACTTTCTGTCTCATGCCTTTATTGAAATTAGATTAGAATCTTTTAATGTGATTAATCATTCTGTTGTAAGAAAAATGTGCAAGAAAAAAAAACATGAAAAGCAAGTTATGTTTCTGGTTTGTACAAAAATGCCCATATTGAGCAATACTCAATCTTTACAATAAACATGAAGGGAAATGGGTGATATCCGAGGACAGGCCAGTGATGAGGGGTATGTAGGTCAAGAGAACTCTTAGTAACTCTTACTCTTAGGTCTCTTAGTATTATGTTGTCTTTGTTAATGGCTTCAGTAATGTATCTCTGACCTATGACAGAAACCATTAAAAAGCCATAGTATCTCATAGTCAAGCTACCAGTGGAGGAGAACAGAGGGAAATGAGCAAAAGAAGAAAAATGCAGATAACAACAACCCTGCACGGCCTGTGATATTCACAGGTAATGCATCAGCTACAGGATTATATGGCCTATTTCTGACTTTAATTTAGGCACACTTCCATTATACATCCTGTAGCCTTTTTCACTCTGTTTCCCTCTTTTTTACATATGCAATTGTTTCCAAAATGACAGAGAAACAAAATAACAAGAGCACTTGACTTCAAAATCTGACTTCAAACATTATGGTAAAATAGAGCTATTGTCATTTAGATCTTTGAAGCTTTATTTATCATCCCTTTCTCTTTCTTTCATTCTCTCTCTCTCTCACTGTCAGACAAGAGTTGGCTGCAAACATGACTGTGCATGAACACTGGCCCTGTACAGCATGTGTGCTCCGTGCGAGGTCCTGAGACAGGAAGAGATTGATAAATGATTGGATAAAGGGTCTGGATAACAAGCGTTCTCAGCACAGTCTGTTTGCAGAGTGGGTGGGTGTAATGGATGAGAAAGCCAAATTGATTTTAACGTGCAGACTTGCGGGTGTTTACTGTGTTCAGATGCACTTATCCAATATGCACTTATCCAATAAATAGCTGTAATGACACTGTAAATGTACCTTAATAGCTCACTAAGATGGGCTTTTGACCAAGAGGTTTTTATGACATTAACATGCCATTAAATTACATGAGGTATGAGTGCTCTTGACAGATCATGTGCAAAGGTGTGCATGTGAGCATTCAGGCAGTGTGTGGGCACTGTACTGAGATGGTACTCAGTACTAAGGATTCTGTAGAAAGAATGGTGTCATTACATATATTGACTTCTGAAATCCCTAGAGATAAAAACGTCTGCTTTAAATAAGGGTGAATTCAGTAGTTTGCTCATTTGAAAAGTTTAACACATGAGGAAACAGATTGTGTTTTCATTTCGTCTGAATTGCACATACTCTTATGAGATTAAACTGCACTAATAGCACGTTTGAAATGTAATTACAGAAATTAATAACATATGTAACTGCATGCAGGTTGTTTTTTTTTTATTATTATTATTTAAGTACAATGTAAAGACCTATATGTACACAGTAAGTGCATTGCATTAACTGATTAACTTAAATCTAGTTAAGACCACCTTGTATGCAGTGGGACCCATTTATATATGTTGCAGGTCACCCACCAATGTATTTTGCCATGTTGAAATGATGTGCCCTGCAGAGTTTTACTAAACATCAATGAAAATCCTCATGCTCATTGGCTTCTGCCTCAAAATTAATTTTAGTAGCTTAGCATTGAAAAAAGACACAATAGAACGTACTTATTATTATGGTTTTGCAGTGGAGACAATAGGAGAATCAGGCAAAAGGTGGAAAAACTTCAGAAACCAGAAAACACAAAGACAGATGGAGATGAAAAACAATGCAAACATTGGTACAGCATCGCAATGTGGAAAGATTTGACTGAGAAAATCCTGAGTTGTGATGCCCAAGTTGCTAAGGAAAGGGAATGGATTGTTTGTGGAAAATCATGCTTAATCTATATCAATATATAGTAATGCTAAAGGCACAATTCAATGTCTATAGTTCAATGTCTATAGTCAATAGTGTAGCGAATAGTGTGAGAAGCACACAAAAGTCACAAGCAGCTTTCAGTTGGTCTACACTGAGAAATTTACATGACAAACTTGAACTGATACAAAATCTTTCACCCTTAATTCAGTGTTTTAATTGGTTGTGCTGAAAACTAACCAATATTTAAGCAGTTTTAACGGTAAATTAGGGCGAACATCACTATCATAACAATCTATCCCTACTTCCATTTCATAAAGTAAGGCATGATGTATTGCCGTTGTACTGATTCCTCCCAAATATCAATGAAATTATCTTCTTAAAGTTGCAGAAAAAAATAAGTCAAATGGGTATAGAATGAGGTTGAAAGAATAATGACATAATTGTACGTTTGGTTGAACTACCTTTTTGGATTCCTTTAAGTAGAAAAGAAGAGATAGAGAATGCTATTAAATTCATGACATTTTGATAAAAACAAACATGTTTTTTTTTTTTTTTTTAACAACATACTGGTAAATCATGCACAGTAAGTCCTTAATATTATCTGAATTAAATTCTTTTTGTGTTGATGGAAAACACTATTGGCAGAGCTCCACTTCAGGTACAAGTGTGCTGTATGTGTGTATGTGTGTACACATTAACTTCCTCTAGCAGCAGGGGGCACAGACTGAGTGATGCACACAGACAAAGATGTCAAAAAGAATAAGCACACCCCAACCAAAATATGTCTGAGTGAGAGAACGAATGAGAGGGAGAAGGGGGTCAAAAAGAGGTAAAAACACAGAAAGAGGCAGATAGGCACAGATGGAAGAGGTGGGGGTGTGCAACCCAAAAGACTGAGAGAGGAGTCCTGAGGACAAGTAAACAAGTGTGCATCAGAGAAGCGTCTCTGCACGAACACATCGGGCTATGTGTTACCCATGTTGTGCCTTTTAAAGAACATGTTTTGCGATGCCCACTGCTGGCATGAGTGATTTCAGTGCCTTTCATGTTGACTGCTTTTCGGGACACCGTCTCTCACCTCTAGTGGCTAAACACACACACACAGAGAACTCTGTTCAATCATCACACTACTTCAGCTCTACACACATGTATACACGTTCTACGCACATGCACATAATTCTCAATGCACTACCACCTATCCATTAGCAGAAACACACTTACTCACTCACAGACTCACACCCCCTGCTCCATTAGCTCCACTCACACTAGACTAACAGTATGCTTCATTGATATCACATCTAACAGTAAGGAAGTTCAAAGCCTAATCGCAGCAAGCTGCAAATTACTTGAAAACAGCATTAATAACACAGCAGGAAAAATTATCACACTGATAATGATGTGGACCATTAAATACTGTACAGGTCAGAGAAAGACTCTGGAGTTATTTAATTAACTTTCCAAGCTGACATGCTTATTTTATCCTCGAAAGTGGTTAAAGTAAACACATTTGGCTTATAAAAAGGGATAACAGAAAACACCTTCTGTGAAATAGAAATTTTATATTGCTATTGTTTTTCTGTTTTCAGTTGTAGCAATGCATAATGACTTTATACTATAGCACATAACACTCTTATTTCCATTTGGAAGTTTGGATTTATAATGAATTTGTAACATTTTTGAAAGAAGTCTCTCTGTTTACCCAATGCAGGCTGCATTTATTGAATCAAAAACACAGTAAATATCACTGGAATAAATTGCTTTTTAAGATATATTAAAATAGAAAGTTTTTAGTTTTAAATTGCACAAATACTTTACACTATTACTTCATATTTGACAAATTAATATAAAAGTTTATATTACATTTAAATTTATCAACAAAGCATCTTATGTATATTAGGCGTGGGTGATATGACCTAAATATCAATATCGAAATATATCACTATACGAGTCATTTTTTTCACAGCTTCAATATATATCATGATATATAAATACTACGCAGTCTTCACTGAATAAATAAAAAATATATCTTATTATACTTACAAAAGTAATTTAGTTGAATTTTCCCTGTTTTGTTGTTTGATTAACAGCAGTAATATTAGACTGCTGTCACTTTAAGAGCTGCCCAGATCCAATATACTGTTACACGTGTTTTCTTCCTCCGCTGTTTGCTTTAAACTAAATTACTGTGGTTTTGAGGATAATTGCAAAGCTTGGCATTTTGACACACAATTGTGTATATTTATCCATTCAACGCCTATGAAGCAGCAAAAACAACTCCATTCATTACTCCTGCACTCTATGAGCACTGTCTTACAGTATTTTTCAATCGATTTGACACTTTTTACCAATGCAATATACTTTTTCTCAAAACAATTAGCATAGCCAACAAAACACAAAAATAACTTAACCAAACAGTTCAACTTCAAAGCAAAATGAAGTACTAAATTACCTTTTTTTTATGCATTTACATCAAATCTATAGGTGGGTTCTACTGATTACTGATTAGAAAACACATTTAGCTGTAGATGCACAAATATATTCTAATAAAAATACATGTTTATTTCAATTGTTCAACAGGGAGTTTTGTTTTATATCGTGTATATCTAAACAAATAAAAAAATTCCAACATCTTCTGTTACCCATGAGAAAAAAACGTATTGCTCCTTTAAATCTTAAAATCAGTTCCAGCTTTAGCAGCAAGAACTGCAAACAAACTTTTCTGATAACAACAGATTAGATAGATAGATAGATAGATAGATAGATAGATAGATAGATAGATAGATAGATAGATAGATAGATAGATAGATAGATAGACAACTTTTTAGCTGGTGAAAATACTAGTGTTCTAATAATTTTGGCCACCACTATACACACGTTTGTGTTTGCTGCATACATAACTTATTGATCTTGCCTTTCATTTACATCTGGAAGAGAATTTCATTGCATTTTATAAAGACTACATATTTGCTGTGCTTGCATCATAGGAGAAAAAAAATTTAAGAATGTTGAATCCATGCTTAAAGAAGCTCCGGTCTCAACAACTCCACAGGCAGTCCCTTTCCTTTGAGGCTGGTGATGTTGTTCTGTCCCATATTAATGCTGCTGTTCCATTCGAAATAATCTTGATTGTACACCTGAATGAGCTCAAATTTTAATTCTGAAATAATAGTTAATAACAAAAGTTGTCCCAGGAGGACTAAACATCTGTACTAGTACAATCCCTTTATAAGTGATTTTTTGAAATAGTAACTTTCCTCTAAAAGAGAGGTCATGATTTTTTACATGGTCAATTAATTCTGATTTCATCTGAAATTCATCTGCACCTTCTACTTCTCCTTCCACCCTTTTGTCCAGTTCCTATCTGTCCTTACAGTTTCACCAATGCCCTTCTCTCTACTCATCTCTTCTCCCTTTCCTTCTCCTCTCTTCTTATATCTTCCTCTCTGCTTATCTCTTTCTACCTGTTCCACTCTTTTTCTTTTCTCTCATTACACCCCGTTATCTACCCACTCCATTGCCTTTTAGAGTATTCAGATTATATACTGTTGTAGTATCTATTTGGAGATACAATTTAGCCAATTTGTGATCTTTATTGGAAGTGCTGCTCCACGTGTGTGTGTGTGTGTGTGTGTGTGTGTGTGTGTGTGTGTGTGTGTGAGACAGAACACCTGAGCTCTACAGGGGTTTACAGATGCAGCCAGGTATGCAAATACAGATACTTGAGCACAGCAGGATGTGACAGAACAGAAACACACATCTCCAACTTCCTGAAATTGACCAGCCTCTCAGCTTATTATCACTAACAACGGTTAGAAGAGAAAGACATGGGAGATTGACAGAATGCCCTATATATATATCTTCAAATGGAAAGGGACTGTAAGCACAGAAGAAAAAATTGTTACAAATAAAGACAAATCAGCAATTGGTCACACTTTATTTCAAGGTCCAATTCTCACTATTAACAGACCATTAACTATGACTTTTGCATCAATAAACTCCTAATTTACTACTTATTAATAGTTAGTAAGTATTTGTTAAGTTCATGTATTGGGTATTAGGGATGTACAATATGGTCATGCAGAATATGTGCCATATAAGCACTAATAAGCAACCAATATATTAATAACCATGGTAATAAGCAGCTAGTTAATAGTGAGAATTGGTCCCTAAACTAAGGTATTACCCAGAAGTTAGATGATAAGGTTTCAGCGTTTGGATGTGATTATGATTCCTACTGTGATGTTCCTCATGATGTTAATTAGCAGATGTGTACATGCTGAGGATAACCACAGCATAAGACAACAACAGTGCAACAGGTAGTAAAGCAAGATCTAAAGACTTCATATATTCAGAAGACTGAATGCTTATTGATTATTTTGTGATAAGGTTCATCCTCTGTTCTTTCATATCATAATCATAACATATTTGCTTAGAACAGTTTTGAACTGTTATTGTAAACGGTGCTTGATCTTTGCATATTACTCTCCTTAAAAAAAAAAACTTGTGGATTACAGTGATGCTTTTATCAACTGTTTGGACTCTCATTCTGATGGCACCCCTTGCATTGCAATGGATCCATTTGTGAGTGAGTAATGTACTGCTAAATTTCTCCATTTATGTTCCAATGAAGAAACAAACTCATCTAGCCTACATATTGGATGGATTGAGGATGAGTACTTTTTAAGCTAGTTTTAATTTCTGGGAAAACGATTCCTTTAAGAACTTTCTAGGAAAGCAATCACATTTTCACACAGAACAGGCAGTGTTCCATCCTTGGAAGTGGATTAAAAATTCAGCTGAACTGAAATAACTTTTGAGTTTCTCTTAAATGCTTAAGGTTACGATATGGTTAGTGGGGCACACATGAGGAAAGAACTAAAAAGTTTTTTACCTAAAATGTGCAGAGGGATCAGACTCATGGGGGCATGAAATGAGTGGATGTTTCTTACAGTAGAGTGCACTCTTACTTTAACTTTCCCTTGAAACACACTATATGCCGGTAAAAGCTTAAAGAGTCAAGAAGGGACAGTTGCCTTGTTCAACTTATTGCCTAATGGAAACACATTAGTTCCGATTCCTAGATATCTTAACCATGATATTAAATGTGGATTTTTATGACAACTAGAATATTCTAGATACAGTAACATTCAAAAAAAGTACATACTAGGGTGTTTTAAACAATTTAGCCCACTTACAATGTATAAATGGTACTGCATTAGATCAGGGTTTTTCAAACTTTTTAATGTCAAGGACATTCAGAAATGGTGATCCCTTTGCGAGGGCACCACTTCCTAATAAAATACATTTTTAAAAAAATGTGTTGCATAGGCCTATATCGACCATTTTTAAAAGCAAATTATTAAGATATAATCTGGAAAATGTTTACTTTGTGTGAAGTGGACTATAAAAGTGTTGATAAATGTATTAATCTAAAACTTTTGGTAATCACTGTCCTTCATAGTTACGTTTCAGTACAAACACATACTGTAGTAACCAAGCAAGAATCCCCAGTGTGCTTCCTTCCATGTTGAGTATAAAAACCTCTCTCAAATCTTTTGAACCCAGCCCCTCTCCTTTCTCCACTGGACAGGGCTTAAAGTCGAAATGAAATGGAAGTAGGCTGCTGTTGGGCTCTTTTATACTTTCCCTTAAACTCAGCACAGTAGCACACAACCAGTGGTGACCCACCACCTCAAATCCATTTTAATCCACAGAGAACTATAAACACCACGTCTGAGGGTTTGGGCAAGTATTGAATTGCTTTCGGACTTTGGAATGTCTTCGAAAAAGATAGAACGGTGATCATCTGGACTAATTCCTTTAATTAGAGATAACAAATACTTCCCACAATTCACTTACACTACATAACCTTCATCTACCCCCACCCACGAACAAAATGATACAATAATAAACAACCAGAGTAATGAATAGCAACAGAGACTTGAATGAAACAATGAGTTGTGTGTATAAACCCAAGCCTCAAACCAGCAAAGAGCAGACAACAGATGGGAAAACAGTCAGCCAATACAAACACAGACTAATCTTTGACAAACAATTAATATCAGGCTTAATGGTGAATGCAGTGGGAGAACAATGTTAACAATTCAAGCAGAAATTAAGCTAATACAGCAAATCTAGTAAACCAGTCATCATAAATTTACAACACAATTCAGTTATCAAGTACACACAGACACACACACACATATTGATAATGCAGAAATAGACACATTTTTAAATAAATCAGTATTTTTGGTGAATAGAAAGTTAAAAGGAATACCTTTTGTTTTAAAATAGAAATCTTTTGTCACATCACATATGTCTTTACTCATCCTCGATTAATAAAATTATTCATTTCTTTATATAAAAAATATTTCAGCTACTGCAGCCCAGAGACCTTCAGTGTAGATATAAGTAATGATTTTGTAGCATGTTGTTTATCTTAAACCTCATTAGGCTTTTTTACAGAAACTATAAAAAATGACTCAAGCATCACCACCACAGATGTCTCATCTCAGCACCAGCAGTTCTCTAAATTATTTGTTCTGTTTAATACAAAAAAATATTTATTAATGTATGGTAGCAACAGCATTTCAGTTTTTCTATTTAGGTTATATTATAAGAAATATTTGATTGACTGACGCTTTATAGAGATTCAGTTGTTATTCTTTCAAATTATATCCCCTATGAATGTATCTTCTTCAAAAGCCATCTTTTGATTTTTAATGTACTGTTCTTGTTTCTCTGTATAAACGTGCTTATTTATACGGCATTGTAGGGACCAAATGTCCCCACAAGAATAGTAAAAACTGAATTTTTTGTCAATGGGGACCGGCCTAAATCAGTGGCGTAGCCAGGGGAGGGGCCATGGGGGCACTGGCCCCTCCTGAAAACTGATTGGCCCCCCAGTGTGCCCCCACATTTCTACTTGTCTGTCAATCACAAATTCAAATTATAATCTTTCAGTTTAGCAAATAACTCATGATTGAGTCGCGATGCTTCTCAACGAGGACCAAGAATAGCGAGCTGCTGTTTTCCAACGAAAAAAGCACCTATTTTAAATAGCTTATGTTTTTCGATTATCGAGTTGTTGCAGTGCAAGAAGTGTTTGGTACTAACGTTAACGTATTTCGGTGTTAGACAGACCAGGTTCGATGACGATGTTATCTCCTAGAGCAGACCAAGATGCTCCTCTGATGCTGAATGTAAAAGGGGTTTACTGCGTTATGATTTACTTATTTTTCGGCCGAACGAGCCGATTTAGGCAACAACGCAATTTAAAGGGGGGGTGAAATGCTCATTTTCACTCAATATCATGTTAATCTTGAGTACCTACAGAGTAGTACTGCATCCTTAATAACTCCAAAAAGTATTTAGTTTTATTATATTCATAAGAGAAAGATAGTCTGTACCGATTTTTCCCGGAAAAACACGACCGACTGGAGGCGTGACATGTGGGCGGAGCTAAAGAATCACGAGCGCCAGTTGCGTTGAGAGCGTTTGGAAGGTGTGACAGCTGTGAAGGCTGAAACTGAACGAGAGCAGCAGCAGCAAGGACTCGCTCCGAGCGGGGCTCGAACCCGGGTCTCCGATGGGAGGCGGACGCACTAACAAGGAGGCAGAGATATTTTAAGCAGTTTTACTCACCGCCTGTGGTTCCAGCACACAATCTTGACCCTTTTTCGTTGGGATTGCATCATCCTTAAGAAATAAACGATAAGCAAATCCGTCGTCAAACTGGGCTTTGTTTGTAAAACAAGCATTTTAGAAATGCAGGGAACAAACACAAACACTTGCACAACTCCGTTGATGCTCTGTAAAAATAAACTCCATCCACTGGTCCTGGAACAGAAATACTCCTCCAAACGTACAACTTAATTTTTGAAACTTTGTCCATGTTTAGCATGGGAATCCAACTCTTTAACAGTGTAAAAAACTCAGTATGCATGAAATAGCATTTCACCCCCCCTTTAAAGCAATGGTTTAAAAAAAACTATAATAGCAATTCTAATAAAGTCATTATTGAATCATGCAGTCGATTAGCGACTTTTTTCACTCAAGTGAGGTGACGAAACAAATCGTATAATGTTTATCTAACACTCCACACTTGAGACTTTTTTTTAGAAGTCTATATGGGTGAGACACATGCAAAAACATAGTTTTTTTTACTGGTCAATTTTGAGATTTGGGGCTGTTTGTCTGCAGTAACATGTCTTCTTTCAGACTTGTGGTGAAAAAAAAGTCCAAAATACACATATAGGTCTTTATTTTTCTACACCTTTAGTCTATTTGCGTCTGTAGATTCCTAATAAATTCAGTTGCCGTTCTAAATCACCATGGTGCTCTGCGATTGCTGTCTGCACCCTGGAAAGCTCTTTCTCTAGCTCTCTCTCCCTCCCTTCACAGAAGTTATTGACAAAACCTCATTTGATGACACCCAGAAACATTCTAAAAAAAATCATACATACTTATTTATATAAATAAGGCTATTATATATATATATATATATATATATATATATATATATATATATATATATATATATATATATATATATATATATATATATATTATATAAGGCTATTATAAATAAATAATATTATTATTTATGAGTTGTACACTATTCATACATACTATTCATACACTAGTTAATACAAATTGTATTTGATTTTTTTTTTTAGAGCAGTGAATAACTGCTATTAAAATATAATAGGGTATCACTGTTTATTACTGATTTTAAAGGTTACTGAACTCTTGAAATGATTTGGATATACAGTTCAAACAACACAAAACTGGCCCCTCTGTATTAATCGTGGCCCTTCTTGTGCCCCCCAATTGAAAAAATCCTAGAATCGCCCCTGGCCTAAATGATGTTTACTTGAAAGTGTACCAATACAAACAGGCTTTCTGTAAGGGTAGGTTTAGGGTTAGGAGATAGAAAATATTGTTTGGCCAGTATAAAAGTAATAGAAGTCTATGAAAAAGTCCCCACAATTCACAACAAACGTGTGTGTGTGTGACTCTGGACCACAAAACCTTAAGAAGGTTGGGTCTTAAGAAGCTCAGGCATATTTGCTGCAATAGCCAAAAATACAATGTACAGTATGCGTTAAAATTATAGATTTTCCTTTTATGCCAAAAATCATTAGGATATTATGTAAAGATCATGTTCCATGAAGATAATTTGTAAATTTCCTACCGTAAATATATCAAAACTTAAATTTTGATTAGTAATATGCAATGCTAAGGACTTCATTTACTGCTTTATTTAGGTGATTTTATCAATATTTAGATTTTTCTGCTCCTTCGGATTCCAGATGTTCAAATAGTTGTATCTTGGCCAAATATTGTCCTATCCTTACAAACCATACATTAATGGAAAGCTTATTTCGTTTTTTTTCTTTTTCAAAAAATTTACCCTTATGACTGTTTTTTTTTTTGGTCCATATATATATATATATATATATATATATATATATATATATATACATATATATATATATATATATATATATATATATATATATATATATATATATGTATATATATATATATATATATATATATATACATATATATATACATATATATATATATATATATATATATATATATATATATATATATATATATATATATATATATATATATATTAGTGCTATCAATCGATGAAAAATCAACTAATAAATCAAAACATTTTATTAAATTTATCGCGATTAATCCCACCTAACATTAATTTTTTTAAATATACTTTTTATATTGCAATAATTTCACAATTACTCTTCAAATTAATTTACAAACAAACATAAAGACAGTATATTTGTTTAATGTCATCTTTTTTTATGACTGAAGGACAGTATCCATGATACCGATAATACTGATGTCTCTATAAAATTAGTTTTTCCCCCCGAATATTTCCTTTTTGTACATTTAGTCATTTTGCAGATGTTTTATAAAAAGCGACCTACAACTGGGGGATAAATAAAGTGATTCTTCTTAAAGAGGCAAACAGACACTGGAAGTGCCTGTAATACCAAGTTTTAGACATTGTTTAAAAAAAAGTAAAAGATATAAAAAGAAGGAATAAACAAAGAGAAAGGATTTTTTTTTCAATGAAGCCATTAAGCTGTCACTTGAAAATTATCAGCCAGATTATTACACCAGCCAGGAATGGTGAACAAGAATGTTCTGGAAAGTGATTTTGAGTCTCTCTGTGATGGTACCACGTGGCATCGTTCACTAGCAGATCTCAGGGTGTACTCACACTAGGCACAGTTGCCATGAACCAGACCCGAGTACGATTGTCCCCCCTCCCCACTCCCCCTCTGGCCTGCACTCACATATAGGGTTTCAGCATTCGTGCCGGAGGACGCTTACGTCATTATGGTGCGACGGTTTCGGGATAAACAGGAAGAGCGGCGCTATATGAACACAATAGAGTGCATCGCTCTGTTTTCTTTGTGGATAATTTTGTGTCGTTTGGTCCACAGCCCTCTCACAGCCTGTTGTTAAACAGATGTGTCGCCTTAGTGGCGCGAAAATTTCACGTAATCGTGCTGCTCGTTTTAGGATGTTTGCAAGGTACCAGCTGAAGTGCAGCAAGGACTTTGCAGTTTTTTAGTTTTTATGCGTTTTGCACCTCTGCCGTAGACCAAAGCGACCCTTTCCCTGCCATGTTGGTTTTGGAGCGTCGCAAAACCGTGACACAACGCGTCCTTTTCCGTGCTCCGGCACGGTTAGCGCTCACACTGCATGCGAACCGCGCCCGAGTCCAACTGAACTGTGCCCTGACCCACCTCTTCCAAGCGGGCCAGGGACGATTCGGAGCACTCACACTAGTCAAACGAACCGCACTTTGGTGGTCAAATGCACTCGGGCACGGTTCAAACTGGCTAGTGTGAGTACACCCTCAGACTTCTGGAGGGGATGTAGATTTGTAATAGTGAGTGGAAGTAGGCAGTTGCTGAGTCTGTTGTTGTTCTATATGAAAGCATCAATGTCTTGAACTTGATGCGAGCCGCAACTGAAGGAAATAAAGAGAGGTATAACATGGGCTCTTTTGGGTTAGTTGACGACCAGTCGTGCCACTGCATACTGAATCATTTGTAGAGGTTTGATTGTGCTTTATGGAAGTCCAGACAGAAGAGCATGTAGTCCACAGAGCTGTAGTCTAGCCTAGAAATGACAAAGGCCTTGACAAGAGGTTGTGCAGTAAGGTGAGCTGGTCATCAAAGGTTACACCAAGATTTCTGACCAAAGTTGATGGGGAAATTGTAGAAAAGCTGGATGGAGAAATCATATTGTATAGTTGGAGTGGCAGGGAAGACTCAGTCAAGCTCAGTCTTTGCCTGGTTGAGTAGGTGATATTCTTTCATCCATGACGAGATGTCCACCAGGCAGCCTGAGATCTGTGCAACTACTGTTGGATCATCTGGTTGAAATAAAATCTAGAGCTGTGTGGCATCAGCATAGCAATCAGCATAGCAATGGTTGGAGAATCCATGTGCCTGTATGATGGGACCCAGTGATGTTGTGGATATGGAGAAGAGGAGGGGTCCAAGAACTGATCCCTGAGGAACCCCAGTGACAAGTTGATGTGCTTTGGATACCTCCCCTCCCCAAGCCACCCTGAAAGATCTATCAGTAAGATAGGATTCAAAGTGGAATCCCTATGATGCCCAGTGATGAGAGGGCAGACAGAATGATCTGATGATTGACAGTGACAAAAGCAGCAGATAGATCCAGCAGAATTAGAACTGATTATTTGAAAATCATCAGCTGTTATAAAAGTGGTGGGAGGTAGTGGAGGGGGACAGAGTAGAGAACTGAATGTTTTTAAGAGATTACGTGTGTCTGGAGCACTGTTGATCATGTTGTGGAAGTATGAAGATTTTGCAGTATGGACTTCAGCTGAGAAAATGAAAGCAAAGACTGATACATCCTCAGGTCTGACGGATCTTTTGATTTGCACCATTTTCTCTCTGCGGCCCTGGGTTTGGTCCGATGCTCACAAAGAAAATCAGATAATTAGGGATTAGAAGGGGCAGCCTGTGCTGGCCTGGAGGAGAGAGGACAAATATTGTCTAGACAAGAGGTTAAAATATAGCATAGTGTCAGTTGCTGCATTCACATCCAGAGATGAGAAATGGGTAGGTGAGGGAAGAGATGAGGATACTATGGAGGAAAGATGGGAGGGGGAAAGAGAGCGAAGGTTTGGTCTAAATGTAACCGGTATGGGGTGGAGACACACAGGTAGCAAAATGTAGTTTAAATGTAATGAAGAAATAGTCAGAGATATATAGGGGTTTTACCAGAATGTTGTCTGTAATACAACTGCATGTGTAAAATTAAGTGAAGTTGGTTGCCTGATTTGTCCATGCTTGTAGTGGTAAGTCGTTTGAGATCAAATGAAGCAAGGAATGAATGGAATTCTGTAGCATAAGGCTTGTCCAGATGAATGTTGAAGTCGCCAAAGACTAAAAGTGGACTCCCGTCCTCCAGGAATGAGAACAGCAAGCCATCCAGCTCCTCTATGAAGGTGGATAGAATTTGCCCAGGAGGGAGGTAAATTACCTCAACCTGGAGTTTTATAGGAGCTGTTACAGTGATCACATGTGATTCAAATTAGTTATAATTACATAGGGGAAAATGGGTTGAGTATTTCCAATTGTTAGAAATGAGCAGACCAGTGCCCCCCACTCTGGTCAACCTGAGGGGTGGTATGAAAGAAAGAGAAATTGTTAGAGAGAGCAGCTGGGGTGTGAAGTCTTTTAGACAAATTCAGGTCTCAGACAAGCCCAAGATGCTCAGTGTGGAGTTTAAGGAAAAAAGCAGAAATGAAGTCTGCTATGTTGACAGCTGACTGACAATTCCAGAGACCCACAGAGAAAGAAAGAGTGGCAGTAGACAATGCAGGGATAGGATGCAGGCTCGCAACATTGCGTTGACTACTGCTTGTGACATTAGAGTGTTGGAATGACAGGAATGGTTTGGAAACACATGATAGAGGTGAAAAAGAGTGGACAGAAAAGGAAATTGAGTAAAGGGTTGTTGCCTGTTTCGTTGCTCGGTGAAGTTGCACAGGTAAAGTCGCAGGTCTTTACACTCATTGGTCTTCACACAAGGAGGCTGAATGCTTTTGCTGATGCTTCCATTTAACCACTGACTATAGTCATTAAACATCATAGTATAATTGAGAGCTATCAATTGGAACATTTATTAGACTTTGTAAAAGAATAATTTAAGTGAACTTAAAACAATCTTCATATAACCCCTTATTTTATTTTTTTTGTGCCCTCCATCAGAACCATACAGAAATTAAAATTGAAGTTATCAAACACTAACATCTTAAATTAAATAGAGATAAATCCTTAAAGCTATAAAAGTTATTGATTTCCTCTTTTTTTCTTTTCTTTTTTTTTTCTTTGATGAACAAACATCACAGCAGTTGGTTATTAGGTTGTTTTGGCTGCTATTTCTTAATAAACGTGAAGCAGAATTGACACGCATCGTATTTTCTCTCAAATCTCTACCCTAATAATTGAATTGGATAAGTAAGATGAGGGAGACAGTGCTGGGCTGCTCCAGAACAGTTTGGAAAACCATTTCAGAGTTCTTACATGTGACTCATCTATAATATATTACATGAATGAATGCACAGTTTTAAGCTTTAATCACCTTTTTGGTAACTTCATGACTTAACTGACCACAACATTCCATGCATGCAGTTTCATTCACGCTTTGATATGAAAAGATACAGGCAGGCATGGATTAACACACAGGGTTGCCAAGGCTGCAGCCTAGGGTCCCAATATGTGCAGGGGCCTCGTACTGGCCAGACTATTTTTGTATTATTTAAAGCGTTCTTCAGCGTGAACAAAAAAGACCCTCATTGGCATATAAGAAACATCAAAGGAGCCTTTATTGCAGAGGATCTGAAAAAATTAAAGTCTTGTATTGTAGAATGCGAGCTCAGCACCGCCGAGAGAAATTGGTCTCTATTTGCACTTTGAATATAGAGAGAGCACTTATTATTCAAACAAAGAAAGAACTGTTATTTATTTTTTGTTATTTATACTGTTTTTATTTCTCTGTTCAATTTGTGGTAAGGATTTCAGTTAGGAGGTCAAACACTGTAGAAGCTCATAATTCATGTACAGTTCTAAAGTCTGAAGAGACTCACATGAAATCATACAGCAGAGAAACCAGTCAGTTGAACAAAAGCTTATACAGTACTTGAGTGTTGTTGTTTCACTAAGAATTCTTTTTTTAAATGTGTAAAAAACTTGTCTTGTTTCGTGTCTTGAGTTAAGTGTCAGCATTAATGATGAACCAAACAACATTACTGATCCTGAATGGTTATATATATATTTGTGTGTGTGTGTGTGTGTGTGTGTGTGTGTGTGTGTCCGGACAACAAAACCAGCCAAAAAAAAGCACTGAATCGGTCAAAATTACCGATTTTTCTTTTATGGCAAAAATAATTAGAATATATAGTAAAGATCATGAAGATATTTTGGAAATTTCCTACTGTTAATATATTAAAACATTTCTTTATTATTAATATGCATTGCTCAGTATTACGATTTTTTGCACCCTCAGACAAGCTTATTTATTCAGTATATGATGTATAAATCTCAATTTTGACATTAAGACATTAAGGTTTTGTGGTCCAGGGTGTGTTTTGTGTGTGTGTGTGTGTGTGTGTGTGTGTGTGTGTCTATATATATATATATATATATATATAGACACACACACACACACACACACTTGTATGCATAGTCATATAACTTTGCCATCACTTTGGTGTGTTTTGTGTGTAGAGTTTTGAGAAATGGAGCCATAGTTTCAAAAACTGTTTGTAAGCTTTTTGAAAAAACTCAGCACAAAATCAGCATATTACAATCATTTATGGAAGACAAAAAAACAACATGTGACACTGAAGCCTGGAGAAATGGCTGCTGAAAATTCAGCTAAATTAGAAAACATTTATTTAAAATTAGTTTTTTTTATTGTTATTATTAATGCAGCATTGATGAGCATAAGATACTTTTTTCAAAAATAGGAAAAAATCTAACTGACTCAACCCCGTTTATATTATGTATATGACAAATGACTGAAAAATAAATAATATGATTTCTTTGCTTTCATTGCATTAAAAACATTGATAATTGTGGTTGTAAAAAAGGTTCAAAAGTATCTTCATCCAATTAGTACCATATCGTCTTCACTCCACACAACTCTCTTCACTCAACAGTGTTAAAAGTATGTTTGTAAACAGCAGTACCAATTGAACAAACACCACTCTAGTGTAAACCTGAGCTGTGTGCTAAAGCCTGTGGGTTGCATACAGTAAGAGCTCTCTGCAACTACACACGCCACGCACATCCTCTTCTGACCTAAAAACAAGCCTCTTGTCGCCCGCTACATGTACAATGACTCGAGAGAGAAACGTCCCAGATTATGGGTGAGCACTGCAATCACACAGGCCGCGGGACAGCACTCCTCCCCCAGCACTCATTCATCTGGCACTGGAGGACAGCCATATGTCCAGCAGTTGTGGTGGCTGCTTCCATCATTCTGAATTTCAAGAAGGGACTTGGTGTTTGGAAGCCTCAGCTGTCTCAGTGGTAATTGTTCATTTTTAGTGTGTGTGTGTTGTGCATTTCTTCAGATGTCAAGCCAGTCAAGCAGGTGCAGAGAGGCCAGGGAAGTCCACTGTAAAATTTTGTCCCTGTTTTGTCCTGCTCTGTTTGCCTGCAGGACAAAAACCAGGTGTGACTCCTACATAAAGTACCACCTTTAAGTGAGATAATCCACACTAAATGTAAACAGCGACTGGCATTTATAAATGTGTTTTCAAATGTATATATCAAAAAAAAAAAAAAAAAAAAAAATCAGGTAGGGAGCTATTGTGACTTTTTTAGTGTCTTTAAAAAAAAAAACATGATCTCTATTAGACAAACTACATTATATCTCCTAAATATAAAGTGCTTAAGTACTGTACTCAGAAAGTTTTTATCAGCATGTTTCTTTAATCTTTTCATGGTCTCTCTTACCTGTTCTTATATTTTCCCTAATAAAAAAAAGTTTGCAATCTTTCTGTCACTCTCTTTTCTCCAGATGAGCAACTATCTGGTCTTCAACTCTCTGTCTCAAGGGCTTCCTATCATTTCCAAAGAGTCAATAACACTTGTCCTACCCACCTGACAAAAAAATCTTATCCACATACATGACACTGCTTTTAAATCCCAAGAAATTATAATAGCAGTTTGCATTTGATTTAATGACCTCTTAAAATATGTAGGTTATCATTACTAATCCAGGTTCATCACTGTGGATGGGTTCTCAAACAGTAAATTATGTACGGTTACTAATAAATAACTTCCAGATTTGCAGCTCATTATCCCAAATAACTCAAGAAGTAAATATAAATGCAATAACAAATGTGCATTTGCTGTGAAACAACGTCTGTGGCACAAGGGTTTATCATAAGGCATATATTTATCATATTATGCATTGCATAAACGTGTATATTTGATTAGTTTGATTGTTGTGGATTAAAATTTAATAAAGGATTAAAATCATTCCAAATGAATGAAAGCATGAATCACATGTTCCCTTGGCGAATTGGAGATGCACATGTGGCAAGAGCGGTCAGCGCAAAGGCGCATGGGAACTGACAGTGGGGAGCGCGTGAACTTGACTTTGGAATAGAAACAGCCTCCACCTGCACGCGAGCTGGATAAACTTGAGTGCATAGACATTCATCACGCTCTCTCCATAAATTTTTCTATGTCCCAAAATGTCCATGCTCCCAACACACATTTAATGAGTGCCTTGGAAAAATGTCAAGATCCACAATGTGGGTCAAAGCTTTATTAAATTGAGTCTGCTGTTTTTCTAATGAGTCTATTTGAGTCATGTTTTCCAGTAGGCCTACTTATCTGCTAATATTCAGATTTTGGACAGGTTTCCTGTTCATGTGTTATTTTCCCACTCTGTGATTGACAGGACAAGAAGCACAATCCCATGGCACATCATACTCATGTGGACAGATGAATGCCAAAATAAACTGCCATATATCCGCCACAGCACGTCAGTCAAATCCAATGAACGTGTTCATTTTCCCTAACAGAACCAAACAGCCTCTCTGTGTTCAGATCAGAGTTTAAAGCTCGGATATGTGCCTAGAAAATCTCACAGGATGAAACAGCAAAAATAGAGGGGGGAGACCCAAAGCACAGTTGCTGACAGGCACACAGATATGGGTCCCCAAAATAATTCATTTAACTCGTTCGGCACTCAATATTTTCCTGGGACACACACAGACACACAATTTATATATATAGTTTGTACTGATCAAAAAATATGTTTACGGCCATTTTAAAAGTTATTTGTAATGTCTATTACATGGAAAATCAAGGAATTAAAAGCATCATAAATACTAAATAGACCAAAATCTGGGATTTAAGCATGTACACAGGGTGAATCACTAGACTATAGCAATCAGTTTGGGGTTATATATGCTGAATGTTCAGAGATAATGGCCCTTGGATTTCCTTCTGTGGGGTTCAAACCTGCATCATTTCACTGACCATCTCAAGTTTTGTTTTTTGTTTTTGCTTATAACTGTGCCACACCACTTATAACTTTAATGGCTTTCCAAAAATTATCTGAAAATGTTTAAGTAAAAAATTAAATTGACAAACCATGAAGAGGTATTGATGTTATAAGAAAATGGTTTTGAAAATAAAATATATAATAACATTTTGTCAGACATGACCTGAAAGGCACTCAAATGTGATGGAGATCGGGCAAAATGTGAAATCTGAAATGTAGTAACTGAAATCAAATCTTCTTGTTTTGCAATTATACAGTATGCTACATTTTTGTTACAACAGACGTCAGACTCGACCATTTATTAAATTATGATCTTACTGATGGCACCTCTCAAGTTAATTTGAAAACAGAATGAATGATGTAACTTTAATAACAAAATTTATCCACAAAACATTATGTGCATTGTAGATATGTGTATTAACGAGGTGTGTTTACAAGTTATTCAACGATTAGATGTTAAGTCGTTAATCTGTACTATATAATTATACTGTAACATGAACTCTGGAATGTACAGTGAAGAATCAAAATCAATCAAATAAACGTTTTATATGCTAACATTATATATATATATATATATATATATATATATATATATATATATATATATATATATATATATATATATATATATATATACTAGTTGGTATTCCTGTTCATTATAATGTTACTTTTGCAAATATTCTTTCGTAAAAAAAAAAAACGCACACATTTAAAGTTTCAATTGCAATTTTAACGTTAAGAGGGAACGCTGGTGAACAGATTTCAACACAACACCAGCGAAGCGATTTCAGGGAGACATGAAACGTGCGCGTAAATCAGAGATGCTTGCGCGCTCTCCTTTCTGATTCCTCCCTGTCATTGTTGTTGTTTGGTGCATCCTCTTGCCTTCAAGCCTCAAACGCAACATTATAGCAGTTAATGGGAAATATATGTGACACGCGTGTCAAACCTGTGTAAGCTCGCGAGCACAACTCACCTGCGTTCCGAAGTTTCTTGTTTCTGTAGACGGAGAAAATCACCAGCAGGTTTCCTAAAATATCCACCACTATAGTGAATATGAGGAAACACCCGAGAGTTGTAGTGACCCAGGGCGGCCGGTGAAGTGCTTGCTCGCTAGGGTCCAGTGCAGAGCTGTTCAGAGAACTCCCATTCATAAACATTGTATATCTTCATGAAACTTTTCACAGTTAACAAAATAAACCGTGCAGTTCAGGTGGCGCGTCTCTCAGGTGGGATGTCATCTCTTCGTGAGGTCTGGAGAAGTTGCGCGCCCCGAATAACTTTCCTCGGTTCTCTCGTCGGGGCATTCGTGTGTCTGGGTCTGCACTTTTATGGCAATGTGTGCAGTGTGCACCCATCACAATGTTGCTACATGACATCCACGGGTAAACTTCAAAGCTCCTGTGAACACGTGAATAACTGCAGTGTTGTGTGTTGCCACCCTGTGGTCATCATCGGTGATGTTGCATTCATTCACCCGTTTTATCTATGAGATCCTTTTCATCCCCTCATTCATTTTTATTTATCTGAACTTAAAGAACCTTTAAATCCGTCTTCGTCGCTACATTCAGGAAAATGTAGGATCCGTGATAGATAGATTGTTATAATTCGGTTTTAACCCTAAATTAACATAATTTCTATAATTCGGGGTATTCAGTTTCTGCACAACTAGACGAACTTAAAAAAAAAAAGCATGTTTTCAAAGAACCTTTACAAACCTTTGTGCGATAGTTTTAATAAAAGGTCTAACATATTAGGAATACTTTAAACTTTAGTTTAGCATAAGCCTATATAGAAGAAACTCTGCAAGTTCGTCATATCAATTGAAAAACAATTATTCCATCAAATTCCTCAAAAACACTGCTAATGTTTAACCTTGTTTGTCTCTTTGTATTAAGGCAAGTCTGTGGATTTTGGCTTCTGAATTGAGTGCATTACTGCTTGTCCACTTTTCCTTCAATGCTTCAAGAAACCTTCCTGCAAAGCTACCTGAACTTTGTGCAAGTGCACCTAGGACAAAAGCTGCTTTTAACCCAAAGGATGGTCACAGCAAATGTTGATTTATTTTAGTTAATAGAAGTTAATTGATAAAGAAAACAATATAGGCTATAGGGTGAATACTGGTAAAGTGGGACACTTTCTGATAATTTATATTTCTGCATACTTTTTTATTATGATCCAAATGTCTTAGCCGCTCATATGATACTATTCTAAATAGCTTTGGAGCTCTACTATACTATAGACAATAAAAAAGAAAGAAACATTAAACACAGGATGGATGACTCTTTCTCAAACACACAATGACCCCAAACCACATTTTTCAAGGCGCTACTGTCAAACTGGGACACATTTATTGGAAAACTGGGACACTTAAAACACATTCAGTTGTTATTCAAGTGTAGGCCTTATAAATTAAATACAGAATAACAATATAAACAACAATAATATAAACCACTTTTTTTAAGAAGGGATTGGCTCAACTTTTGCCCTGGCTTCTGACCTAGCCTATTCTTTCCATTCCTTATCTCCTTCCTCCCTGTCCTCTTTTCTGACATTGGATTCTGAAATATGTAAAAATATAACATTATTCATTCATGTTTATTTACTATTAGCTAGTAGAGATGATCGGGTCACCTGGCGCTAAAGGGATCTGTCACGTCACATTTACAAGTGCCAAAACGGTATTTTTTTTGTTTGAATTTCGTAATAAAAGGGTGTTTTTTTTTATTTATCATAAGTAACCCGCTCTATCTAGCCTGTCGGTCTCTGTGTCCTCTTTGCTTCGCGTATTTTCTGTATGTGAGAAAATGGATGTGTGGCGTGAGAGCATGTGAAAAGTGTTAATTGCGTGTGTCTCACAGTGAATGTGTGAGAGCTGGCGTAGTTTAAGTCAGTCTTTGTTGAAATATCTAGCTAACTAACTAAATGTATGAGGGACATATAAAAATGTAACTCAATTCCTCCATAAGAATGACTTGAATGGCTGTCCCAGTTTGCCAGTAATACCCTGTCCCGATTTAACAATATGCTATTGGCAAACTGGGACAGTGTCAAAATCGCATAAAAAAAACCCAAGAAGATTAATATGAATGTGAGTTTTAAAAATTCTGATTCACCATTACTTCCTATAACAAACTATGTAACAATTACAAATGATCCATGAGTTGTTTTATTTTTATAACCTTAACATTATTTACCGCAGAATGCTATGTCATTTTACTTACCATCACAGTTCACTGCAAGGGTGTTATATATGATGTGCCACACCCTGGAAGTGATGTCATAGCCACAGATCTTATTTTTCTTTTTTGTCACATACTTGCTACTGATGAGCTCAGTGTGGTTTTTTAGTAAAAAAAAAAAAAAAAACATATCCATGTAAAGATATAAATTATTAAGCTTTACTATCCCACTTTACCCACTGTCCCACTTTACCAGTATTCACCCTATATTATTAGGCAAGTTATTAAACTGATGATAATTTTTTTTTTCCCAAACACATTTTACCCATTCCAAACCACATCAATCCTAATAACTTATATTGATTTTGTATTTAATCATTTATAAGTGATAAATAATTGTCCATGAAGTCTGGAAGTTAAAAACTCCTTATATTCAGGTGTGCAAAATTATTAGGCATGTTTTCTTTTACTGATAAATGAGCCAAAAAAAAAAAGAGGTTAAACGGAGACTGAGATGTTGAAAATAATGAAATCCCCATGAGAAATATTAAAAACTAATGCAATACAGAAATTCCAAAGTTAAGGCATGACCATTGGACAGCAAAATGCTCACTGGGACAGCGGTATCAGAAAACAAAAAGCCTGTCCAAAGGTCATATCTTAACTTTGCAATTTCTGTATTGCATTAGTTTAAAATATTTCTCATGGGGATTTGATCATTTTTGACTTTTCAGTCTGAGTTAAACCTCTTTTTTGGCTCATTTTATCTGTAAAAGAAAACATGCCTAATAGTTCTGCATTCCTGAATTTAAGGAGTTTTTAACTTCCAAACATTTATGGACAATTATATCACTTATAAAAGGCCAAATACAAAATGAATAGTAGTTATTAAGATTGATGTGGTTTGGAATTGTTAAAATGTGCTTGGAAAAAAATGATCATCAGAATATCAACGTGCCTACTAATTATGCACGCTCAGTGTCAATTCATTTTTATATAATTTATGAATATTTATATTGATTTTCTTTATTTTTAATTTTATTTGAAAGGTATTTTAAGTGTAGATCTTTACTTTTTTTGAAATAAATGTGTCAAAAAATAAAAATCGCTTTTTATTGTACTGTATTGTAAAAGTATTTTATTGTATTGAATTGTAGCCAACTATATTGTACAATTGTTAAGTAGTTGTATCGAATACTTTTTCCAGGACCAGGCCTCAGTATGAAGATAAAGGTTAGAATCGTGATTTTTCACAATTTGGACCTGCAAAAAAAGGCGTAATATCAGACTTTACAACCGAACAGTTTAATAATTAAAGTGCACTGGACAGTGGTAGGGTGAGAGCTAGAGGCAGAGGATACTATGACGGCACTCATACAGTGTCATCCCCTTTTGTGACTGTAACCTAAATACTTAAAACATCTTAAGGAGAGCAGGCTGTCTCCTCGCCTTCAGTTCAAAAACTCGAGCTTGTGCTGTCCCATCATCACTCTACCCCCAGCAGAACTGTTCAAGCAGCCTGTCAGCCTCCAGCCATTAAGATGCAATTTTAATGCAGTGCTGCGCTGCTAATGGCTCCAGTCGTGAAAGCAGTTAATTACGGTGTCTCTCTCTCTAGCTCCATCTCTCTTCAAACTGTCAGGTGGTCTAAAGGGAGACTTAACTGTGAAAGATTTTTACATTTACAATGAAAAGACTAAGCAGCATTAAACTCATACAAAACTATTTGCTCTCTCTCTCTGCCAAGGACGTTGCAAAGAAAAAATATTTTAAGAATGTACACATTTAACCTGCAACACTATATTATAATATTGTGTGACTGTTTTATTATTTTTTGTGAAATTTTCACAAACTTGTCCCTCAGTTCTGAAATAATTATAGACCACTATAGCCAAAATGTTGTCACAAAAGTCAACAGGAGCAGAAGAGACTAAGAAATTAATGCTAATGTTTATTTCAGCATCTTAGCTTCTATTATTATTTCTTTGTAAAGTTGTGTTTTTGTTGTTATTGTTGTTGCTGTTGTTTCAAAAAGAGCAATATTTTAATATCTCTAATTTTGCTTCTGTGAATATCCGTCTTATTTTAATCTAAAATCATACCATGTGGGAGACAGCAAGACAACGCTAAAGCCTTCACCCACCTGTCACAGCCACAGGACACCATCATCCATTTGTGTTTGTGTGTGTGTGTGTGTGTGGCTCCAGGAGGAACACATGAGAGTCATAAATCAGAACCACATTAATAAATAATGACATGCCTTATGCTCAAAACCATGAGACAATAAAATAATCTGATCTTGGCTTAGCTTCAAATTCACATGTGCAAACATGTGAGCTAATGTTCTTATATCAGTAAACAGGAGCTGCTCCGTTTAACCTTTCTTTGACCTCCAATTTAGTTCTTATTATTGTAGCACAGTAAACTTTGCCATCTACTGGAGAATGACTGGCATATACAGGTACGAATGCTATAACACATTTAGGATCACTAATTTACTACCAAGACAAAAATACAAAAATAGTTGCTGTATACAGTACAACATTAAATGAAGATACTTACATAAATTAATTTTTCCACATTAAAACAGAATGTGGATTCTCTCTCTCTCTCTCTCTCTCTCTCTCTCTCTCTCTCTCTCTCTCTCTCTCTCTCTCTCTCTCTCTCTCTCTCTCTCTCTCGTTACAGCTGTTTCCCACTTCACGTTGTGGTTTGATCTGGGGTCAATAAATATGATCCAATAGCGACCTCTGCTGTTTGTCACACGATGGTGCATCAGCCTTACCTAACGGTGCAGTGGACTGAGGCTGCTTGGGAACTTTTCAGGCGTTTTTGAAGCAGAAGACTTGTTCAGGAAAGAAATGTATGCAATGGATGTCAGGTAGAGGGTGAGAAGAAACAGAAGAGAGAGTTGTGCTACTTCATAACAGATGTAAAAATGACAAAACATTAAAAAATAATTATTTGATTAAAATATAATCAAATACAAAAGAATAGTTCTGTAACTGTGTTTTATTTAAGTATTTTCAATTTTGCAAAGCAGTTTATCTCATACCAGTGTTTCAATTAATACACCCCCCCCCCCAAATGAAAATGTGATGAAAATGGCTCATCGTCAGATCATCAAATATATGTTTTTTTTTTCCTCTGTTGAAACATAGATACATTTAGTATAGTAGAAATAAAAAAACAAATACATCATTACCACACATTGTAACTTTAGACCAATACCAATACCATTACCAATACCAGTCCATAATTCATAACAATGCTTCCACCATTGAGAAAGTCAGTTGTCCTCTCAAATTAAAGTCCACTGACAAATTTGGGATGTTTTTGCTTGTAAATTATGCTTGATCTGGGCATGTCACTCTCCTGATTTAGAGTAGATGACATTTTCTCGAAATAAATCAATATTAGAGAACTTATTTATTCAGTATTTAAGCTGGAAGCTACGGTTTGAAGTTAAAAGCATCTTAATGATAGACTTGTTTCTTACAAACACACAGCTTTTCTATTTGCAAGACAGTAACTGATGGACTGGAGTCGTGTGAATTACTTTTGTGATGCTGTTTATCTCAATTTAATAATAAACTGATGATAGAATTTGGTGTGAAGCATCAGATTCAGAAATATTAAAATGAGCTCAGTCAAAATTCATTAAACAGCAAAATTATAAAAGTGTGAAATTCACCATAGCAAGTCAAAGCAGTTGGACATTGAGAAATTGATAGAGCATTCTAGGTTCAAAGTTAAAAACATTTGAATCGCAGCTTTTATGTTGTGTTGATTACTTGTGGATTTTTATAATGCTGTTTCCATTACTTATATTACAAAGTGTTATTAAACTTGGGCTCAGATAAGTAAAAAAAAAAAGAAAAAAAAAAAAAGGTGGCACTGAAATCTAATTGCAAACTGTCATTTTTCATATCCAAGATTTTGTATATACAATTAAAATGATTTTTGCATGGCTATAATTGGAATATCATTCTGACAGAAGCAAAATAAGTAAATAAATAAATACTGTTCTTGCAGTAGGAAATTGCTGACTGGTTCCATCATCTGCAGTATATGAAAAATGCTTGAGCCCAGCAGAAAATCACAGGAGACAATAGTCCATTCTTACCCTGTCATTCCTCCAGCATCTCCACTGCCCACAGATCATCTGTTCTGCTACACAAACACACACACACACACACACTCCATGTTGGAATGCTGGATGCGTTTCTATGAACCTCCAGATATAGAAAACTATGCAGGACACATCTTACATATACAGTCGTACAGTTCTAAAATGAATTGAATATACCTGGATTTTCCATCATGGAATTCTTTATCATGACTTCAAGAAAGTCATTTTTATGTGACATTCCTGAATATTAAAAGTAAATCCAAAGGTTGCACAAACATTTTCCATACGCTATGCATATGCCTTGGAGACACCTATGGAGAAAGCAAATAAATGAAGTCTGCAGACATCTAAGAAGAGGCACA
This sequence comes from Carassius auratus, assembly GCF_003368295.1. Classification (NCBI taxonomy): domain Eukaryota; kingdom Metazoa; phylum Chordata; class Actinopteri; order Cypriniformes; family Cyprinidae; genus Carassius; species Carassius auratus. The sequence goes on from NC_039268.1 coordinate 6,913,913, forward strand.
GACATGCCTTTGAAGTATTTTTCATGTACATTCGCCATATTTCTTTACAGATCTCTGAGCTTCTGCTGGGTGTGGGAAAAAACGGTTAATGAAAGTCAGTTCCTGTGAAGTCATTCAAACTCACATCATATAGAAAAGCAGTGCCGAGGTACAGTGTATCCAGACATTTGAACGCAGTGCAGCATTAGATCAGACAGCAGTGCTGAATGGGCAGTGTTTCACCAAAATACAATAAAAATAGTTGGAAGATGTTTTGAAAATGTTTCCACCCTGCAAGAGACCCAGGTTCTATGTACCTAAAGGTAACACTTAAATTACTTCGAAACATATGCAGTCTTTCCTAAATAATAAACACTTTCTTTACTGAAAATGTGTGAATGTTATTGCATTACATAACAAAGCATTGACTGATTTCCTCAACTTAAATTTAGATGGGTCGATAAATAATTTACAGAAAATAATTATGCTTGGTTCATGAAAGAATTCAAGAAGTCAATTCTCAGGTCTCTGTGCTCCTCTTGTGAGGATGCATACTGCAGATAAACCCCTCATCCATCAGGATTAAGTTCTCGTTTGCTTGACCACTCTATAAATTTTAACATTATATATTGTAGGGATGAAAAGTAATGTCCTGTTCATATACCACTAGGGAGCAGTATAAAACTCTGTAAAATTTAAAGTGTATCTATAATTTTTATAAAACAGACACATAATAACCCAATTACATCACCTGCTTTATATTCCAATGTACCTAAAAGGTAACACTTAAGTAAAGGAACCAGTTCTCACAATTAACTACGTGCTTATTAGCATGTCTATTATTGACATATTGGCTGTTTATTAGTATCTACTAATGAAGAACATATTCTGCATGACCATATTCTACATCCTTAGACCCAGTAAAGAAAAGAAAAAACCAACCTTACTAATTATTAATAAGCAGCAATTTAGTATTTTGAGGCAAATTTCGTACTTAGTAATGGCAATGTCAACTAAGTTTTATATTTGTATATAATTTAATAACATACTAATATTTGTATTTTATTTCAACTTTGATTCGGTTAAAACAAAATCTTTAGGTTTAGTTATAATAATAACACTGAAGTTTGGAGTGTTATGAGTGAGAGAATTTTTGGGGGGACTATCCCTTTAGGTCTTCCTAAAATAAAATGATTGCACTAAGGAGAATGAGGTATGAATGAATCATTGATGAAGCTGCATCACTGACCCAGAGTTCATCTCATCCTTAATTTCTTTCTTCTACTGGTCACAGAGTGATACACGAGGGCATGACCTCTGGAACAGCATAGTCAGACGTTTGTCAGACCCAATGGTGAGGCTTCCCTCCTCTTACTGACAGCTCTGATTTAGTTCTCCTGCACCTGAATCACAGAGATAACTAATGGGTCATGGAGCCATTGCCCAGCAGACCCGCCGCTGGCTCACAAAACCTGTTCATGCACAACACTAAAGCACTAACACAAGCCAAAAGACATTCTTTTACAGTTTAATAACCCAAAATAGTCATAAATCAAACAATACACTGTGAAATGTGCTGCATAAGAAAAACAATTGCATGGACAGCAATTCATATTACGATAAAAAAAAGATTGCATGCCTCCCATCATCATTTAGGTAGCAAGCTCTGCACAAGTGAGAGATGCATCCATGATCAAACTACAACATATACATTACAATATGCAACAATATGCATAACATTTAAGAGAGTTTCCTCCTGAGATCACTCACTTATTTCACTGACACAGCTTCCAGTATTCATATAAAAAAGATGACAAATATATATATATATATATATATATATATATATATATATATATATATATATATATATATATATATATATATATATATATATTGATATATATATTGATATATATATTGATATATATATATATATAAATTACACATAACAGTAGTGTATTCAGTGATAATGTCTTACAATTATATGCAACTCAGCCTCATGGATATATAAATATTCCAATCATAAATACTGTATGTTTGTGGGTGTGCAGCCAAATGTGATTACGATTAAAATCAAAGGAATTATTTTTCGATGCAATTAAAAGGGATCATTTTTACAAACTGACATTTTTTTCATAAGATTCGATTTAATACTATAAGGATTAAGTATGTGCTGTATTGTAAATTTTCACATGTGATCATTTTTTCTTTGATACTGTAGTATCTTCCTATGATATACTGTACATTCACAATATATATGGTACCCAAAACAAATGAAACAAATCTGCGACGAGCCAATTTGAAAATAGATCCACCAATTTCAAAAAATTACTGTGAAGACAGGCTCTGCTTCAGCTGAATATGAATATAGTGCAAGATCATAATTAATATATGTAAACATGTCAATAACAGAACACACATAAGAGGACCATGAAACTTGACACTTTAAATGTGCAGTAATATATAAATAACACTGACCACCATTGTTTTTAGAGATATTAATGTTTGTCCCTCACAAACCAAAACAAATCCAATCCTTCCTCTGAAAATCTTTCATATACTTTTATCGCATGACAAAATGATGAACAGCATAATGATGAAATATAAAATGAATAACAACAGTATGACGACAAAATAATACACTACAGCAATAAAGTTTTTTCAGTTTCTGATATCGACTGAATGAAGAGAATTTAGTGTGAATATTTTATCGTAAACAGTATGTGGTGCTCTCTTTGCTCTTTATTTTTTGCTACTTTTAATTGCTCTGATCTCAACTTTTCTATCATTTCTTTCCGTTTCTTTTCATATGCTAATCTGTGCAATTCTCTTTCTTCATTTAAAACACTGAGATGGATCTTGGGATTTAGAAAACTAGATCAAAATACCAAAACTGTTTTCTCAGACTTCTCTAGTTGCACTTTGTACTCAGTATGGGGTTGAAGAGCGTGCCACTAGAATAAAAAAAACACACACAAAACATGACACTTTTCTCGAAGACAAAGACATTGATGCACAAGTAGATATACACAAACACCTGACTAAACAAGAAAAGAAAGAGGGGAAAATAGAGAGAAAATGAGACTGGTGAAAAGAAACAGACACCCTGAGTGGAAACCAGACATTGTTGTGCACAGAAGACCAACTCTAAAGCTTAAATTCTCTACTGATCTGCAACTATTCCTTAAATTTCTTCTTCTTAAATATTTTGTATTTGTAAAAGTATGTTTAGATATTTGACTTTTACAACTGACAGTGCACATGAGGGAGGGAAGGTTATAAAAATAATTAATTTTGTACAATAATATTCCAAAACTGCACATTAAACGATTTCTCCGAAATGAATGTTCATGTTTCATGCTGATGAATTACTATTTGTGTATATTTTTCCATGTATCTGGCGTTCATTGAAAGAGAGATGGTATTTGGGATGTAAACATAAATCATGGTTAATCTGGTCTTTTTGCCTTTGTTCTGCTCCCCAGCAGAATTTATTTCCATTAAATGGACAGTGACCCAGAATCCAGCTGTTATTGTGGAGATGAATCACTGTGCAAAAATAGAAATACTATAAATAAAACATTGTGTAAGCCATAAGGAAAACCCTACAATAACCATTATTTACAATGATCTCCTTTAATCTTTGTCTAAAGCTTTCCTTTGCTCAGCAGGGGAACAGCATCTCAGTTTGTGTGGTTAACTTCCTCCACTGAGCACTGGGATGCATTTCTAAATTCAAAAAATAGAAAGAATGATTCAGAGTTCTGAATATGCATTAGATCTTGTTATGACATTCTTTCTCTGAGACTGAAGTGAGTTGTGGAATAAGGGCACAGTATAATGATGGATTGTTTTTCTCCCTTGTAGGTATAATTACAATATTCTCATGTGATATTGCTTATATGCTCTAACTGTGTTTGGGCAGGTAAATTAAATATAAAGTCATGCACACTTACACATGGGCTGATAATGTCAAAGCGAATTCCACTCTCAGCATGCGGTCCAATTTCAATCTCGTCTTTCTTCCCAATTTTGGTCCTTCCATCCTCAACTTCTACCCACGTTCCTCTCTCTTATCTTTTCTCCCCATACCCTCCATTCTATTTGCCTGTCTAATATAGACAAATTTGAGAGACTGTCGCAGAAGCTGCTTAGTGATCAGCACCATTTGATCAAATCTCTCTTTTCTACTACAGGCTGTTTGTTCTGACGCGTTCTGTTCTCAAAAACAAAACAAAAACAAAACACCTGCATGAAGATAAAAAAATCTCATTGAGAACCACTGTCACTTTTAATCTCACTGCTAAAGCATTAATAATAATGATTGAATTTAAAATAGGCGGAAGGAATATACACACACACTAGTTTTCTAGTTTTCTCTCCAGCACTCTAGCTCTCCCTAGAGACACTTTACTGCACTCCGGCTATTCTTAGACAACAGGCCATTTCTACAGAGAATTTGGCTGTGCACTTTATAGTAATGTTTTAATTGACTCTGAATGTTTTTTATACACAATTTCCACTCTGTTTCTTCTCTGTGATGTATTAAATATTGTAGTTGTAAATTTGGGTAATGGAAATAAGCTACCAAAGTAATGCTATCTAAGTGTAATATTTAGTTGTAAGCAAATAAATGCATGTATATACATACATAGATACAGTACACAGTACTGTTACAAATTTTGGGGTCAGCAAGAGTTTTTAAAATGCTTTTGAAAGGAGTCTTTTAGGCTCAACACAAATACAGTAAAAAAAGTAATATTGCGAAAAAATACTACAATTTAAAATATCTGTTTTCTATTTTAATATATTTTAAAATGCAATTTATTCTTGTGATGGCAAAGCCAAATTTTCAGCAGTCATTAGTCCAGTCTTCAGTGACACATGATCCTTCAAAAATCTTTCTAATATATGGACCTCAGTCCCAGTCATAAAGAGATTTATACATCATCTGAAAGCTGTACAGTTTGTTAGGATAGTACGATATTTGGCCGCGATACAACTGTTTGAAAATCTGGAATCTGAGGGTGCCAAAATATCTAAATATTGAAAAAAATAACCTTGTCCAAATTAAATTCTTAGCAATGTAGATAACTAATCCAAAATTAAGCTTTGATATATTCACGGTAGGAAATTTATAAAATAACTTCATGGAACGTGATCTTTACTTAATATCCTAATGATTTATGTCATAAAAGAAAAATCTATAATTTTGCACCATACAATGTATTGTTGGCTATTTTGCTACAAATTTTGTGGTCTAGGGTCACATATTCTCATTTGGAAAAAAAAACATGTATTATCAATGAAATGTTGAATAACTGCTAAAATTATTTTGTGAAACCTTGATACATTTTTTCTATTTTTTTTTTAAAGAAATGAAATAATAAAACCTTACTGACACCAAGCTTTTGAACAGTAGTTCATATATAAAACGGTTGTGACAGTGTATAAAAAAAACATGAAACACTGAGGGATGTAGGGATATGCAGAGATAGACGAATGGATAAACATAGGGATATTAAACTGAATAAACCCTATTCATCAGAGACAGACAGGAGGAAGTCTTGCTCTTGATGTCTTGATTGCACAGCTATAAAGTAAACTGCTTTTAATAGACAAATACATACTGGAAGGCATAAAGGAAGACCACAGTTGGGTATTCAGCTGTATGTCAGTGATTTTCTCTACTCTGGTCAGCAGATGCTCAGATCTGTCTGGGGACACTACAACCAGAGCACTGCAGGAGAGGATTGACAGCGGGAGGCATTTCAAAGCTTCACCGCAACCACACAAGCCCCGGCTCGACCCAAACACAACGGCGCGACCTGGAACAAAAACACAAATCCCAGTTAGAGAATGGATACGGCTTCACATACGGCATCTGTTTCAGTGCATTTATGGGATTGATGTTCTCAATGATAAATCAATTTCTCTCCGTCAACACACACGCTGCTTTATTGCTCTCTCTGCCGCTCACGTACACAAACATACATCGTTACCCACACGCATCCCGAGGCTTGTTTTTTTACAAACGAAACAATATGAACTCTCAGCATGTGGGCGAAGGAAACGTCGCCCAAAAACATAACGAGACATGAAGACCAGGAAAAAACAGCCGGTTGCTATAGCAAGGTAATAACAGATGCTGTGATGCAGAGAAGAGCTGTGCTTCTGTCAAAATGATGAAGGCCTGGCATTTACATAATGAACAAAAAGCATCATGAGGAACGAGGCAGAATCACACCGTACCAGAAAACGGAGCTGTTACTTGCACATGCGACACAAAGGGACGAAAGTCATGCAGATGGAAAAACACGAACTGTGTGTGTTTACCTGTGTCCACTCATTGGTTTGGGGGTCGTAAGCTTCCACTGTGTTTAGATACACCTGACCATCATAACCGCCGACAGCATAAAGACGGTCCCCCAGAAGACACACCCCTACAGCATCTCTGCTGAGACTCATGGGAGCTACTGCTGTCCACATGTCTGTCTTTGGGTCATACCTGAAAGAAAAGGTAAAACAGATTCAAATCAGCCATGTTGATTTACAAATATGAACCACATTTATATTCCACTAGACTCTGTCCTCTCTGAATCTCAAGTGTCAAATAAGTTGAATTTTCTGGCAACAAACTCATATAATAATTGCACAAAAATCCATTATTTTTATAAATCATAGATGTAGATACCGGATGTGCAGACATCTTCAAAACGGATTGTATGACTAAACCCAGGTGGAGGTTGTGTCATTTTCACCACACTGAATAATTTTGATAAAGTTGTATCAAAATGTAAAAGAGTTTAAAACAAAGCATGAAAAATTTGACGTGTTAAGAAAACCAAATAAATTCAACTTATATATTCACTGCGTCATTTACAAATAGACTGTAACATTTCTCACATTATGCAAAATACAAAAAAAAATATTAATGGGTAAGTTCACCCAAAAAACTAAAATTAGCCTCTGTTTTACTCACCCTCAAAGCATCCTAGGTATATATGACTTTCTTCTTTCTGATGAATCCAATCAGAATTATATAAAATTTTTTCCTGGCTCTTCCAAGTGTTATCATTGCAGTGGGTGGGTGTTTTTTGTTTAACAGTCCAAAACACGTCACATTAAGCGCACGCATCCATAATAAAACATCCCCCACGCAGCTCTGGGGCATGAATAAAGCTCTCCTGTAGTGAATCCATGCGTTTTGGTACGAAAAATATCCATGTTTAAAACGTAATAAACACTTTTCTCTCTCACTTCTGGTAGCTGTCGTATGTGGAAGCCGTTCTGGAAGAGGACAGGACGTTGACATTGCATACCTACTGTACCTGTGAGAATAACTAGTATCACAAGTTTTTTTACAGGAGCAAAGGAGCCAAAGCTTGCTTCCTTAAGCAAAGGAAAACCAGTCTCGTCTTGGCTTTTTTTATTCATTTTTTTCATGACCGGCATTTTGTTTTGTTCTCTTTCTGCATTCATTACTAATTACCCTACACCGACGTCCTACGTTATCCACCGGAATGCCTTCTGCATACCACAGTGAGATGAAGTGAGAGAGAAGTATTATCCTATGCACTATTAAATGGTTAGTCACAGACTTGAGACCTATTTTTGGGTCAATATGGATATTGTCTTTAAAAAAAACAACTCATGGATTCACTCCAGGAGGCCTTATTTTACCCCCCGGAGCCGTGGGAGGCATGTTTAATTATGGATGCGCGCGCTTTATTTGACTGTTGAACAAAAACGCCCGCCAACTGCAATGATAGAGCTTGGAAGAGCAAGGACAATTTTTTATATAACTCCCACTGGATTCGTCTGAAAGAAGAAAGCCATATACACCTAGGATGCCTCGAGGGTAAGTAAAACACACAAACACATCAGTTTGGTTATAGATTTTTTTTTTTTTTTTAAGATAGAGGAATCAATATTTTTTTATTCAGCAATAATGCATTAAATTGCCCAAAAGTTACATTAAAAACAATAACATTACACAATATTTATATTTCAAAAAACTATCTTCTTTCCAGTCCAAAGTATGTTGGAGTGGAGTAATGGATGGTGAAAATGCAGCTTTGCCATTACAGTAATAAACTACATTTAAAAAATTCTTATAAATTAATAAATAATAAATAATATATAATAATAATAATAATAATAATAATAATATTTTACTATAATTCCATTCTTACTGTATTTTAATTAAAAAATGCAGTCTTGGTGAGCATAAAAGGTTTAAAAAATATTACACTATCTGTAATGAGCAAAACTGCACAGCTAAACACACATGTAGCATATACAGGTAGGAAATGTGCATCTGTGTCTCTTCTGTCAGAAGTGAAGGACCTGCCAAGCAAACGTTGACTGGCAGAGACTGAGAGCAGTCTAGATGCAGGAAATGTTCAGCAGACAGATAGCTCTTTTTAAACAAAGATCCAAGAGACAGACAGAGAAACAGACTGATGAGAGAAGATGATGAGCATGAGTCAGTCACACTAAAAAACCTAATACATTTCAAAACATGACCGAGTGGAAATCACACTCAGGGTCCTTTTTAAACGATCTAAACGCAAAATGTAAAGTGCACGGGGCGCATTTTTGGAATGGGTTGTCCCTGTTCTCTTAATGATTAATGGGCATAACGTTCAATACACCAATCGGAGTGTCATCTCCCATTCCCTTTAAGAGTGAAATGCGCTAGTGTCAGGGCGGATCACCATTTACAAGTCGGAAATTGTTGGCAGAAAAGCTGAATGCTTCTCAAGCGAAGAAACCGATCTTCTCATGCGAAGATCATCTACAAGACAAGCAGGAATCCACCAAAGCTCCACGCGATGAGTCAGTTAATATCAAATATGTAGCCTAATTCTAATACATGCAATGACTATCCATCATTACATTTTTATATTTGTGTAGCCTACACAATAATATTATTTTACACTATAATCCTTTGATTTTTAATATTTGGCATGTTTGTGTGATGCGCATCCCTGTGTGTACTAAGCTAAGTCAACACGCACTGTGGACTCGCACAGAGGTGCATTTTCTACCAACGCACTCTTTAAATAACAAAAAAATATTGCGCTATTGACTTTAGCCTTTAGACCAGGTTTGAGTTGGTCAATGGCGCAATCTATTTTCAGCTCTTTAAAATTGCAATGCGCCAGCAATGCGCCTAAACACCAGCACGCCCATGGGCGCACTAATGGGCACAAATGCATTTGCTAATTAAACGATGTGGCGCTGGACGGGAAAATGCGAATGGCACCAGACTGAAACTAGCAAACACACTTGCGCTGCGCCTTGCATCGCATTGCGCCGGGTGTATAATAGGGCCTTCAGAGGCCTACTAACCACCCGGAAAAAAAGATCCCAGTTGACTGTCGTTAGCTAAATGTACTTACAACATGAAGGAGCTCATAAAATCTAAATGTTGTGGAGCACAGTGTTCCTTCTCTCAGAGAAAAGCTTTCATCTCTTCACTTATTTAGAAACTCACTAAGATAAAAAGTATTTCTTCACAATGTCATGCATAAAACACAAGTGGGATTTTACCTATGCTTCTGTTCAAATGGAATCTCAAATTTTTTCCATTAAAACAAGATTCAGTGTCATATGGTGCTCAGATGGTGCAATGAAGAAATAATTGGCCCTTCCCAAACAAGCTTCACTCATCATGAAGTTGCTGCTGCCCAAATCAATATACTCAAACTAGGGGTGCACAATATATATCACAGATGATTAATGCATTTATTAAGTAGGGGTGACCCTGAATAGTCGACGAATCAATGCTTTGCGTGATTCGACTACCAATCTAACAGTCGAATATTCGCGGGGTGTTATTTATTAAGCCATTTTGACTATATGGGGGAGCTCAAATGTCAATTTCACATAGAACAACCGGTTTTCTCCCAAAAAGTTAATATACAGCCTATTATGATAAAGCTGTAAGAAACTGAAAAGAAAGAAGCTTCAAATTAATATTTTAAAGTGCGTGAATAAATCCAACCACCCCTATAGATTTATGTTTCACTTTCCACAATCTGTGACCGACAGAGGAGTATCTTGGCGGCAGGGATTTAAAACTTTACCAAGACTCAAACTGACACAGGCAGAGACTGGATTTTTTTCGAGCAGGTAGGGTACAAGTGATTTCAAAACATTTCAGCCGGTGTTTATATATCGTGGATATATTATTTACCTGATATAAGATGTATTTGGTTTTGAGTCAAGCGCTTCATTGTACTTTGCATCAGAAAACAAGGAAAATAAATGTAGAAATGAAGTATTATTTTGTGTGTTTTTACACAAGATTAACATAGAGGGACATAAGTTAGTACTTAAATGTTGTGTTATATTAGAATTTACAAAGGTTTCTGTTATGTTGGTTTTGTAGTGTTACCGTTGTGGTGAATAGAGAAGCCTGTGGTTAGGTTGAGGATGGACGGCAAAAGACTAAATTTGAGTGTATTTCTCACATTACATGAGTTGAAAAATAGAGAAAATTTTGAGTGAATTACTCCCTAATTATAAATTGAGAAATTTCAATATTTATAAGATGACATTGAGATAATTAAGGCAACTGGAAATGTAATTTTTAATTTTATGCAAACTTAAAACATTTAAAAACACACTTAAATGTAATTGTGTAATCTGTTACAAAATATTGTTTGAGTTCTTTGAGTTTTTGAGTTGAGTATTTTATATTTATTTATTCAATGTAGGGTTTACAGTGTAGTACGGTGATATCTCTTCAGCGCACAGCATGAGCAGGTCAAACTACAATGCAGAATATTAATAACTATGACTGGGAATGTTATATACATACTATTATAATGAGAAGACAATTATACTAAAACGCTGTGAATTTTTAGAGTTTAGCTGCAGTGTTTCTGCACATTGTTTCATGAAGAACGCATCCACAAAAGAGTTCGCATTCAGAGCCCTGCAGATATGTTCATGTGCATTCAGGCTAGGGGTGGGCGATATCTCGATATTTAAAATATATCGAGATATTTTTTAAACACGATATGGATTTTGACATATCATATATATCGATATATTGTTTATATTCTGATTCCGCCACTTTGCTTGTTTGCCTTCCCTGTGCTGTGCTCGCCCCCGCTCGCTCGCCCCCCGCCTCCTTGCTTTTGTCCCCTCTCACCTCGCGTGTAGAGAACTAGTCAAAAAAAAAAAAATTATATGGAGATACTTCAGTTTTAAGGCGTAGGGCGAACGGCAGGCAGATGTCTACTGTAGGGCCCAATGAAACGCGGACGGAATCGCGGAATCCAGTCATAAAAAATTGAATTTACAGTTTAACGCGGAATGTCACGAAATTGGTCAAATTTTAAATGAATTAATCAAAAGTCGGTCATGCACTTACATCAAATCGCGAAATGGACTAATATCTGCAAATATTAACCCGGAAAAGTCTATTTAAATATGAATCCTGCATGTTCTGCGTGTCTGTGTCAACGAATGGAGCAGAAGCGCGTCTTCATTCATTAAACACGGAAGCTCGCATAACGTTTGCGCTGATTTCATTGTCTTTCCTCTCTCTAAATAAAGACGTGAACACATGAGGAACATCTCCAGAACTGCACTGAGAGTCACTTCATGAGCATCTGACCGTTTGATTTGAGTAAGACTAGCTCGTATCACATCATAGACTGTGGTATCACATACACAGAACTGTAAAGGTAAACCCGTCAAAATAAAAGTATTTGACAGAAATCTATTACTATTGTACAGATAGCCCAATACTACTACTATTAAAATGAAACGAACATAATTTTATAAGGAATAATCACACAACATTTCTCCCATGTTTTATTTTTAATAGTAAATCCCCTTTGTTTACCAAAAAATAAAGTTTGCTTAATTTTAAATAATTAAAAGATAAATTAAATGAATGTTTTATGCCTTCATTTGATAATCAGAAAAATGTAAATACACAGAATTTCTGAAGGGAAAAAAACATTTCACATAAGGCTATTTTAAGAATGCTTTTTAACTAATTAAGTTGTTTTTATGCATTTAAATAATTGCACATGCTAAAACACAGAATTAGGTAACAATAAAACATACGGTGAAGAAAAAAAATAAAATGTTTCATAGGCCCCTTAACATGTAATATTTGCCATATTTGTTTTTGCAGTAGTTTTTTGGGGGTTATTTTTCCTGTAAAGATATCGAGATATATATCGTATATCGAGATATAGCAAAATATATCGAGATATATTTTTTGCTCCATATCGCCCAGCCCTAATTCAGGCCCTTTTTGCAAATAGCCTTTAAGTCTTAATATTAACGTTATGTTGTATAAATAATGAAGTGTATTCTACATGAAATTATGAGTTGAATCCCATTGATCAAAAACTTGCCATCAAATACGTCACTCTAATGGTCATCTTCAGCGTGCAGAACATTAACTGCTAGCGTTTTAGGCTAACATTATAATGAGAGCACTATTGCAAAAAAAAAAAAAATGTTTTTAACTGTAATGGTTTCGCCAACGTTAAGTGTTCATCTGTTCAATCTGTTCATCAAAACATAAAACATTATTTACCCCGTTTATATCTGCAAGGTGTTCGTTACACATTTTCCCTGTGTGTTAACATCAGTAATTATGTCGAATGTCTGACTTGACTATTGTTAATGTATTTTGCCCCGCCCCCAAACATATGATTCGACTATCAGTCGAATATCGGCAAGATTCTAAAATTCCGATTCGACTATGAAAATCCTTAGTCGGGGACACCCCTAGTATTAAGTAGCAGTCATTAGCATGTGAGATTCCCAAGGTCACGCTCTGTAGTGCCTTTTTTTTAAAAACATAAATTCACCATATAATAAATAATATATATAAATAAATCCACATTCCTGCAAAGCTTTAACTTTAAAGTTTGTGTTGTAATTTTTTTGTGAGTGTGTTCTTAAAGATTTGCATGTCTTTTGATCAGTGGTGTGAATGAGGCTGTGCCAAAATTGGTGGTTTTATGACACATGCTCACTAAATGACAGACAAAAAAGGAGAAATCTACAGAGAACATGTGGCACTGAATGTCAGAAAACTATCAGAATGTACATCCTCTGACTCACTATCGGCTGTAAAATAATTAGGGGAAAAACTTTGTACCCTTCACTAACCTGCACTACAAGTTTGTACAGCGCTCATTGACTCAGTTTCTCTTTAGGGACTCATCTGTAGAACTTTGATGTAAACACATTTGTTCTCCGATTTCTGTATTGTCTTGATGTTCTCCTTGGGCTTTCAGACCTAACCATAGCATATGACTATATTTAACAACATATACTGGCATTTCACATTTACACAACCTGAGAACATTCTTGTCTGTCTTAAAAAAAATACTATCTGCTAAATAATAAATACTGAGGTTTCTCAGAGTTTCTCAGCTGGTGGGTTGTGACCCAAAAATAGGTCTCAAGTCTGTGACTAACCATTTAATTGTGCATAGGATAAAACTGACAAATTAATAGGTTATAGATTTTTAATACTACAAGAAAACATTTTTATGTAACATGTCAAATGATATAGATAAAAATACAGCTATTACTATAAATAAAAATATACTTTTTTTTAAGGTGTCCTTGCTATACACGTTACAAGTACAAATCAGATTCCAAAAAGGTTGGGACACTGTACAAATTGTGAATAAAAACAGAATGCAATGATGTGGAAGTTTCAAATTTCAATATTTTATTCAGAATGCAACATAGATGACATATCAAATGTTTAAACTGAGAAAATGTATAATTTTAAGTGGAAAATAAGTTGATTTTAAATTTCATTGCATCAACCCATCTCAAAAAATTTGGGACAAGGCCATGTTTACCAATGTGTGGCATCCCCTCTTCTTTTTATAACAGTCTGCAAACGTCTGGGGACTGAGGAGACAAGTTGCTCAAGTTTAGGAATAGGAATGTTCCCATTCTTATCTAATACAGGCTTCTAGTTGCTCAACTGTCTTAGGTCTTCTCTGTCACATCATCCTCTTTATGATGCGCCAAATGTTTTCTATGGGTGAAAGATCTGGACTGCAGGCTGGCCATTTCAGTAACCGGATCTTTCTTCTACACAGCCATGATGTTGTAATTGATGCAGTATGTGGTCTGCTGTTGTCATGTTGGAGAATGTAAGGTCTTCCCTGAAAGAGACAATGTCTGGATGGGAGCATATTGTGGTGGGAGAAGCAAACGACAGACACAGTGGGTGTGGCGTCATGCCTCGGAGAGGCTTTTATTAACAGAAAATAACACAAAAGAGGGAATAAAGTGTTCAAAGGGGGAGAGTATCCAAAACAAACAGGGGATCTGGTGTCCTCGTCATGCTGCAGGGTTCGTGTGGGTCGGGCAGTGTTCACGGAGGAAGGGTCCAAATAAGAGGCGGATTCCGGTGGCCACAGGTGCTTCAGCCACTTCTAGAGGCTTCATCCTCCTTGCTGGCCGCGGCACTTGACGGGGATAGATGGCCTGGGATCCTGGCCTAACGGCCATGTAAACGGGTGCGGTTCTCGTCCGGACTGCAGGTCTGGCAGCTCACGTCTCTGGTGCCGCGGGAATCCCTCAATGCCCCCTTCCTGAACTCACGAGGACACAAGTGTGCATGCACGGGAAAGAGACCGGTCTCCCGAGAGGAGACCTGTTGGGCTTTTCAACAGCGGCAGTGATGAGGCTCCATTTACATCAGGTTTGCCCAATGACACGCCGCCAGCCCTGACTCATCCAGCGCCCCTCCTCTCTCACACGCCCACTCCTGTCGGGAGCCTGGTGAAGGGCGGCGATTTAGGACGGGGAGGCGATGATAATCAGGGAGGAGGCAGCTGATTCGTCACAATATGTTGTTCTAGAACTTGGATATACCTTCCAGCATTGATGGTGCCTTTCCAAATGTGTAAGCTGCCCATGCCACACGCACTCATGCAACCCCATACCATCAGAGATGCAGGCTTCTGAACTGAGAGCTGATAACAACTTGGGTTGTTTTTTTTTTGGCAAAAAACTACAGGAAGCCTTTAAACGCTACTCTTTTGTTGACAACAATAAGTCTTGTGCCCTTAAATGTTGACCCTGTTCATGACCTTTTGATTCTGGTCCTCTTACCTTTCGACGCAGTCTGATAGTCGAGATGCTAAGCTTGAAGCTGGGGCATCATGGCCACCGATAGCATACAGGAAACCATTCCATGTCGCAACACCAACACCGCCTCTGCGTTTAGACATGGGAGCACAGCTGCTCCATTTGTTGGTGTGAGGATCGAAACACTCCACTGATTTCAGACATGAACTTCCATCACGACCACCCACAGCATACAGCCTTAAAAAAAAAGAGAGACAGAAAAGTAGAACATTATAGATTAAACAGACAAACAGCATTTTAATGGCAGATATGGAGTGTGTTCCGTTAGAAGCACAGATTTATGCTGTCAATGCTTACTTGCTGTTTAACACTGCAACTCCCACAGTGCTTCGAGGTGTTGCCATGGATGCAACAAAGCTCCACTGGCGAGCTTGAGGGTCCCAGCGTTCCACCGTGCTGAGATAACTCCAACCATCATGACCTCCCACTGCATACATGGGGCCTTCTAAGACTGCAACGCCTACAAACATACACACAAATGATCAGAGATCACACATAGGCCCTCATATGCCTTTTAAAGATTCTACAAGTCTAATATGTTTTTAAAAAATCATGTGAGGCTTTATGATTTTTGTGATGTGTAAACTTTTTGCCAAGAATCCAGTCATAAACATAGAATATACAGTGTAACATGGAATGTCATTAAATCAATAAATTTGATGAGTGTATATTAAAATAAAACCACAAAAAGCATGTGCACTTTGTGTGAATGAACAAAAGTTTCATCAGATACACGCAAACCAAAAGTCTTCACTACATCCTGTCAAAATAAGAGTTTGGTTTTACTTGAAGAAATTATGACAGAAATTTATTAATATTGTACAGCAGAATGTAATTCTCAAAATAATAACAATATTCAAGTTTATTAAAATATTAGTTTTTAAAGGAAAATCACACAATCACAATGTTTGTCTAACACATCTTTTTTTATAACAAATTTGTATAGTCATAAAACACAGAATCCAGAAAAATTAAAACAGAAAACACAGAATGATTTAATAGAGCTCTAAATATTATGTGAAGCAATGAATGAGAATTATTATGGAAAGTTCAATGAGAATAATAAATGAAAAATATGATGTCGTTCCTCACCTAGACCGTGTCTGTGCGTGGACATGGGGGGCATGACGCTCCAGCTCTTGCTGCGGGGGTTGTAACACTCCACTGTGTTGAGAGTTTTGAGGCCATCTCGTCCCCCAACCACATACAGACGGTCTTCAAGAACCGCAACGCCGAACTGCAGCCTTCTTCCACTCATGACAGCCACCTGCCGCCATGTGTCCCTCCGTAAACAGTACTGCTCAATACTAGTGGCCCCTATAAAAACAATTGCAATCAGTTAAAAAAACACTTACCGTATTTTTCGGACTATAAGTCGCACCTGAGTATAAATCACATCAGTCCAAAAATATGTCATGACGAGGAAAAAAAACATATATTAGTCACACTGTACTATAAGTCGCATTTATCTAGAACCAAGAAAAAACATTACCATCTAGAGCCGCGAGAGGGCGCTCCTTGTTTTCAGTGGCAGACTACAGGAGCAGTGAGCAGCATAGAGCGCCTTCTCACGGCTGTAGACGGTAATGTTTTCTCTTGGTTCATTTCTCTCGGTTCATGTTAATTTTCATAAATAAGTCGCACCTGACTATAAGTCCCAGGACCAGCCAAACTATGAAAAAAATACGGTATACATCATTGAGGTTAATCTGTACGCCACACTATTACAGCTGTATATGCAAGCAATAATTCTATAAATTAAATACAAAATACGAAATACATTGTAAGGTTTATGCTTGAAAATAAAAAGTAAAAACCTGCAAAGATTAAAATATATTTATAAACAAAACACATTCACTAAAATAATTAATTAATATAATATAATTAATATAATTTTTCTCATTTCAAGGCTGTGTACAAATTCAGGATACAGATAAAGCACAAAAGAGAGACACATTAAAAAGACGACCCTGTTTTTAAGAGAAATATAATCTATGTGTTAATAGGCTAAGATAAGAAACAAACAACAGGAAGTATAAATCCCTACGGGCCAAACTGTGGAAGCAGAAGTCTCCATGCTTCTTTTGTAGCAATTCAGCTAGTTTTGCCTTCTAATAAAACGTATCGTAATTGCTGAGCAAAATTAGTAAGAATGAGTACGATTAAGGAAGCTATAGTAGAGATCAGTAGAGAAGCTACAGAACTTTTTCAAAAACTCTCTCAAAAAAGGGTTCTGCCCCTTTACAGAAAACTGCAACATTCAGTGGCAGAAGTAAAAATCCAATTCATTTTCCCAATAAAGAATGCATCAAGTTGTCGATACCATAGAAATGAGAACCACAACAAAAAGGCTAGCAGTGAAATAATACAAAGGCAGCATGGAAAATTATACAATACAAATCAGCCTCCCTACAACTTTGAACACCATTTTTGGGATATAGCTGTTTGATTATTTATTGTTTTCCAATTAAATTGAAATCTATTCTTTTTTTAGACATAAAATATCAATCAAAAGTTTTATATTGTATGATTATGTACTTTGCAGTTTTATGGTCTGCAAAGTTCCAATGGACTTCATAGTCGTTCTCAGATTTTTTTATACATTTTACTTTCTATTCAAGTCTGTAATACTGCAATTTATCTCAGAGCTTGGTGGATTGGGTCATGCCTTGGAACTCTTAGAGAAATAGGCCTATTATGAAGTCCCAAAGAAGAACAAATTGGGCTGTCACTATGGCTCTATATACACCTGTCAATACAAACTATGAATCATATAAATCACCTATATGATTCACCATTAACACAACGCAGCTCTGAATTCAGTTAATACCATTCACCTTCAGCCTCACTGAACATACAGTAATGCATAATTCAGCCCTTCCTAATGAAAGAGCACATCTGCAAGTACTTAAAAGATCAGACCTTTCACCACAACACTCATTTAAATACAAACTTTTGTCTAATTTTTTAACTATTCACGTGTTAAACGCTTAACATTTAAAGCACCATTAATTTAAAAGATTTAAGGTTATCCAGTAAAAATGGTTATGTTTCGAGCATTCCACTGCACTAATGGATAAAGACAGACAAAGACTGAATGAGGGAGAAATGGGGGGCTACCTTGTTATCAACCCACATACTTTTAAAACACAAAAGCTAAGGAATATAGAACTTTAGAAACACCAAAAAAGGACATGAAAGAATACCTTTTGTGGCATCCATGCCACCCACAGCGAAAAGTGCCCCAACAGTGGCCTTGCGTGGACGTGTCCTTGGGCTCTGGAGAAGCGGCCTTCTCTCAGGCAACAAATGATACTTCATGGCCTCCATCACCAGCCGCTGACACTCCACACTGTCCCTTAGCAATGGATTTGCCTCCATATCAGCTAAAAACTGCATTAAGAACAGACAATAACTGTGTGAGCCAATAGCACCAAAAACCACACATTATGAAATCAGTATCTTTAGAGGAGGTAATATCTTCTTGTATTAAATGTAGAATGACATTTTTCTGTATCACTGTGCAGAGTCAATTATTCAGCAATTAAATTGTTATGGATTATCTTCATTATCAATGATTAAATTATCAATGACGAAATTAATGGCTCCACAAAAAACTGCCTAAACACTTTCCCTACGTGCCATTGGTTGGGAAAAACAAACCCACACCCCAAAATCACTACAGCATAACCATTCAATTGTAGCAAAATGTACGTTTTAAAACTTTCACTTATTTTTTATCTCAGCAGGATAAACTGTTATAGAATATACTTCCGCTCACTTCAGGGCACCTTCGTGTTTACCATAAACCCATTGCTGTTCAACTGCTTCACTAAAAAATTAAATCACATCAGTCACAGTGTCATAAAGACCCAGGAGCTGCTTGCCAACTTCAAGATGTTGATTTATACTGAAGAAGATTAGCTTTAAGATTAGCTAAAAGCTTTAAATCTTTCAGACAGGAAGGGTATTTGTAAGAGAGGTGACTTAGACTCTAGCAACAATGCTGACAGGTTGCAGAATTATTTGTCTGAAATGAACAAAACAGTCCAGTCATTAACAATCTCGTCAGAGATTTGGCATCTGCAAGGGAGTGGCAAGAAGAAAACTGGAAAACTGCCATTGTATCAGTGATGGATATTGTCAGAATCCATGTGACAAAACTAAAATATTCTGGAAGAAATTTCAGTCTAATAAGCTTTCATTTAAGGTCTGTTTGGCATAAACCAAATGAATCTCTACAGTTCATACACCTAGCACCATGAACATCCACAAGCATGGAGGTAGTGGAAACATCATACTCTAGTGTTGCTTTCAGCAGGGAGAACTGACAAGTCTGGCATCATAAAAGACATTAAAAGAGCTAAGTAGGTGCACATTAATGAGGAACTCGTTTCAGCCAAAGTTTATGCCGCAGACTAATTTTCCAGCAGGACAATAGTTCAAAGCACACAGCAAAAACTATGAAAAACTGTTTACAATCCATTTGAACATCTGAAAACTGAAGTTCAGGTTATTCAAGTTATTCTTATCCTTGAATCAATTATACATTTTGATAAATGGATGTATTTAACGTCGATTTACAAAAAAAATGATGGGTGAAAATGTAATGTTTCAGTTAACCATTCTACTTATATACACTAACGATTAGGGGTTGACCGATTATCGGCGCCGATATTAAGCATTTTTATGGTTATTTGCATTGTCTTTTTCTAAACTGATTTGCTGATTAATTTATTTAAAAGCATTTTAAAAAATTTACATTTTACATCAGACAAATATATATTGGTTTAAAACACATTTATCGGTCTACTTGATCTGTAATATGGTCTGTATCAGCCATGAAAAACAGATATCGTTTTAACAATAAAAAATTTGCTTTTGATAAGTTTTTCTTTTTAAGAGGCTCCTTTATTTGACCAAAATTAGAATAAAAACAATAACACTTTCATATTATTACAATGTATAATGACTTAAAATGCAATTACCCTGTGGCAAAGCTGATTTTTCAGTAGTCCAACCTACAGAGTCAGATGACCCTTTAGAAATCATCTTAATATGCTGATTTGGCACTCAATAATCATTTCTTAATATCATGAATGTTCAAAACTGTTGTGTTGCTTGATATTTTTGTAGGAACCATGATAAATAAATAAGCACATGCCACACAATTCCCTGATTGTTCACTGATCTTCAGATTTCTCAAAAAGTCTAATTTGACAGTGATTTTTTTTTCAAATTCTTTTGAGCTTACTTCTTGCACACATATTTGTAATAAAATATAAAAAAAATTCAGATTTCCAATAACATAACATACATTTTCTGACAGGAAATCTTTAACACCACAGCCACAAAAAAACACATAATAAACTGGGCTCCAAACCCTTACCCTCATCCACTTAAAGACACACTTTGATAATCTGACAGTAGTGAATCCTTGCCCAGCTCCTCAGACCTTGAGGAGAGGACTCAGGGGACACAATGAAGAGAGGAAACAAGCTTCTGATGAAACTTCTGACAAAAGGTCCTACCTACGTTCCTTTTTTAAAGGAGGGAATCCCAGGCAGACACATTGCTAGTATCCCTCTGGGCCTCTAACAGAATGCAGAGACTCTTATATAGGTTACTACTCCTGAGCAAACAATCCTTTAAGAAGCTAAAACAACCACACACACACACACACACACACACACACCTGCTACAACTTCAATGAAACTCTAAATCATTATCACCTCATACATAAACATCACACAGGACATTCTTTATTCTTCTTCCTCTTGTGTCTCCCTTTTTCCCGTAATCCTCTTCAAATGACACCTCTTGTGGCCTTGTTAACGAGTCTTTGTACGTCACATTCATCCTCTCATCTTCCTCGTTTATATATTCTCTCAGCTGGCTAGTAAATTGAGTTGGTTTTTAATTAGAGGGGTGTCTTGGATAGCCACAGTAATAACAGCCTAATGTATTCTGCTGCAGTGCTATAGCTCCATAGAGACTCATTATGATCACACACAGACATACCAACAGTCCAAAATTAGTTTCTCACCACACCTGCCAATGGCAATTAAAAATTTAGTTATTTTCACAATCCACATGATTTCAAAGCAGCTTTACAGAAACTCAACGTACTGTAGGGCCAAATTTACTAGAATCTTGTGGCACCTTCAACCCTCTTCTGGCGTTAAAAATCTACTGTCAGGATTTACTAAAGTGGAGCAGTGAAAAAATTAGCGATGAAATGGCATGGAGATTTTTTTTTTTTTTTTTTTTGTGGCTCACGTTATTGCATATGCATTTGTGGGAGTGTCCCTTTTAGACTTAAAATGTATGTGAATATTTAAATTGATCACATAATGTAAATTACTAAAGTTTGTGGTACTCAATTTACTGGCATTTGTGCCATTTTTTAACACATTTTGTGCTTGACATGGCTATGATTGCTGCTGCCAGGAAGAGGCAATGCAGAGAAGAAATCTTTCCACTTGTATGAGTTTATTTGGAATGCCAGAGGAAGTCATTATCCAAACATATCAAGTTTAAGCTAATTTGCACTGTTCTTGGTAGATCGCATTAGTCATTATGGAAATTCCACACACCACATAAATTTCCACATACATTTCTGGTGAAAAAATCCTTAGAAGATTATTTAAGTTGATGGTTTGTAAGTTTTATTTCAAAAATGCAAAGGTTAGACCAGGGGTACTCAAGTTCAGAGGCCATGGGGGCCACATTTAAACCACATTCATTTGGTCCAAATTGTAATTTGTGACCCTTCACATTTTAAGACAATATTTTTCAGTTTTACTAATTTAGAAATGCAGTTTATTACCAAAGTCTTGTCCATGGCCTATTTAAAATAATACTGAACATTAAATAAAAAAATCTAAAATCTGAAACAAAAAAGTGGATTATTCATTGTGTTGTTATATTAATGCAAAATAAAATACATTCATACATTCAGTATTAAACAAACTCAGAATGTTCAAACTCAAAACATTCTTGAGCAAATATAGTTCACAAATTTCTTTAGAGAAAAGTATGATTTTTTTGTCAAAATAGGAAAAAGAGTGTCAATTATTGAGCACTAAACATGCAATGTCTGTTTCATTTATACTTGTGCAGAAACCCAATATATGCATCACAGTAGTAATAACAAAGACTATAGAATACCCAAGACATGTCACTCGTATAGTTTTGATTGGGGAAAAATGCAACGCTCAATATGGCCGTTCAATCGCAGGATTGAATGAAAGAGCCAATCACTAATCAGTAAAGTCAGCACAGTCACTGCAGCTGCCGTAAGAAGTCCCGGTTGCTATAGAAACAATCAGCGCTCTGAGACGAGCTTTAAGGACTGTGCATGCGCACTGGTTGATCTAGCCTGAGAAATACGCTTTTTATAACGCTATTTGAGCAAAAGTAACAACATTTATGATAGTTGTTATCCGATTTCTTTGGTGATTTCAAATATGAACAGTGAACAGTTTCGCAGAATTTTAATTGTTCCCCATTCAATGAGATAGGAGCTGCACTTGGATACCCGAGGGGCGTTTCAAAAATGGCCGCCGAGTGACATGACTCTGTAATAGACCGCCAATGTTCTAGGAAATCCTAATATGGACAAAGACATCCAGATATCGCTGTAGCTGAATAAAAAGAAGATAGAAATGCTTTAACTGGTACCCACGAGACTGCGCTCTACAGCCCATTTCGCTCATTTCCAAATCACTACACCGGCCTCGCTCTGTTCCCATGGCTCTCGGCCCAGCCCCACTCGTCACAACAGTAAACACACGACACAACAATATATAGTTTATCTGTGTTCTTCAAGCCATCTCTCGTATTTTCATAGTAATAATGTATATTTATAACTCACTGATGTGATGACAGCTCCATTCATTGTTCAGAGAACACTTTTTGCTTGCTTTAACCTATTCACTCTTTGAATAGAAGGTTGTTTATCATTCTACTAAGAGGACCATCTGCCATTAAGACAATGCAAAGTGTCAGGAGTATCAACTGTATTTAAATGAGGCAAACACTACCTAATATCTGCACTACTTTAAAGTGCAAATTATCATAAAAATACATTCATCTTCAGCATTACACGGTACACAAAGTTAATGCAGATGGCCTGTTGAATACCCCAGGTTTAAAGGAACAGTTCACGAAAAAATAAAATGAGCATTTTTCTAAAGAAAGGCATATGGGTTTGGAACATAGTTATTTTATTTATTTTTATTTTTTGATAAATGAACCATTTATGTGTAACTGTAAAAAATATTGTATAGCCCCAGGGTACTCAACAGGTGGTCTGAGTATGTTAAATGTAAGTTACTCACATTTATTTACATTTAGTGAGCATTGCAATGAACTCTGTACATACTAGTGTTGTTACTGTTAACTTAAACCAAAGACTTTGTTTAGCTGAAATAAAATATAATATCAATATTAAAAAAACATAAACATAACATAAAAATGAAAATAAGAAATGTCGCTAAGCAATTAACTGAAATATGTTTAAGCTGAGGTACTACAATTTTTAAAACGTAAATAAAAAGTAAAGGCATACAGATAGATTACATTTCTAAAAGTAATGATTACTAAATAATAAGTTACTAAAAACTTAAATTAAAATAAAAACGAAAAATAAGAGCTTATTCAAATCATTAATAAACACTACAATAGTATAAAATAATACTAAAATAACACTAGCACAAACCACCTTGCAAGTGCATGCAGAAAGCCACACAACACATTCAGCACATCCTAATATATCATGAAATTATATAGTTTCATCAGCATTTGTTTTATAGCCATGCTTGAGATATGAATCTGTATGTATATCCGTGTCCGCAAATCATCATTCAGTACCATCTCACTGAATCCATAATCACATCCATCACTGCGCTCAGAAAACAGTTTTCTAGTTAGAGCTTGAATATTCCACCCATACAACACCACCTCCACCTCCTCAATCACTGCTTTCACCTCCCTCCCACTCCCCATCCATCAACCCCATACTTCTTTATCTCCACTCAAAAAAAAGTGAATCATTTCCACCTCTTTCATAAAAGTGCCCATACAGTGAACAAGTGCATTTGTCATGAACCAAAATCGATCATCTCCCCTGAACGCGAATACTGAGTAAACGCGGTGAAGTGAAATAAATGCACTGGAGTTTGGATGGCTGGACAGTGGCTTATAGGTTTTTGCTTCATTGGAAACCACAGAACAACCTGCGATTTACATTTAGATGGAACGGAACAAACTCTGCTCGGCCAGCCACGAGAAGGAGAATGCTTGCCTGGAATTATTTAAATATTTCCTTTTTTTTCACCTTAGAAAAAAAAGGGGGGGGGGGGGGTAAATGAAAAGGTAGAAAGAAAGAAAAGTGAGGAGAGGGAGTTCAGAGGAATACATCATGCATTTAAAATGGAATTAAAGGGCAAAGCTTTGAGCTCCGACGGGAAAGAATCTCAAAACTGCATATCCATGTGAATATCATGTCCTGCACCTACAGACTACAGTGCATGACAATAATATCAAACACTGCAGTAGGGCTGCACATTCACATAAATAACCAAGATTAAAACCTGCAGTAATTAACTCTGTGCCCATTGCATCAAAATGTGCATTCTAATGAAAACCAGACGCAATGAGCAAGATTTAAGATTTCTAATCCACAGATGTGTGTTTTAGGTTTTACTTCTGACTCAGATGTGGCACCCAAACATTAATGGTGAAAGAGAATCAAACCTGACATACGAAACTAATTTTACTACCAAAGCACTTGCCTAACTATAGAAATTCCAAAAAATGTAGCCAGTGTTACAATGTACATAGTACAATATACAGTACTGTGCAAAAGTCTTAGGGCACTAGTATTTTCACCAACAAAAAGTGGTTTTAATCAGTTATTTCTATCTTTTGCTGTAGTGTGTCAGTAGTAAACAGCAGTTTACATATCCAAACATTATTTGTATCATTAACTGTAATAATCCAGTGAGATTTGAGTGTGATAACTGTTTTCTATTTTAATATATTTGTAATATTAAGATGATTTTCCAGCAGCCATTACTCCAGTCTTTAGTGTCACATCAGAAATCCTTCTAATATGCCCATTTAGTGGAAATTTATTCTTTCATGAATAGAAAAGAACAACATATATTTAAATCTTCTGTAACATTATAGTTACCTTTACGCACAAGGAGTCTGACAGCAGCCAGTGCTCCACACAGTGATCTGATCTCATCATCATCCAGTCTGTCTGGAATAACATGAAGAAACTGTATTTCCTATTTCCGACACACCACAGCAAATTTTGTTGGTGAAAATACTAGAGGCCTAAGACTTTTGCACAGTACTGTACAAGTAAGCAATTTGAAGAAAAAAAAACGACAACACTCCCATTATAATCAGTGTAAATAAGATTTGTTCCGCAGTTTAACAAGCTTTGTTAATTATGCAAGTGTGTTCTAGTATTGTTTGAGTATAATAATTAAAAATGTGAATAACATTGTTTTTATATTCTGTTTTTGTTGACTGTTTAGGGATTAGGTTACAGTAATAGGCCTGTATAAAACCCAATAAAGTAATTCAGGAACACAGTTCTCAGTCTTTATCGCACTCTCCAGGCTCCTAATGCATCCCATCATTGAGTGCACAGCCACACATCCCAGCAGAACAGCACTGACCTTCACACACACACGTAAAGACCAAATGCTCTACGCGAGCACATAAATGCAAATTGTTTTAGCTACACAAGCTTATTTTTATGCATTAACACACAAAATGTGTCAAAATGCAATTCATAATGGAATGCGATTACATGTTTGATTCCATAATGGAAATTAAAGAGATAGGAACAAAAACGTTTGGTTACCCACATTCTTCAAAATATCTTATTTTGCATTCTGCAAAAGAAAGAAACCCATACATGTCTGGAACAACTTGAGGGTGACAGAATGACAGAATATTTATTTTTAGGTGAACTATCCCTTTAAGAGCAATGCGACTAATTGAACAGTCAATGTTTTCCTTCAGGTCAAAGACCTAATGTTCCCCAAAATTTTGTCTGAAATGCCAAAAACATGTAAATGGCACATAATGCAACTGTATGCATGTGATGCTAGTTATCCATTCACATTTGTATTAGCACACACTACTTTGTTTAGCATTCCACTGCAAAGCTTCAAGGAGCACATGAACATTAATTACTGTGACTGACTGACTTACTGACAGATCTTTCAATTAACTGATTAGCTGATCCATGAATTAATGCAGATTAATGATTTTCTGATGTGGATTTACTACGGTATACTGATCAAGCTGTCTGAAAAAGTAACAGCACAGCAGAATAAAAGACAGTTAGACTGATGGACAGATGGATGTATGGTTGACTGACCTGTGGTTTAAGCAGGGGTAGGCGGATATGAGCGAGGAGAGCAGGAAGCTGTGATTGACGGGAGGAAGCATCATGGCGGACCCAGCTAAGCAGGGCTGTTACCACGGTTTCTTCTTCTGGAACGTTCATGTCATCAGAAGCTAAAAGCTTTTCCACCTCACAAGCAGGCAAGAGCAGAAACTCCTGATGCCTCATGACCTCCATGAAGTGCTCCTACAGAGAGAGAGAGAGAGATTATCTGTAGTGGTTGATGGATTTGAGGATGTGGTTGTCAAAGCATAGACCATCATTGTATGTGTCTGTGTGACTAATGGTCTTTCAGCATAGCAACATACAAAACACAGTGAGTGTGCACTTCTCTAAATCGATGTGACAGATAGCATTTGCCAAGAAAAGAAAGGAACATACAGATATAAATGGTGGATCAGTGGCATGTTATGCTTGGATCAGGTTTGGGCTTGTAGATGTCTAGCCACAGCGATAAATTTATGGCAGTGCAACCTTGTACAATAACACAATTATCATAATACTGGACATTATTGAACAGCATATTATAATGGCATGATACAGGCTACATAATGTGTACTAATTATGATTAAATATAACTAAGTATGTGACAATTTCATTTAAAGTTCAAAAGTTTGAGGTCAGTAAGTTTATTTTTATTTATTTTTAAGATATTAATACTTTTATTCAGCAAAGATGATTAGAAGAATAGACTAGAAGATTATTTAAAATTATATATTATTTTACTGCTGACATTTATAACAGTATTTTATTTTTAAAAAAAAGAATAATAATACCATGGTTTTCACAAAAATATTAAGCACCACAACGGTTTTCAACATTTATAACAATAAATCAGCATATTAGAATGATTTCTGAAGAAACATGTGACATTGAAAACTGGACTTATGGTTGCTGTAAATTCAGCTTTGCATCACAGGAAATAATTGCAATTTAAAACTAATAAACACAGAGAAAAGACATTTTTTTTAACTTCCTAATCCCAAACTTTGAACAGAAGTTACATATTCTACATAAACACATTGATACATATTGCATTTAGAATCATATCCAATTCAACCCAAGCTATTTTTTTTATTGATTTTAGCAACTAGGAAAAAATCATTTGTTCCAAATAGACGTACCACACTCACACAGCATAGACTAGGATTTTTTGTTTAGGACCCATATTTCTGAAATGTATTTTCCTCACTGATATTAATGTTTATTTTGCTATATTAACTATGCATGATTATACCATCATTCACATTTTCGAATTTGTATTTTGCATTGTTTTTCCATGCTTTCTCTGCAGATTTGCTACCCAACATGTCCACATGTGAGAAAGAGAGCAGTAATACAAAGTGGACAATGGAACTGGACATCATTGCATTATAGGGGGAAGTGAGAGATTAAATAAAAAAAGGGAAGGAAAGACAGATAGGAAACAGAGGCACTGATGGAAAATGGAATTCAAGTTTTTAGTGCAGTCTCCATGACAACCCCCCTATTGTGAACTGTGGGCGGGCTATTATGGGTTATATTTTCTTGAATGAGTTTCCCTCAGGAGCAGTGGAACATCAAACGCTGAGCAGAAAATTTGCCAAGAGGAACAGTAGCATGTCCAATTAAACACACTCGCCTTGTTCAGGGAACTTTTTCAACACCAGTGCTTCAACGGCTGTTAACACGGGCTCAATTACTTACTCATAAACCCACAGACACAGGCACAGACAGCCAGATGGACATGGACACCTATATATGAATACAAACACACACACACACACACACACACACACACAGAGGTAACCGCCCACACTGAAGGACGAACAAAAAAAGCAGCATGTCCGTAAGTTTATGCAATAATGTCCTCTAATTCACTTCCAAGTATTTGACACAGCGAACTGCGGATGATAAATCTCTCAGTGTGCGCTTGGTTGGGAGGAGGACAAACAAAGAAGAATGAAAGAAAAGTGATAAAAGAAGAAAAATGAGGCAGAGAGAGGGGTGCTCACTGAAGATAAAAAACAAAGAGGTTTAGTATTCACTTTCCTGGAGTAGAAACTCCTTGTGACCTTGCCAGCATATCTTTTGTTCTAATTAAGTCGGTTTGTAACTATTCTGAATGTGTGTGTTTGCTCACCATGGTGTAGTTGTGTGCCACCTTATGGAGGTCCAGGCAACCCTGAGCATCGGCAAAAGATCGAATGCCCAGACAGTTGGAGGGATGGAGTTGTTTCATTAGATAACTGCAGCAGGCCTGAACCACCGCAGACAGCTGCAGAAGACAGGCAGCTGACAACAAACTCTCTATTGTGTCCTCTCTCAACTCCAAGTGCCCTGTAGAAAGACAGACAGAGTTTCCATGTGTTCATGAATTTATTTAGAACTGGTTTAAGGTTTGGGGTCAGCACGATTATTATTCTTTTTTTTTTTCAAGAATAATTAATTCATTTGATGAAAATTTACTGTAAAACCATAAAAAAGATTTGTATGTCAAATAAACAATGTGCTTTTAGCTTTCTATATACCAAATCTATTATGGTTTCCACAGAAATATTAAGCAGCACAACTGTTTTTAAAGTTAATTATATTGTTGTAATTGCTGGCTTTTAAAGGACTTTTTTTAGTGCATTTTAATTATTTTCTTTTTTTCACAGAATAGTAATATCAGCCACAATAGTATGTACTGTATATATACACTTTTATCTTTTTGGTATTAGTACAGTAGTAGTATAATGTGTTAGTGTGCATTTTTACATCTAACCAAACATTCTTACACACCTGTGTAAGCATACTGTACCAAGACCCATAATGCATCTGGATCCACACCCTCCATTTTGATCTCCTCTTGTTTTGCCTCTCGTACATCACTGGTGAACATGGCCGCAAAGTAATCGGACACAGAGGAAAGAACCAGTCTAAGATAAAAAGAGAGAAACTATGATATGATATCTCACTGAGTGCGCACATGCTTTTACATGCTCTCATTTTTTCCACGCATATTGTACGTCTTCTGGATCATTGAATAGACACTTTTGTGTGCTGCAGGTAAAGCATGATAAAAAGTTGGAAAAGAAAGAGAGACTAGAGAAACAGAGACAGATCGAGTGGGAGAGAGATTATAGTAAGAGACAGGATTTGAGGATCTGTTAACTGAAGCATGGTAAAATGAGGATTTCCTATTTAAATCCAGCTCTGCAGACCAATATATTCACATACACACACACACACACACATGCACACACACTCACACACAGCCAAAGCTTGTGGCTTTAAATCTATTAGACTCATAGCCAAAATGCTAATTACTATATCAAAGAGCTGTGTGTGTGTGAGTGTGTGTGTGTGTGTGTGTGTGTGTATTTATATTACTGCTTAAAGAAAAGGCAAACTCTATGAAGTCTGTTTTTGTTTGCTTTAAGTATTAAGTTATTGAGCAATTTTATTGTTCTGCTTGAGTGTATGCTGGTTGTTTTGAATAAGATTATTTAAAAAATTGTATTGGATTACCAACTGACAGCCAGTAAACCTTATAACCTTGACATAAACATTCAACTAGAAATGGAATAGGGCTTTGTATATCATAGCTGTCTGAGATGCGAATGGGAAAATGGTTTGTGTAACATTAGCAACACATTATTAGCTGCTTTATAATGTAGTCAAGCCAAAGGCTAATGATATCAGTTACCATTACGTGTCTAAGGTTGTGCATTACCATTCTGATACACTGACTTATAGATAACCCTGCATAATTTGCTCTTCCCTTCGGAATCAGTTTCAAACACATGGCTGAACTATTGCCACTTGCCATTGTATAGCATTTACTACATTAGCTAGCCGAGGTAAAGTGATGCATGTGGTCTGAGCTGGTGTGATTGTGTGGAGGTGGGCATTCATTTGTATGTTCATGATAAACTAAATAATGCACAGGTGAAGAGCAGGGTCAGAAATAAAGTTTTTCTTTTAGAGGCAATATTTGCCCCCTGGAACTATTTTCCAAGGCCAATTTTTTTAATTTTTTAAAGGATTAGCTCATTCAAGAATTAAAATTCCCTGATAATTTACTCACCCCCATGTCATCCAAGAACTTATTGTTATTCTTCATTATATAGTGGACTTCAATGAGGATCAATAGAATAAAGGTCCAAATTGCGGTTTCAATGCAATCCCAGCTGAGGAATAAGAGTCTTATTAAACAAAACTATTGGTCATTGGTAAAATAAAATTGTGAATATTTTTAACCAGAAATGCTTGCCTTGCCCTAGCTCACCCTCACACATTACGTAATCATGTTGGAAAGCTCAGGCATGACATAGGCGGAAGTACAGACCCAGTGTTTACATAGTGAACATGCAAAGAAAATCAAATGCCCCTTTACAAAAAGCTAAAACACCAATGTTGGATGATTTTGAGAAAATGAGATGAGTTTTTCACCCAACCATACCTTTTTGAACGAAGTACAGACGAAGAATTAACCATGCGTGACCTTTCCAACATGATTACGCAACGCATGAAGTTGAGCATGCACATAAGAGAGCTACTGAAAAACTTGTGCTAAAAAAGCATACCGATTTTTCTTTTTTGATAATTTCACAAGATGAGACTCTTATTCCTCAGCTGGGATCATGTAGAGGCTTTTAAAGCTGAATAATTACTGCAATTATAACCTTCTACTATCTGGCTCCCATTGAAGTCCACTATATGGAGAAAAATTCTGGAATGTTGTCCTCAAAAATCTTGATTTCTTTTTGACTGTAGAAAGAAAAGACGTGAAAATCTTGGATGACATGGGGGTGAGTAAATTATCAGGAATTTTTTTATTCTGGAAGTGAACTAATCCTTCAATGTAAAATACATTTAACCAGTTACAATACACTGTTACTAAGCCATCTTTACACTGAAAAGGTTAAACAGAAGCTACATCTGATACGGCATTTATGTTTATTTGAACAGACTGTTTAATGCTTCTCGTGTACATCTATAGGCCTGTCATGATAACAACTTTGTTGTGCAATATATTGCACCAGAAATAATTGCGATAATCAATAATATTTTAATTTTAAAGACCATTTTATGCCACTAAATATATAATCATAAAGTAACAGCATAATAATGCAAGAAGGCCTACATACTTCCAAATGACTACAAACTTTTAATTTTTAAGAATATTAGATCATGGAAATTAAGCATCAAAATACTAGATACCTTAAAACCTGAATTAAATAGTAAATAAAAAATTTTTTTAGCAAAAAGTGCAAAGTAACAAGTAGAAAAAAAAAATACAAAGAACTTTTACACTGTCCTTATTTTCTCTGAAAATTAGGGGTGCACCCTATTGCTGCAAAACACAATCACTACTCAGCAGTCAGATGTCCATGCACAAAGGCACAGGTTCCTAAACAAGACCATATCTGCAGATTAAACTTTTCTTTTTAGAAGCTTTTTTTTTTATTTATTTGAACTAGCACCTAATGACTATACCATATTGTGTACAAGAAAATGCAAAAGACACAGACATATTGAATCACCAAAAAGTATTGATGTCATCTACATATATTGTGCCATAAGTCGATATATTGATAATTGCGACAGGCCTATACCTGTATTTACACAAAAATTGTAATGTAATAATGTAAATAGCCTATAAATCTATTAATTTTTTAAGAGATCTATTTAAGAGAGAGAGGGTAAAGCTGCAATGTCATGACAAAATCATTATTGTTGATTATTTCTCCTGATTATTGTAATAATAATTAGAAATGATGATTAAACGAAAGACTTCTGTGGGGAAAAGAATGTCATATTCTGGCTACAGACTAAATAATTGTTTATGAATTTGTTTAGTTCTTTTAAAGGGTTAGAAAATCGAGACTTCACATTGGGTATTTCTGTAGTATGAAAAACTAAATGGCTATACTGTAATGCTGCACTTAATACTTTTCAAACATTTTTCATGCATTTCACTTTCATCATGACAGCCATAATAGATATAGAGTAATTGTGCAGGGGAAGATTTTGCCCCTTTTTGTTCCATTTTGGTGGTTATTTTTGAGTGTTAGATCAGGGGGGGGGGGGGGGGTTAAAATTACAATTACATTTGTTAAAATTGTTAACTGGTTACCAGCACTTAAAAATAATGGAACAGCTGAAAGGGATTTTGTTCCCGATTTATGATTTTAAAAAATTTAAAAATGAGATTGTGTGAATTCATATGAATTTAAAATGAATTTGCCAAAACATTAAATTGTTACGAATTGCCTTGAGAGTGTGTTGCCTCACACTTCAAAACTCTGGCACCACTGGAAGCAGGTGCATTCAAACATGGATATATGGAAACATCTGAAGCTGGTAATGGTGAATACTCATGAATATGATTAAAGAGAAGTAATGAGGGGAGAAAAGAAAAAAGAAAGAAAGGGATCACAAATGAGGCTTCAGCAGAAAAGCAGCGAGTGAAAGTACATTAGAGACTGTGAGATTCATTTAGCAACATGAGTAACACTCAGCATCTGTCGTCCTTCACTCTCTCTTTCCGCACTTTCATCACTGAGCAGATTGCTTTTAAACCTTTCACTTTACACGCAAGCAAAATAATCTAGCAGTTCTCTGTTTTTACCCATATTAGAGTGTCATTGAATGACTGATTCAGCTCTTTTGTAAACTCTTTCTCATAGCAGCCTGAAAGTCTGTGCTCAAGCAAGATTTGAAGAATTTTAGGTTGCAGATGATGCTCTAGATAGAAAAAGTGTAAAGGCTATTCGCTAAAGTATATGTGTGCATTTGTGCATCATTATAAATGAAACAGCAGCACAACCCTCCAGCTGCCTAAAGCAGTCCTGCAATCAGCAGAACTATACCATCAAAGAACACGTGGAAACAACACAAAGAGAAAGGTAAGTTAATGAAGGAGAAGAGAGAATGAGCAGATCATAGAAGAATAGAGGGATGGAAGCCAAGGAGCTACTATACAATGGTGATTCTTTAGAGAAATGTTTCTACTATGGTTTTGAAGTATAGCACTTGTTAACACTTACAGTTAATATATTTTCAGTGCTATTAAACTTTTATTCAATCTGACAACATAAACGCTACATTCTATTCCCTGTGTTTACAAAAACTGATTGGATCAGAGCTGACATACATAGAAGTCCCTAGCAAAGCATGCATTTCTAAGTACATAATGAAGACCATCTCTATGGGAAATTTATTTATAAATCAAAACAAATAGGACGTTTAATGAAGGTGAAAACATTTGAATTATTTCTACCTTGAAATTTAACTTCTCATGAGTGAAATACTGTCATGCATAGAAATGTTAATGTAAAAATTACATCTGTAAAGTGATGTGAAAGATGTTTTATATGACCTGTGCATTTCAGTGCAGTTTGAGAAATAAAACCTTGTGGTCTATGAGTGAAATGAGAATGTTGTTACAAGAATCTCATTATTACAAATAGGCCTATTAAGTTTCCTTTAAAGACATTAAGTAATGTTAACAACAACAATTTAGCAGAATGTTCCTAATGTAGCAGAAACTGGAAGATAAGAACAGAAGTGTAATTTATTGTAAGATTTTGATGATAATTATTATTTAAGAGTAAGTTTATTTGGTGTCACTATCTAAACCAGTGAGTTTTTAATATTTTTAATAAATTGTGATATTTTTGCAAGCTGGGATAGTGTGTGAGATTTATTTTGTGCATTTGTGTATGAAGGACTGAATTTTGATTTAGTTCATATGCTAGAATCACATACAAAAAAATAAATAAACGAAAGAAACTCAATGAGCTAGATTTAGACCTTAAGAGACTAAGCTGGAAAAATGTTTCGAAAAATACAAAAACAGCACAACTAGAAAGATGAGAAAAAGTGACTGATGCATTTTGTTTTATTTTAATAACCAATAACAGTATAAAGTATACTCATATGCATCAAAATACAAATATTAATAACTATTAATATTAATAAATATATTAATAATAACTTTTCTAACCTATGTTATGCATATTCACAATACATTACACAATACACTTTATAATTTACATTTTTTTAATTATAATTTTATACTCATTTGCATTTGTACTCTATACTGAAAATGTAAACTTACTTTTGCATTTTTAATAGCTTTTGAGACTGTTATTCCACAACACTGATTCACAAATATAGGTAGCTTAATCATTTAACACAGATACACAGTAAGAATGGATGCTGTTTGTGTCTGAGGTCACATCTCAAATGTGCACCACTCCATAAATCTAGAAACCCTCACATGAAAAATTGCTGTTGAATGTCTGTCAATCCATCAACATCACAAGGGATTCTTGCTTGTCAAATACCACACCTATAATGAATAATATCAAAATCTGGTGTGTGTGTCCAGTGCAGTGCAAATCTAAAACATGCATGTCACAACTACACAACATTCGCTCATTATTCATTTCAAACTCAGAAGCTGAAAATAGTCTAAAATTAACCACTTTCCCTTTCAAACAACAGAAAAAAAGACACATTATATATATATATTTTTTTTTTTTTTTCATATTTTTATATTCAGTTTCAAAAGTCCTGTTTTATTCGTCAAATTCAGACACTGCAGTACTTGCTGACAATGAATTGTGCTATAAATGTGCCACCGCTGCTACATCCAGCAGTAAACTGTAACTACCATCACTCATCTCCAGCATCTCCAGGGCATTTATGATTCAGCAACATGAGCTGGATCTACTCAAATCTTGTCAGAGGCCCCACACCGAAGAAAAACCTGTCACTGGATTTTCAGGGTGTAGACTGAAGCTATTTGGTTCGGCGTAATGAAAATGTGATATCATTTGTATCATCTTTACAATGTTTCACAGAGAAAGCTCCACCATTATTTGCCACCCACTGGTTTTGTGTTTGCATTATATTGCAACATTTTAGTGTTAGTTTGTAATTTCAGGGAACCAAATGGTTTTTTTATAACATTCTTATACAGGTTTTTTTTTTTTTTTTTGTTACCTGTGTGCTGGTATTCTGCGATCTCCGGCGAGGAGGACAACGTCACAGAGTTTCCTGGTCCTCAGGTAGGCCTCCATGCGTCTGAAGGTGTGTTCCGCGTGACTGTGTGCCTGGAAATGTTCATCTGACACACACGGCTCCATGGACGCACATGAGGACAAAGTCGCACTGCTATTAGACGTCCTGAAAAACACACATGCACTGGGTTAGAAAATTCAAATAGCAAATTTCAGTTTTCTTTCTGTTTGGGAGAAAAACAGAATCTAGGCAAATCTATTTCTAAGGCCTTGAGTGGTTTTGGTTCTTAAAAGATTTAAGAACTATATATTTATAGTTATTGTTCTTGGTGTGAAAAACGCTTAAGAGCCACCGCTTTACAGATATTTTTGGGGACCCCCAAGTCTGCAGCTTTCTTACAGCCTTGGATACTGACATTACTGCTACATTCTAGCTCAGTTCAAGCACTAACTTTATGCTTAATTGGACTCAAATATCAAAAGACTAGAACAACAGAAACAAATGTCATTTCATGAAAAAAAAAATCTAAAACATTTAAATAGAGCCATAAGCTTTCCTTGCAAAATTAGGGCTACACACGATCAAAATTACGCACACATGCGCACAATCAATGGATGGATAAATATAGAGGGCTTTAGAGAGCTGTTAGTAATTAGCTTTGATGATGAAGCTGCCCATGAAATACACAAAGCAATTTAGCTTGTTCCCAAATGGCTGTCGTCTCTGCTGCCTCTCACTCCCTCTTTCTCTCTCCCTTTATCACTCGCTTCCTGTCATTCTTGTCTCTCTCTTTCCCTGTCTCTGCAGATTGCCTTGCAATCCCCATTTCCCATGTTCACACTTATTTTCTCTCTCTCTCTAGTGAACACATCTCTATAGTAGAAATTCTATCCACATTCAAGACCGCTTAGCTTCTGATTCATCCAGGATCCTTGATAATTAATAGTCCTTTCTGTAATTAATCACAATAGCCTGCAAATGAGCCTGCAGAGAGGGGCTGTAGGAAACTCTAACTGCTCTTTCTTTGCAATGAATCACAATTTAACAGGCAAATATGCTCAAGCACTGCAATGGAGGAGCTTTTGAAGGAGCTGGCGTGTAAGTCAGAGCACGCTCAAAGAGAGCTAAAAAGCAGTTGTTAAAACAGGGTGGTAAAAAGGCAAAAAGTAATACCTAAAAAGCAGACATGACTAAAAAGCAGTGGCTAAAAAGCTAAAAGCTAAAAGCATGGCTACAAGCCATGACCACAAAGCTGAAGGGCTGAAAGGGCACAATTTGATGGTATTTAAACCGGGTTTGAGACACCTCCCAAATAGTTTCTTAACCAATTAGATACTGTCTTTGCTTGGGGCGTTGTATATTTTTCCTCCCCATTCATAAATCAAATGTGATCTTATCAATCATGTGATCCAAAATTTCCCGCTTTTGCAGAGCATAATTTTGGACATGATTTCTATAACAAGAATATGATACATTTGACAAAGAACTGATTGTCAGAAATGTTTCAATCAAGAAGATTCAAACACACACATACTAAACATTTGGACATGTTCTGTGGAGTAAGGATATGTTCAGTGAAGACCAGAGAGGTTAAAAGGTCTCCTTAGGGATTTCAGTCTGGTTCTTTTCTTCTGTGGGTAAATCTCAATCCAGAGAGCTTGTGATCATGATTGCTATCATTGTTTTACACGTGACGGTCATGCTGTGCATCTCTTTGACCATCAATCTTCATTACTTGCCCCAAAATTGACAGTCTCTTTCCTGAGTTGTCATGATCAGTGTGTTCTTTTATGTTAATGTTGAAAGTTGTCCTGTAAAAAAGTCGGTTGGTTATCTTGCTTCAGACCGGCTTGCACGAGGATTTGATTTACGAACATCCCGTGTCTTCTGCCTTTCTTTGGAATATTCGGCTCCTCATGTTTCAACCATGCTCTCGATCGAATCTTTAATTTGCCTGGTTTGCTCTGAAACCCTACATTATGTTTATTTGATTCCACCTGAGTTTCCCTTGTTTCCTCGTAATGTTGATTAATACCCTAGTTTCCTCCCTTGTTACTTAAGCCCTGTGTTTTGTAGTCTCGAGCGTCCGGTGATATGTCTTCATGCGTTCCAGAATGTATTTTGTTTTATTTTTATATCAAATTCTGATTTCGAGCTACTCCCTTGTCTCCTCGTTCCATTGCACCCTGTGAGACTGTGATACACTGTTTCATGGTTTCGGCAACACTGATTTTTTTCTCACACCTGAACATTAGCTATTGTTTGGCATTGTTACTGCATAGTATTACATAGGCCAAACAATTTTTTTCTGTCTGGGAGAAAAACTATAATTTGGGAGGCATGTTAGAATAATTAACATTAAAAAAAAAAATTTAAAGGCAGTAATAATCTATCATTCAATAAGGATGATTATTTTTCGAGCATAAATGTGTTGGTGTTAACTGATATCGATATTAAACGTAAAATATTGCTAAAGGAAACACACAAAGGCATATCCACTTCTAAGGTCTTGAGTGGTCACACTATCGACAAATATCGGTGAAGGGAAGAGCAGCGTGTCACAGTGATAGTCTCTGGGGTTTCAATGTGCTCAGCAGCAGGAGATAACAGCAGTCAAACTACAATCTTTTATAAGCCAAGATCTCTCAGCCTCACAGACCATTATCAAATGGAAAATCTATTTCATTCAAGCGGAAAGTTCAAAAATACTCCAATCACACACAGCTTTCAATCACACTAATTGAAAAGAAGACAGATGGTGAGACGATGAGAGAGAGAGAGTATATTTAAGCTCTCAACTCCAAATCTTTTAAAAGCAATTAAAGTCTTGCAGTCAGATGAGTGTAGAAACCTAGTCTATCAAGTACCCTAGGGAAAGATTGAGAGAGATAGGAAAAAATTAATAGGGAAGCGTTTTCATGGACATTTAATAGCTATGTCAGATAATAATTATGAAATTTTGTCTCTTAAAATAGTTATCGTATGGTTTCATATACACTAAATCCAAATGGATCAGTTTTTTTTTCTTTTTTTTTTTTAGTCCGTAATTAGTTTTTTATGCCAATAATCACTTCTGATGTATGGAAAAGGAAAAGAGTAGCACTGTCAGAACCAGTGGATTCAATTCTGCAGGTTAAATCTGAGACGAGACTGAGATCAAAAGAGGGTCGAGTCTAAGTCAAGACAAGTCATTATAAAGACGTAAGTGTAAATACGCTTTCCAGTAATGATGATGAATGAAGTTGAGCATTAGTCTCACATTAAATCTTCTCATTAAAAACACAGTGTGCTCTGGTCCAGAGAGACAATAGTAGCCTATATAATTGTTATAGTTTTTAAAAATTTGTATGGATGATTCTTGTTATTCAAGCAGATAAAAAAAAATGATATGCTAAAACAACATCCTGTTGTTCCCAACTCATTATTTTTAACTCATTTGTAGGATTTATAATGTTTTATAGTTATTGGTTTTATTTAAAGTAGCATAAAAGTACACAAAATAAACCTAGAAAAACCATTTAGTTTTAGTGGCTCAGTTCAGTTGGTCAGGTAAACAAGAGGTTGGCAAAGAGTTAAAACTGACTGGTTTACATTAATAATCTCAACAAACTGATTCAATAAAATAACACACTGATGTTTATATCTCTGAATACTCCCCCATTCATGATTCTATTGTTCTCACAAAACGATTCTTTCACACCTCCGCCAGGTATGACACATTATCTGCATTATTCTTTTAGCATTATTCTTTTGTTTTTATTCCACCTTTATTAGCCTTTGTTGTGGTATTTCAAGCTTTACTAAGCCACCAAGCTGCAATCTCACTTCAGTCTCAGTATGCATTTACCCCTTATTTATCAAAAGTCTTACTATAAAAATACAACAAAACATTTTCTTACGACATTACATGAATTATTGTGACAGAAATGCATTATAAAGAAGAAATGCACCTGCTATTAGTAGCATTAGAGCTAACGTTAGCATCAAGCTACATCAGACGATTTATGAAATTATTAGTACACTTTTACTCAAAACTCACTTTAAACCCCGATCGAGTGTTTGTAATAACCTCCTTTTGCGATCACGGATGGAATTTGGTCATTTACTGTTTGAAAAAATGCTATTTATAGCCTTTTACATCGCTGCACAAGTTAGCATTTCAGATGAACATTTTTAATATTTTTTATAAAAATGCCCCAGATCTCAAGAAAATCTCATACCAAGCTTTACTATCGTAATCGCAGGTTTAATATTCTGATACTGTGTGTGTCCAGAGGTGTATCAGTGTTGTTATGGGTAGATAACAACCAGGAAGTGTACAGGAACCATGTGACACGATGTGGCGGTGTCCGGTTATGACACTCTAAAGATTGACAAGGCGAAAGACCAATCAGAGTCTGTCTGAGCCACAGCGCGAGCACACAGGACTGCAGAATCACACAGATCGCTGGAAGAGGCTATTTTTCATCAGATCCTGTAAATCAGTGGAAAATTTATAGAAATTACGATTCTGTCTGAAGAAATATGAAGTAAACATCAGTAAATATATCCATATATCTCCACAGATATGTATCTTTGGTCTATAAATCCTTATTGATGCTGTTCGGGGAGTCTATATGAACACAAATAAACCGCTGCTGATGTGACTGAATATGAATGAGTGGTGAATTTCTATTTAAAATGTGGCATAATAGGGATTTATTATTTTGCACTCCTGACATAAATTACTAAATAACTGTCACTGCAACAATGTTTTATCAAAACATTGGTCAAATATCGAAGCTAGAGTCTTTAAACTTTCAATTGATGCAGAGTTTGTCCAGGTTTTCTCAGTAAAATAGCTTGGAAACTGAAAAATTACATAAATTTATTTCTTAATAACTAAATGCCACAGCTTCACTAGTATAGAGACGCTGCCATGTAGAATTAATTCAACTAGGCAATCGCTCTCACTAATGTGTTCATATGAATGTAATCTTTACTGTGCTACTTTATCTGTATCTGATTTAGAACAAGCAGAAATCTGTAAGAAATAAAATGACCCAAATGATAAAAATGAGCTGTTATAGGAGCAATAACCATGTGGGCAGTGCTGTGTCATTAGCCTTAGCTGTGCACAAGATGTTTTTTATTTTTTACAGCTCCAAGCTTATGTTCATTAATGACATCATCAGCGACTAGTCGACTTCATCACGTAAAAGTTGACTTTAAAAAATCACTAGTCGTTCAACCCCTATTATATACCGACTAATAAATTACAGAATGTTTAGAAAACACTGAGGAATCAAATAAACGTAAAAAATAAAGAAACAAAGCCTCCATAGAGTACCGTAAAGAGTAATATCCTGCTACAATGTGCCGCGGCTTTGCAACACATGCAGTATGAAGCAAACGCAGACAATGCACTTGCAAAAATGCGACCACGTCAAATTTTAACTCGCAAATTCTCAACAAAAAAAAAATTGGCAGGATAGAGCCCTGGACTCAATTTTTGATTTTGGGTAAACTGTTCTTTAATACAGGAAGTTTGAAAGCAAGAGAAGCAGACAGTAGGAAGAATGAAATGCAGAGACGAACTGCAGAGATTCCCTCTCTTAAGTGATTTAGTAAGTTATGGGTAGCAGGTTTTCAGCCTCTGGCTCTTCTCAATGCCAAAATTGTTTAGTCTCATATGAAAACAGACTACAGGCAACATAAAACACATACACACTTCTATCTCAAACACAACAAACACACAGGCAAATTCCCAATCCTCCAAACACGACCTAACAAAGTAAACATCACACAAGCCCCTGCACGAGCGCAAACACACAGGAGAGAGGCAGCAAGTTATCTCAAAAAGCCAGATAAACACCTGCCAGTTCCTGAACATCCCCAGTGGGCTCTCGTCCATTCATATTTGCACTCTATTTCCTACTCCCTCAGTTTCCTTTTCATAGAATAACCTCCTTATTTCCGGTCTTCCTCTTTCTCTGTTCTTTTTTGTCAAATGTTGGGGAGTAACAGTAGATAAAAGTAGTGACACTACTCTAGCCAAATGATTTTTATGACCAGGCCAACAGATGCAGTACCATTGTAAAAATCTTAAAGCTCTACACTGGTGTTTTAAATCACATTATTTTCACATGCAATACTGTAAGGCAATGATCAAATATGCTCTTTTTACCACTACTCCCTCTTATATAGCACTGGATTGGTTCATTAGTGAATCCATTAGCAAGGATGATTTATATTAATCAAAGTTTGGAAAAAAAAAAGTTAACTGTGATTTACATGAATGTATTCAGTAAAACAACATCTGAGCAGTGTAATTGTGGTGCATTTTATATTTTTATTAGCTGTAATTAGCAAGAAAACATGATTATACTGAATTTAGCACAAGTGAGTGAAAACGTAAATCTAGTGATTCACAAAAAGCTAAAACTGTTTGGTTTATATGTGTGAACTGATTGAATGAACTAATTCACTAAACCAATATTCTATTGTTTTCAACAATTTCAAGTTGTAGGATTTAGCATGTTTTATCATTTTATTAGTTGTATTTATCAAGAAAACACTACATAAACTAGAAAATAAATACATTTGACTGAAAAACAGACCAACAGTTATTTTGTTTCAGTGAAATTGGAACAAAACAAGGCAAAAATTCACTAAAATCCAACTGCGAAGTTTAAATGCTGTCATCCTAATATTTTTTCCTTGTAACTTCAGAAAAATTATAATTAGTTTTTTATAAAACTTTATCAAATGTATTTTGTATTTGATTATTATGAAATATGGCTTCCTTTAAATGTACTATCGCAGGTTCACTGCAAGTTGAGTAAGGTTTGTATAGGGAAACTACAGTTTCAAAGTAGCTTCTCCAACACTGTTTCTGTCTTTCATTCTTTCCTTTCTGCACACTGCACACAATTTTATACTTTTCAGAATTCCTTCTTTTTCACCCTCCGGCTCTTTTCCTTAATCACTCCAGTATTTCAGTCTCTATGCCATTGTTAGTTTCCATGTGCCTTTAAGCTTAAGACTCTGTCTCTACATCTCCATCTCTTTCTCATTTTATGAGTATTCTAATTTATTTTCTAAACCTCATGCTGTCAAAAGATCTGACATTCAGTCCTTTAAAATGAAAAGTGAATATATGCATATTCACATCTGATCACTTAAGTTGAGGTTAAAGGTAAGAGAGGCAGTTTCCAGGCTATAATGAGCTCCACTGATATCTGCTGTCATTTCAGAATGGATTCGAGCTGGGATTACGACACCATTTGGAGATGTGGATCAGCTTTAAGCTTCTGTAGACCAATTCAGATGGGAATGAAGGAATATATCAGATGGAGAGGCAAAAAGAGGGATTTTACATTATAAAAAAATCTGGTGAACATTAATTATGTGAATTATTTACATAATTAATTAAAAACTAATTATTGTAAATAAATATGCATTTCGAACAGCATCTTACAAGACTCTGTGTCTAATTCTACAAATGGGTATACATAACCACAGATTCATATTGACAGCTTTATGCAAATGAGGAGACGTAGAACGCCAAAGAAGGAAAATAAAAATGGTAAAGAAAGAGTAAAAGGAAAGGATGAGGATAAGGATGAAGAAAGGGAAAATGGTGTCATGTGTGCAATTAAAGTCAAGCT
The DNA here is from genome assembly GCF_003368295.1 of Carassius auratus. NCBI lineage: Eukaryota > Metazoa > Chordata > Actinopteri > Cypriniformes > Cyprinidae > Carassius > Carassius auratus. The sequence goes on from NC_039268.1 coordinate 6,957,140, forward strand.
GTCCAAATTATCAATTCAATTCCCAACCAGCAAACTCAATTATGACACACACAAGAAACAAGTTGTAACCTGTCTGATAGAAGCTGCTATAAAAATAACATTCATAAATCCATTCTGCTCCATGCCTTTATCCATAAATCCAAAAGCTCTTTTCTAGCTCTTGAGACTTTTAAGGGCAACACTGTTTTGTGGGTTCAAATTGAGGGAGGGTTAAGGGACCCAGGACTCTCATAAGTACAAACAAGAAGAAAAAAAATCTGCTGAATGACTGCCATGTCATATTATAATTGTTTTCCATTATTCAATTTCTCATCACTGTTCTGAAAGTTCTAGACACACACAAGTGTGAAGCATTGTTTGTTAGGTTTTTTTAACCCAGCCCTTGGGTCAAACATAAAAATCCATTGTTTGGGCAGTTTTTGTGTTACTCCGACCCTATTTTTAGGTGTAGTTAACAATAGTATTTGCACAATTAAATTCAAGTTAAACTTCCCAAATATACTTAGAGCAAATTTCTTTTTTATTCTTTGCAAAAATAAAATAATACCAATACAAATAATAATAATAAAGAGTTTACTGTCAGCAAACCTGCTGATGCCGCCCAAGCTAAATATATAAATATGTGGTGTGCACTTTCCTCTTAAAGGGGACATATGATGTTGCTAATAAGAACATTATTTTGTGTAATTGGTGTAATGAAATGTGTGTGTGGTTTAAGGTTCAAAAAACACATTATTTTCCACATACTATACATTATTGTTGCTCCTCTATGCGCTTCCTTTCTGAAATGCATCAATTTTTTCAAATTTAAATTTATGAAAAGCAAGACCAGCTATCCAGTGCGTTGTGATTGTCCGAATACCTCAGGCGTTTGAAGAAAATGTTACGCCCCTTACCATACTGTGATGCCGTGTCAATGTTTCCATGTGCTGAGTGACAATAATAAATGAGGCATTTGTTGCATCTAGTGGGTATGTAATTACGGATTATTATTTTTTATGCATTGCATCACACCGTGAAAAACATAACACCCGTCTGCATCTGTTATCTGAGAAATGACAAAACAAAAAGCGCAACTCTACACTTCTCAAAACTTGCGTTTGAATCATCAGTGGCAAATTCTTTAAATATGAAAACATTCTTACAGACTGTGAGTCAGAACAGTCTGCACTGTAATCTACTCTCCCAGGTTCAGGAAAACAGTCCTCCATAAAATGTGCTGCACACACTCGAATATTTGGGTTGAACTGTTCAGGATCAGTGTTGTAAATACAACTTAACCACTGATTTTTAGTTGTGTCCTCTTTTGGAAGGCCAAACAAAGTATTTTCGCTTTTGCAACAAAACACACATCGTCTCCACGACATGGCGGAAGTGGTGGCAACAACAATAAATGTACACTTTCTTTCTTTACGTGAACATTTGGGTGGCGTTATGCAAATCTTCCCACATAATGATGTAGATGTGGTGGCGTGTTTAAACAAGGTATTTTAGGAGGGCGTGGACCAGTCTTGACTTTTATAAAGAATATCTCTTTGGGTTTTAAACTTTAGTCTTTGCAACTTTAGGGATCTTATCTATTCACAAACAGCTTGTAACACTCCAAAGAGGAAGGAAAACATGAAATTGCATATTACCCCTTTAAAAACAAAATGCATGCAACAAAATGTAATCAATGAGAAAACAGCAGTTAAGAAATCACCTGATCATAGTGGTGTGGGAAACACAAGTTTGTCCTTTGATTTAATTCATACAAGACCCTTTATCAATACTTCTATTCAAAACAATGTTAAACAGAAGTTCACTGTGTTTTCTTGAAGTGTAACCAAAGCTAAATCATGATCATGCTTGATTCAAGCAGATTACTTTTATGATGTCTTTAAGTACTTCTTGAAGCTTGAAAAATTGGTTGCACTGACTTTTAACAGATGTTTAAAAATGATGAAAGAATATATAAAATGCCTTAATTTGTGTTCCAAAGAAAAACACAAGTCTTTTGAGTTTGAAACAACATAATATTGTTAATAAATAATGTCAGAAATTTCCCTTTGAGGTAACAAATATTAGTTTTATTATCTAATTTTAGGTAATGCATTTTTTTAACTTGATAAATATGCAAAAAAAAAAAAAAAAAACTTCAAATCCAGACATAAAATGCAGAATTTAAACGCGCAGTATGGAATTTTTGGACACCAGGGGTCACTCAATCAAAATAATAACATAAGACGTACTTTGATGGCGTCGGGAAAGAGCGTAAGGCTCATGGGAGTTGTTGTTCATTGGAACACGCGCTCTGTCGCTCCCTATCATACCTCACTCATTCTAACTTAGTATTTTGACAATCACGTCTTTTCGAAAGGAGAGATATAGATGGTTTCAACGGCAACAACATAAGCAAATGTTACTGCGCATGAGCGCTTTTGTGGACCAAACTTAACTTCCGGTAGACTTCCAAATAGAATCAATAACAACAGCCAAGTATTTTTTGATAACAAACAAAATGTTTGCTGCGTGGATCAGGCGGACTTAATGAAAATGTAATTCATTATTTGCCAACAGTAGATGTTTTAAAGCATAGACATAAAGCGCGAGAAATAGAGGTTTCCCAAGTAACAGCTGTAAACGAAGCAGAGCTGGTACGCTCATACGCTGCTATCAGGCATATAACATGCAAGTCTTCCTTCAGAAATACAGCGATATAAAAACACCTGTGCCTCGCTTTGATATTTAAACATATAAATGTAAGGAATTATTATTATTAAACGTGCAGTACTTAACGTTACTCAATGAAGCCTTTTGGGGAAAAAATCAGTTTTAAAATTGTGGTGAGTCTCCAAAAATAAATGAATGTATGGGAAACACATCCCACAGCACAACCACCTGAGCCCAACTTCAGTCTACTCATCACCTTGGCTTTAACTGCGTTTGTAGAAGGCACTGCAGCCAGACCGATATAAACAACACAGACCGGAAGTTAACTTGGGTCCAGGCGCGTGCGCCCGATGAACATCTATATGAATTATGAGACCCCTATCAAATCAATCAATCAATCAATCACCTTTATTTATATAGTGCTTTAAACAAAATACATTGCGTCAAAGCACTGAACAACATTCATTAGGAAAACAGTGTCTCAATAATGCAAAATTATAGTTAAAGGCAGTTCATCATTGAATTCAGTTATGTCATCTCTGTTCAGTTGAAATAGTGTCTGTTTTTATTTGCAATCAAGTCAATGATATCGCTGTAGATGAAGTGACCCCAACTAAGCAAGCCAGAGGCGACAGCAGCAAGGAACCGAAACTCCATCGGTGACAGAATGGAGAAAAAAACCTTGGGAGAAACCAGGCTCAGTTGGGGGGTCAGTTCTCCTCTGACCAGACGAAAACCAGTAGTTCAATTCCAGGCTGCAGCAAAGTCAGATTGTGCAGAAGAATCATCTGTTTCCTGTGGTCTTGTCCTGGTGCTCCTCTGAGACAAGGTCTTTACAGGGGATCTGTATCTGGGGCTCTAGTTGTCCTGGTATCCGCTGTCTTTCAGGGCAGTAGAGGTCCTTTCTAGGTGCTGATCCACCATCTGGTCTGGATACGTACTGGATCCGGGTGACTGCAGTGACCCTCTGATCTGGACACAGACTGGATCTCGTGGCCACGGTGACCTCGGAATCAAATCAATATTCCATCTAGCTAGTAGTAATATATGTTAAAAAACACGGCCGCCTTTCGTTAATAATTATAATTACGTTATAGTATGATATCGAACAAGTTAGAGAACTGCATTTGAAGCTACTTTATTCAGCTACATATAGAACAAATGTAGATTTACATGAGAGCTAGTCCGTCTGCGTTTTACACAAGACATCATATCGTTCCACAAAATATACGGATAGATAAAGTTAGCTGAATGGATGCATACCTGTTTATCAGAATGCAAGCGAGTTCGGCATCTCTCTGTAGTTTCAGCTTGTCACGAAGCTCTCTCTATCTTGGAAATGATTAACTAGAGGGGTCAAAGTTTATATGACGCCATAGACGGTCGACAAAACGGAAATAAAGAAACGTGCCGTGTCTTCTAATTAAACTATAATTTTCTCCGGATTTGAAAGTTCGTGGAAACTGTCAGGATGATGTAAGTAAAAACTAAACTAAAAAATATATATAACATAGATATAGTCATTTCTGCTATTTTTAAAGCAGAAAAATTACATATTGCGCCTTTAACGACACAAAATGAATCTCTCTTGCTCTCCACTGTTCCATAGAATAAAATGTTTGTATATATGAATGCCGACATAAATGGAAGTATGAGCTGGAAGCAGAGAGGAGAGAGGGAGAGCCCTGATTTGAATGCTCAACGGATATCAGATGCTTTGCCCCATTATCTCAACATTGTAATTGCAGTTTTCAGTCGGCTAGACGGTTCTCTTCATCTTCCTGTCTCTCTCTCTCTCCTTCCATCACTCTCTTGCTTTCTTGTAAGTCATAAACAGCCCCAGGGCCTGGAGGCCTATAGAGTCAAACTTGAATCCTTGAATCCTCAAATAGTCACTATCTATTTGTGCTTAAACTATAACAAACCTTCTGTTTGAAATAACAATGAGGTGGCAGTCCAGGGCAAATGCATATGTCTTTATTGAATGTTATGAACAGTATAAGGAGGGGCCATTTTCACTAAAGTATTTTTTAGAGGACCAAAAAAAAAATTACAACGTACTGCATGTATTGGTAATCTTTGTAAAATATTACAATATTTCCTTTTTTTTAATTGCATGTTACTTGCCATTTCATTGCAACTGCTTGTGAAATTGACATACAGTTTCTGAGTGCAATTTTTTTTAATGTATAGCAGTGTGAAGTGACAGTTCTCATGGATTTCAGATTCAGTTTTTTGCATGTGTGTGTTTGTGTAGTTGTGTCTCTTCCTGGTATGAACTGTACGGAGCAGAAGCAATAGGTTCAATCTACCATCTCCAAGGTGATGAATGACTAAGTGCCTTTTAGAGCTTCAACACACTGACAGACCCACATCCTTCGCTCTCTCAAAAAACCCTAGTAAACATACCCACTCACATAGGCTAGTAAGTCTACACTGCCGCTGGCACATATTTACAGGCCATTACCATCGTCAGACACAAAATGAGTCGTCAAGCCCAGAAATGGGTTATCAGATCAGGAAGCCAGACATGCTTGCACATACAGTACACTGTCTCTTCAGTAAAATAAAGCATGTACAGTAAGATTCTGCAACCCCATAAAGCATTGCAACAACTCACAAGTCTTTTTTCTGTTTTGATCTATCAAATTCTCACATAAAAGACTCACAACTGTTCATCACACTAAAGATCTGTGAAGGAAAATTACGCACAGTTTATGTACATATCACTTACTCACTGAGGCAAAAGTGTAGTGGATACATCATCATTTCTTTACTATATGTACAGCAAGTGAGCTAATGCATTGATGCAACAAAACCAGCACAGTTTAAAATCTCTTTGTAACACATTGACACTTTACCAAAAATACCAAAATGTTGTCAATGTTTCTGAACTCTCATGTTGCTTTCTTTCTGTGGTGGAATACAAATGGAGAAATTCTAAACCTTTTTCATGAAGAAAATTATGAATTTATGAATTATTATGAATATGAATGATAGGTCGTACAAAATTCATACGATTTGTGCAAAATCGTACGTATTTAACGAGTTGCACAATTCGTATGAATTTGTACGAATGACCTAAACCTAGCCCCGCCCCTTAACCTACCCATCACTGGGGTCGAGACAAATCGTACAAAATCATACGAGTAAGGTTGTACGAATTCATACGAATTAGCCACCTCGTAAAATACGTGCGAAATGATCCCGAGACAGTGTTGGATGAGAAGGTTAGCAGTAGATTATAACTTAAATTTGCCTTGTTTCTCACTTTTGTTTGGCTTCAGAAGACTTGGTATATAACATGCAAGAGTTAGACTTTTACAGCACTTTTGTAACCTTTTTCGAGGTTTGACATCTTTGGTCACCATTTACAGTCATGAAAAAGTTACATCAGGAGAGGTTTTTTTTTTTTTTTTTTTTTTTTTAATCAGAGGTTCATCATCAGAGACTAACATCACACCCGAGGTGCATCTCAAGAGCCAAACAATAAGATATATGCGATAATGTTTGAAATATGATTAATTGTCAATTCAACATCATAAACCAGAGGTGTGGTGCAGTTTTTCCAATAACTGGCACCATTTCCATTTTTGCTATTTTAAATCGTCATTTATTCATCACTAGTTCATCCTGCGATTTGACAAATTAAATGTTTTAAGTAAAAATATTTCATGCAACTTCTCAGTTAATGAGTTCATGAAATCTTGCATAATTCCTTAATGATTTTGGCACAACGCTGAACATACTGTATCAGCTTCCCCCCTAAAAAAATCATACCAACTGCCCATATATTTTGTGTTAAATTTATATTTTAGTGCACTGCAGTGGATACTGAACATCATGACAATTTCTCCAACATCAAATATAACAATACATGCAATACACAGACTGTAGGCTACTATACTATTTGTATGATTATAAATAAATTCTGTTGCAGATTACCACCTCTGTCAACCTTGTTAAATTTTCAGTTCTACTGGCGGACAAATATGGACATTGATTCCGGTTAGAGAATCAGGCATGGTCGATGTGAATCCTTTCAAGCTTTTCTTTAATAGTACTTTCAGGTAAGCAGTGATATCCCTTACAACATCATCTGAAGATGTGATGGATCAAATGGCAGTATTTGACATAAGTTATTGCGTTGTGTGTGGTCTGTTAAACAGATAAAGAGAATACAATATGAATACAACATCTGTATATATTCACTGCAAATTAACTCACAAAATATCAATAACTGATTAAATCACTCATCACAAACGAATATTTAACTATCAGATAATATATGAATATTATATATGTAAACTCCAATACAGGCATGACGCAGCATGAAATACAACAACAGGTGTGTTCAATGTGAGCAGACTAACGCGTCTTATGGAAATTAGCGCCTATTCGCGGTCAAATCGCGATCGTCATTACACATATACAAACATTCCACAGATCGCCAGACATTCACAATTATAACTACAAAGTGTTAATTAAATATTTACATGATTACTCACATTTGTTTGCATGAACGCACAACATTGAACAATAATGGAGATCGCACGTCTGGAGCTGGCTATTGCATCAGTCTACTGGAAGTAACAACTACAATATCAGTCCGTCAGAAACAGTTTCTTAATTTCCGTTCCTATGGTCTTTCTGACATTGCCGCCCCCAATTACCGGCAGGCTAATTGTAGCCCTTAAGAAAGGCCATCCAAAGTGTCTTTATCCCCATCCCTCTTTGGAGGAAGTGGAATCAGTTTCACAACAGGACGCAGATATGTTTTGTCCTTGACTTTGACTTTAGCGGTCCGAATCCTCTTGTCTGCTCCTGCATAGGTCTCTGTCACGGTACCCACAGGCCATAGTGCTCGTGGGAGTTGATGGTCAATTAGGAGCACCACTTGTCCTACTGCCAACCCTTTGCCATCCGATGTCCATTTCTGTCTGCCCTGTAGTTCTGGTAGATAGCTGCGTATGAAAGCAGTCCAGAACTGATCAGCCAATACCTGGCTATGTCGCCACCTGCGTTTGCCCAAGAGCTCATTCGAGTCATAAAGGACTTGTGGTAAGGAGGCATCACGGCGTCCCATGAGTAACATGTTCGGGGTCACAGGGTCCGGGTCTGCAATGTCCGATGAAACATAGCCAAGTGGCTTGGAATTAAGTATGCCCTCTACTTCCACTAATAATGTTTGCAGCACAGATTCAGGCACGGATTGTTCCCGTAAAATGACTCGTAAAGCAGTCTTAACTGACTTCACCTCTCGCTCCCATGTACCGCCAAAGTGAGGGGCGCTCGGTGGGATATGGCGAAACTGGATCTGCTGTTTAGCCAGTTGTGTCTGAAGTTCAGGTGTCATTTGACTAAAGGATTCTTTTAACTCATGATCACCTCCAGTGAAGTTGGTGCCGTTGTCACATAATATCTCAAAGGGCTTCCCTCTGCGGGCTATAAAGCGTCGTAATGACAGGAGAAAAGCGTCTGTGTCTAGGTGTTCAAGGAGATCAAGATGTAAACATCTGGTTGTCAAGCACTTATATAAGATCCCCCATCTCTTTTCTTGACGTCGACCTATCTTCACCTGAAAGGGCCCGAAGCAGTCTACGCCAGTGGAGAAGAATGGTGGCTTGAACAGACGTAGCCTGCATGGTGGAAGGTCAGCCATCTTTGGGTTCTGTGGCTTGGAGCGCCAAAATTGGCAATCCTGACAGAAATGTTGGTGTCTGCGCACAGCTTCACGGCCTCTAAGCACCCAATATCGACGGCGTAGCTCCGCTAGTACTCGTTCTGCACCAGGATGATTGAGCTGTTGATCTATGTCTTGGATGAGCAACTTTGTGACCTGATGTTGAGGGTCTAGAACAATAGGGTGAATGACATCAGGAGGCAGGGTTTCGATACGACGAAGTCGTCCTCCCACTCTGATAAGACCAGTATCTTTGTCATATTCTGGAGCGAGAGACCTCAATCGGCTGTCTGTCGAGATGAATTGTCCAGCTTTCAAAGCCCGCAATTCTTCTGGAAATGAATCAAGCTGTGCCTGTGCTAAGAGGTGCTTCTCTGCCTGTATATACCTTGAGGCTTCAGAAGAGTTGTCAGAGTTGGCCGCCCCATCACAGGACTCCACAGTTGCTTGAAGTAGCTCCTTCCAGGTTCTGAATTGACTGATATCTAAAGGCACTGGACTGGGAACAACTGTGATTGCTCCAACAAAGGATGATCTTTTCATCTCACTCAGGTCTGGTTCAGATCCTGTACTGGGTAATGCTGGCCACTTATTCTGTGGTTGAGTCAGGAAGGAAGGACCGGATCTCCATTGGTGGGGGCAAGCTAGTTCCGCTAAAGTAAGACCCCTGGTGATGTGGTCAGCGGGATTTCTAGCAGAGTCAACATACCGCCATCTGGAAACATCTGTCAGTGTCTGGATCTCGGCTACTCTGGACCCCACAAAGACTTTGTATCGGCAAGATTCTGATTTTAACCAATGCAGCACCGTGGTTGAATCGGTCCAGTATGTGACTTGGTGTATGGGAATGGTAAGTTCAGTCTGTATGACTTTGGCCATCTGAGCTCCAGAGAGCGCCGCGCACAACTCCAGGCGGGGCATAGATAGACATTTCCTAGGGGCCACTCTCGATCGAGCAAGGACAAAGGTGACATGGACTTCATCACTCTCGTCGGTGACCTGAAGGTAGGCGACAGATCCATATACCCTCTCCGAGGCATCGCAAAAGACATGTAACTCTCTGACGGTGGACGGAGTGTCGGACTTGCCAGGAGCATAAGGTCGAGGGAATTGTAGTTTGGTGATACTGGAAAGCTCTGCAATCCATGTGGACCATTTCTCACGCAGATGTAAGGGTTCAATAGGGTCATCCCAGCTTAGGTTGTGTCTCCAGAGATCCTGGATCAGAGTCTTTGCCCTCGTGGTGAAGGGAAGGATGAACCCCAAGGGGTCATATTGGCTTGCCAAAGTCTTATACAGGTTCCTCATAGTGGGCTGAGTAGGTTCTGCTACACGGTTTCTATACCCAAGGGTGTCGTCGAGGCAATTCCATTGTAAGCCGAGTGTAAGTTCTTGCAGGTCAGTGCTACTCTGAGACAACCAGCACTCACTACTAGCTGATCTGGCTTCCGATGGGAGGTGCCGGAGAATGGATGGCACATTGGATGCCCATTGTCGGATTTCAAAGCCTCCCTGTAGCAAGGACTGACGCAATCCATCTATTATGGCCTTGGCCTCACCTTGATCGGGGGTACTGTGAAGGCAGTTATCCACATAGAATGAGGTCTCCACAATGTCAACTAATCCAACCATGGTATGTCGGTATTCTTGGGCATGATACTGAAGAGCATAAGTGGCGCAGCATGGGCTGCAGGTCGTACCGAAGGGAAGTACTTGCCACTCGTAAATGTCTGGGTGAGCTTCCTGGTTCATGTTCCTCCAGATGAATCGCAGTACCGATTTGTCACCAGGTAATAAACGTACTTGGTGGAACATGCCTTTTATGTCCCCGCTCACTGCAACTGCATGTTGCCGGAACCTCAAGATCACGCCCAACAGAGATGGCCCAAGTGTTGGCCCTGGAAGGAGTTGTTCATTCAAGCTCTGACCATGGTACTGGAAGGAACAGTTGTAGACTATTCGATCCTTTCCATTGTGGTGCACTATGTGGTGGGGAATGAACCACGACTCTGTGGACTTGTCTACCTCATCTGGTGCTATCTTAGCAATGTAACCTGCTGATTCAAGCTTTTGAATCTCAGAACAGTAAACTTGTGCTTGCTCAGGATTCTTGGCCAGTTTTCTCTCAATGTTTCTTAAGCTGGGGAGCACAGACTCCATCCCTGCGTTAAGCAAAGTGATAGGAGTGCGCCTCAGCAGTGGAGTAGCATACCGCAGGACACCATCCACGTTCACTCTGACAGTGGCAGTCTGCAAAAGGTTATAGCACTGTTGGTCTTGTTTCGATCTTGTTATGACCTTTTCATTGTATGGAACAGTGTCAACTTGCCACAAGCGCTCAACATGCTGATACAGCTCGTCACGTGTTGGGGCTGTCATAATATGCAAACATTGTTGCAGACCTTTAGGGGGCTGAATTGGACACATTGGGCCTTGCAGTACCCAACCAAGCTTGGTACATATGGCAATGGGGCTGCTCTCTGCTCCTCTTCGCACTGGCTGAACTGGCATCAGGAGGTGTGGCATATCAGACCCTATGAGGAGTAAGGGTTTGACGTTGTCAACTGGCTGTAAGGGTAGACCTCTCAAGTGGCGATATGCTTTCTGGAGTGCTGCCACAGGGTAAGTATGTTCAGCAAGGCTTAAACCAGAGGCAGTAAATGCGTTTCGAATCACATACCTCTCAGTAGGTTTGGTGAGAGAAGACACCTCAAAGGTTACTGTGGACCCATCAAGTTTGGTATGGCTCTGGTGGATTGTCTGCAAGGGAAGAACTTCTGGAGCTCCATTTAGCCTGAGCTGTTGAACCACTTGGGGAAGGACGATAGTTCTTTCAGAGCCGTCATCTAAGACAGCGTAAGCTTCCATGGTTCGGCCACCATTGTGCAAGAGGACTCTGACTACTTTAAGCATGACTTTCTGTGAGCGGTTGGGTCTATCTAGATAGATCTGTGTCGATGGTAGGCTTACCATAAGCACTGCTCTGGAGGTGTCATTAATTGAGTCATGCAGCACGGTAAGGTGAAGCTCTTTGCAGATTTTACACGGTCGCTTGAGGTTACAGGAGTCAGCTGAATGATTCCGACCACACTTCCAACAGCGTTTGCCCTCTGCGATCCAGGTGATGATCTGTGCAGTGGTCAGCCTTTTGAATTTATCACAGGAGTTGAGATAGTGATCTTGGTTGTCGCAATGAGGACAATAGGGCTTTGGCTTGGAAATGACTTTTACCTGTGCCGGTGCAAAAGGCTTGACAGATTTCTCTGATGTCAGAAGTATAGGTGTTGAACGCTCTCGATGATATGGAGTGTATTTACTCTTCCCAGATAACTTTGTAGTGTCGGACTGAAATACAGCGGCTGCTCGGCTTGAGATACGTTTAGCTTGTGACTTCGTTTGTAACCAGGATGCTAAGTCGGGGAGAGTATAGGTTCTGTCTGTACCAGTTTGTAGAATTCCATGACTCAGGCAGTATTCTACGAAGCTGTCTCGGTAAGCTGGTGGCAGTTTACTCAGAAGGCGGTCTACGTGAGAACCACACATGAGCTCATACCCGTTTTGACCTTCCAGTGTTCTCAGCATGCCTACTAGGGACTGGACAGATAAGGCGAATGAGTCAAATGCATTGGAATCACCCATTTTAAGGGGTGGTGTACTCATGATTGCACCTAACTCAGATTGCACAAGCTGCCGGGGCTGGCCATACTTCTCCTGCAAAGCTTGCAAGGCTGTGGTGTATGGCTGTGGGTGGTGCATATATGCTTTAGCCAGTTGTTGGGCACTAGCAAATTTCAGGTGACTCAGCAACACTTGATATTTGTACTGCTCGCTGATGTGAGTATGGTGACTTAAGAGATTATCTAAGGCCAACTTCAACAAGGCAAAGTCACTTTCAGTGCCACTCTCAAACACTGGTAGTGTGGGGCGAGGAATGCCATAGGCTGCTGCCATCAGAAGTTCTGTCCCGGGTTGAGGTATGTAACCAGCTTGAGGAACAGGTAGAGGTGAATATGGTTGAGGGCAGATAGATGTGTTAGATAAGAGAGGTGCTCTATGATGAGTGGTTGGAATAGGCTGATTCTGACTCATAAGAGGGGCTGATTGCCTTTGTAATGGAGTATTCACATGTGAGGTTGATGCAATGGGTGCAACAGGAGGTCTAGTCTGTGATATCAGAACACTACCTGTGTATGGTGTCGCAAGCTGAGTCGCTGCTTGTTGCACAGGGTTGAATGGAGGTAGTGGTATTGAGACTGGGCTTGGCTGCTGCAAGACATGTGACATATTCTCCTGTAATGGCATAGTTGCTTGAAATGTCAATGGAGGAGTTTTGAGTGACTGAACTATGCATGGTCCCCTTGATGTGCTCTGTGCCTCTGAGACAGTCTGCTTTGCTTGCATCATGGACAATACAGGGCTGTGAGATTGCGGAGATACATGAGACTGGACTGGGCTGGCATGAAGTGACTGTGGTGGTGGCACAGTTGTGTCTGGGGATCCTTCAGAACCTGCATCATCCACACTCAAGTCTTGGCTGAGCAAAGAATTCACCAGTTTGGCCACTTCTAGGTCAGTCTCTGCCTTTTTTAGCTTACGTTGTCGTTCTAATTGGTTAGTTAGTGCTTCCTTTGCCATGAGAGCCTCTTCCTGAACACGTTGAGCCTCTTTAGCTTGTGTTTGCAGCCTCTGATATTCTATTTCTGCCAACGTGTCCTCCTCTATCTGCTGACGTAGGTTGTCATACTGCCTCTGCTTGATTCTCTCATCCACCATGGCTGCCTGACTGCTTGTGAGTGCAGAAGTAGCTTGCACACCAGAGATAATGGAATGACCACTGGATCTGGAATGAGAGCTGGCTTTACTGTGGGACGTTTTCCTCGATTGGCTCTTATGTTGGCTGTGACAGCGAGAAGAAGAGATTGGAGGAGGGTCCACTGGAGGTATGTAGCCAACCTCATAGTCACTCAGATGTGAAGGTGGTTTACTTTGTCTCTTGGGTCTGACCACAGGCTCCGCTGTATCACTAGCTGCAGTGTCCATATTGTTTGCTGTTGCCAGTATCCGGCTCGAAGGACCAATTTGTTGCAGATTACCACCTCTGTCAACCTTGTTAAATTTTCAGTTCTACTGGCGGACAAATATGGACATTGATTCCGGTTAGAGAATCAGGCATGGTCGATGTGAATCCTTTCAAGCTTTTCTTTAATAGTACTTTCAGGTAAGCAGTGATATCCCTTACAACATCATCTGAAGATGTGATGGATCAAATGGCAGTATTTGACATAAGTTATTGCGTTGTGTGTGGTCTGTTAAACAGATAAAGAGAATACAATATGAATACAACATCTGTATATATTCACTGCAAATTAACTCACAAAATATCAATAACTGATTAAATCACTCATCACAAACGAATATTTAACTATCAGATAATATATGAATATTATATATGTAAACTCCAATACAGGCATGACGCAGCATGAAATACAACAACAGGTGTGTTCAATGTGAGCAGACTAACGCGTCTTATGGAAATTAGCGCCTATTCGCGGTCAAATCGCGATCGTCATTACACATATACAAACATTCCACAGATCGCCAGACATTCACAATTATAACTACAAAGTGTTAATTAAATATTTACATGATTACTCACATTTGTTTGCATGAACGCACAACATTGAACAATAATGGAGATCGCACGTCTGGAGCTGGCTATTGCATCAGTCTACTGGAAGTAACAACTACAATATCAGTCCGTCAGAAACAGTTTCTTAATTTCCGTTCCTATGGTCTTTCTGACAAATTCCACATTTTAAAAGCTAAAAGGAATGTACTAACCAATAATTCTAATGCAATCCACATTAATGAAAGCAATTAATGCAAGCACACTGCTACCTACTAGCAGTGTTCAATAGTTTAAACATTTTGTAATAAAAAGCAATATTTGTTTTTGTCATTCAGTTAATTATTTGACTATACCATATGCACTAGCCTATTTATCACAAACATAGAGTGTGAGGAAACAAAAGGGAGGGCACGTGGTAACAGTTTAATCTTAATAGAAAACAGCTGGCGATACATCTGTTGTGAAGTGGTACCAGCTTAGTACAAGCAAGCGCCCTGCTATGCTCGACAGGAACCACTCCAGTGATGCTTCCCATACCTGCACGAGCTGGAGTCAGACTCCACGTTATTATTGTTCTCCTCGTCTCCAGAGGCAGGGGCGTCTTTTATACGCGTGGACTGCTGCTTCTGCTTCTGCTGCTGCACGGGCGGCTCCAAGCTCTCGCTGGAGCGCGAGTGTGCCGGGAAGACCCAAGGCGCTGGCGGGGAGCTCCGGCACTCCTGCTGGCTCATGGACCGAGGACACGAGGAGGCACTAACTACCACCGCTGCTGCGGCAGCTGCGGAGTGCCCGCTATTTGGACATGAATCTCCAAACTTTCGATTGTTGTTTATGTTGGAGGAAGAGTTGCCGTTACTCGAACTAGCACCGGCGACGGTGTTGGAGTTACTGCAGCCGCCGAGAGAGGGCTGATCACCGCCGGATGAGGAGCCTCCGGTCCCCCGGCTGCTTCCACCGCTGCTGAAGATGTCTCCCGAAGGCTGGTTACTGGGAGATGGAGGAGATGTGGGGTGGCCGAACCATCGCCAGCGGATGCGCAAGATCTGTTTCACGTCAAAGTCTTTCCTGGGATTCGACATTCCCGAAACTCCGGTAACGGGAGACGCGGGGACGGAACGACGAGCCTCGTGATCCGCGATTGTCTTGGTAACGGAGCACGCGTGCACTGCTGGCAAATATCACAGAGACGACGTGTATAGTGAGAACGAGTACGGAGGGAGTGAAGGAAATGCACACCTCTCTTTCTCTCACTCACACTCTCTCTCTCTCTCTCACACACACACACACACACACACACACACATACATACAGAGAGAGAGTCAAACACGTAATCAGCGCGGTAAAACCTCTAATGACATATTTCAATAACCTGCGTACATGAATATAAAGATACCCAAGCTTACCAAATAACAAATCAGTGTACCTTATTGACCATACTAGCCTATTTCATTGACATGATAAGATCAGTATACACGATGATGTCTTCAGAAAATTACTTCTGGAGTAGGCTATAAGAGGTTATAAAGAAGCAATAGCCTACTTCAGAAACCTTTAAAAGGTTTCCAAATTCTCCAACGACAGTTAACGATCAAATAACATGCAGGTAAATATAATAATCTGTATACACACACACACATCTGTTAGTAAGCGATTTATTTCCAATGGTTTTATTTTTTAATTAATTGATTTAGGCTATTCATATATATCCCCCCCCCCCCCCCAAAAAAGCAGCCATGTTGACATCATCTGACCAACAATGGCCTGTCTCCAAAATCACTCCAAAATGCTACTCCGTGAGTGGGTAATTCTTTTTAATAGGTACTTACTTTGTTACTGTTAAAAAAACAAAGGTATGTTCTCTATATTGTAGTATGATTCTACTACATTTGTCATGTTGTCATGTGACCTTCCATCATCTGCTTCACAGCTATTTACAAATCCTCTCCAGTGGCCTCATGGGATAGTAAAGTGTCCACTGAATGTGCACTTCAGAATCTCGGCGGAAGTAGTAGGCCATTTATGCTTCTGTTTTATTAATTCTGCAAAGTAATATTTGTTGTGTTTTCTTTCACTGTTTTTCAGCTACTTTGGGAACTACGTATATCCAGATGCAGTCAAGCTGTCATGCTACAGATCAAGAATAAATAGCAGGAGAGCTTGATACTGTATATAACTGCTGGTGTAAACACTGTTTAATTGTAAATCTGTTTATAAATGGACACTATTTCATTAGTCATTAAAAATCTATAATGAGGTCCTCACTATTTAAAAAATGATTGTGCCAGAAGAAATGTATCATAGACCCACACAGTCTTTTTAATGTAAACCTATAAAGTACTGCAGCATTGCACATCAGCAAAGATTCCAGGAAAACTGCTCCACCAGCATCACCTCAAGGTAACCTTTATTTCACCGCACTAAAAATTAGTACAATGACAAATATGGCAACTTGCCATTTTTAGCACACACCCCCCTCTCACATTTAGCGCCTGTTGATTTCTTGACCTTTTCTACTTAGAACTCACTTAATCAATAGAAATACAAATTAGACTGCTATACACAATCAATACCACACATTAAAGCTCAATATTTGTTACACACACACTGTCAGTACCACAACAGTACACAAGAAATACAATGGACAAATAATGCAAAAGATGAGAGGGAGAAATTAATGGCAGGAAAAAAATAATGTGATTGAGAGAAACTGAGCTATAAAGTGTGAACGAAATTTAAAGTTGATAGATTTTTATTTCATTTTAGCAGACAATAATGCACAAGTAGATGTCCAACTGCCGCATAAAGTCCATAAAAGACTACGCTGCCCCACAAAATACTGAGAAGAAAGAGAAAAAGACATTACGGAAGGGAGGAGTTTTGGTTCTATAGCTCAAGCATTCATCTGGCCACAAACCTGTCTTTAATTTATGTTCTGTGCTAGAGTGAATGTGATGCCAACCATCCATGACAATCTGCAGTTGGTGAGACAGAAAGGGTAAATCGTTCACAGTAGGATCAGTTGAGAGTTTGGTCTCAATTCAAGCCATGCAAACCACAACAGAGAGCTGGAATTTCTGCCTGCTTTTGTAACATTATTCACAGATGTTGGCTCTTAGGGCACATAAAATAAACACAGCCAGATCCACGTGCCCCGGGTGCCACTGAAAAGCAGCACAACATCAGTAAACTAGTAGAGCGGAGACCAGGATTCTTTCATTTTATCATTACGTCCCAGAAAATCACTGGTTCTGAGCTGAATCATTTTCATCAAGGCAACCAAATGCAAACCACATAATGCAAAGGAGGCAGATTTTAGAGCATCATACCCATAATGCTTCCCAAATATAGCTTTTGCCTGAAATAAGTGCTCTGCCTAAAAAAGCTGCAGGGTGTAGGAATAGTTACCCTAAATAAATAAATAAAATAATCTGTCATTATTATTTACTCATCCTCATGTTGTTTTAAATTTGTTTGGAATTCTTCTTTAGGACACATAGATGTTTTGGAAAACTTTTCACATTGCTCTTTTCTATACAATTAAAGCACGCTCCAACAAGCACACTTTCCAGGGGATAATTTTGTATGAGCAGCTGAGCAAAATATATCTTCAAATTTATTCACTGATAATATTCCCTTCTGACGTACTGTAACACTTAATGTCAGTTATATGTTACTGATTGTACTGTAAACAATTCATTCATGTGTTTTTTTCTTTACCATTGTTCAGAAAAATCTACTAATTTCTTTAGGAGTCCATGTGTTCTGAAATCTGAGGGACAAAATGTTCTCACATACTATAGATTATATATTTTTTCAACAACAACAAAAAATATGATTTTGCAAATTCAACATGTTGTTGCTTGCTCTTGAAAGTTTATTCTGTGTCTCCAATCCACCACAATGTATAGAACAACGTCCCCACCCTTTGTTCTTTTACGATAATGCATTTCACATATGTCACAATACAGAAGGAAAGATTTGTCACTACTTCTGTTTCATCAAAATCCCAAATCATTCATGCACAATATGAGAGACAATGCATGAGTAAATGTATGTCCTAACAAAATCTTTGCCAAAAGGCTTCAGAATGCTTAGAATAGTTTTTTGTACTTTTGTGCTTTTTTAACTGACATCCTTCAAACATCTTGTATGTTCCACAGAAGACAGTTAAAGAGATTTACACCAACATGAGAGTAAAAAATATTATGACAATTTACATTTTTTGGTGAACTGTCACTTTAAAGGAATGTATTTGTGGCAGTTGTGTATGTGGGAGGAGATTAACACAAGGAGGAATTTAATGTTGTCCCTGAGTGCTTTGTTCCCTGACAGCAATGCTGCATTCCTGTCAGCTGGAACGGAGACTGCAGTGAGTGAAAACACAGGTCTCAGGTCAGTAGCCATACGAGCTTCTGAGAGAGTCAGTGGTGACCCTGTGATGGTCAAAGCTTTATTTCACACTGATTTAGGTCTGGAGAAATCACGTCTGACAGGATTGTTAACCCCTATATGTGTGATCATAAATACACTCACACACACTGCTGTCACAAAGCTTTATGGTTAGTGTGACTACACAAAACATCACTGAATGATGGGAAGGATGATTAAGCAATTTATTCTTTATGGCCCCTACTTATTTTCTCAAGGTTATTCCAATGCTTGTCTCTTTCTCTACCTCTTTTTCTTCCCACCCTTTAATTTCATCTTTCATCGTCCCTGCATGTAAATCAAATCTCTCCAGCAAATGTATCACACAAACTGGCAAGTGGAGGAGACACTGGACAGACTAATTAAAATATCACATGACTCCGCATTTCTTGTGGTTTTAAAATAAGGATTACTGTTCTATAGGGCTGTGAATCTTTGGCAAGGCAGCGATTCAATTCGATTACGATTCATAGGTTTTCGATTCGATTCAAGAACGATTTTTGCAAATTTAGAACGATTCAATTTGATTAGATTCACAATTAAATTCGATTCGATTCGATTATAACGATTCGATTCTGCATTCTTTAAGTGCATTCACAGGATTATTTAAATGCTTCTACTAAATTCTTTAAATGCTTAGCAAGGGGGCAAATTACAGTAGCATTTATGGTTAGAGAACCATAGGTTAGAAAAACAAAACAAAAAACCTTTTGTCCATTGTTAAATGCTAGTTTAATGATGCGACATGTCATATGTAAAAATGTATGTAAGCCAAGTTTTTAAAAAAGAGCTTAAAGAGTGTTATGTATAAGCTAACATTTTGTCACACCAGGGGCATAGCCATAATTTCAGAAGTGACAGAAATGTCAAATACAATCATTTTATGTATGTAGCCTATATAATAATAATTATTATTATTATTATTATTATTTTTACAAGGAATTATCTTCTTTTTTAATTACTTTTAATTAGCTGTAATAAATCAAATACACTGCTGGACAATAATCAATCATTTGTAATCGATATTTTTTTCCTAATGGCAATTTTATGATTGTTTTATTATATACTAGGCTACATTTAATTAGCAATTATTTAAATTTTCTGCACAGAATAGAAAATATACTTTATAGTTTCTGTACTGTAATAAATATAAATTAGCACTGCATCATTCATAAATTGTTTGTGTTTTTTTTTTAGTTTCATCAGTTCATTCTGCTTTTATTCAGTTTAGCTGCAGATATAGCCTGGCACGTCTATGAGAGCGAGATCGCTTCTCTTTCAGTGTGAAAACGTCTTCATCTCCATTTAACTTTTCCTCTCCATCAGCGAATGATTATGAGAAAAAACGCGCCAGATGTCTGTTTGCTAATGAAACAAACGCTACTTTCATGCATCTGATTATAAGATAAATCTCGCGCTCTTATTTCAAGGTCTCTCTAAGGTCTTTAAAATGCTGTAAATTTTAAAAGTTTCCTTCGTATATTCGGTTCATCCGCATTGTTTAAAAACATTTATCATTCAATGGATCTGTGCGTATGATTTAGACACTTACATTTCTGCTCCGTCCATGCAATAAATACAGCTGTCGACGGCTCCGGTAACTCCGTCGGTAAGATGCAGAGAGCCATTGACAAACTACAGAAAAGTAAAACTATCACGTTAGCATTACTGGCCACGAGTCCTATAGATCACACGTCAGCTGCGTCAGAGACGAATGGAGCGTGAGCGTAATCCTGTGACAGTCTCATCAGGCGGTAAACAGTGGAGCGCGTGAAAGACAGATAAGAGGCACGTTTCACGAACACTCTTCAAGGTCTCCATTAATTCGTGCGTGTAGTAATTTAATGTGTATACATTTTGAAAGCATTGAATCGCTATAGAAATCCCGATTCATTCGATTCTTAGTATTTTGAATCGATTGCTGTTCAAGATCGGGGCGATTCACGATTCAAAAATCATGTTTCAAGATCGATGCATATGAATCGACAGGGTTTGTAATCGATGCATAGAGAAAACGAGTGAATCGTTACACCCCTACTGTACTACAAACCTGCACACATGCACCATCCACAAGTGAGATGATATTTATGTTTTTAAAATTGCTCTGTGAAAATTCATCAGAATATATGCTTTTGTGTTCCACAAAAGTCAGTCATACAGATGTTTGTGTGAATTATTCCTAAAATCCTTGACACACTTACAGAATATTGTATTCAATTAAATCACTGTGATTCCAGAAGTTTCAAACTGCACCACTATACCACAGTTTTTATGCCAGTCGTATCCTTTTATTTTGTTGTATTTATCCGTCACAGCCCAGTCCGTGAAAATATTGTCTGACATTTAACCGGTCCTTGGCACTAAAAAGGTTGGGGACCGCTGGTATGAAGCACACAATGGTAATGAGAGGGTGCACTTCCAACCAAAAAACGAAACAAAAAAAAATTTAGTGCAGCGCCCCCCCAGTCATTTTGTGCCCTAGGCAACTGCCTATGTCTGAGGAGGCCCTGAGGAGTGAGGACCTTGGCCTGTAAGGCCGGGAATTCCAGCTCATAAAACCATTGAAAATGCGGATGGCGAGGCCAAGCTGGCCACTTCACAAATATCTTCAATGGACACACCACTGGACCACGATGAGGTGATGCCCCTAGTCGAGTGGGCCTGTTCCAATGGGGCATTGGGGCATACACAGGAAGAGTATGTTAGTGATATGGTGTCTAATATCCATTCAGAGAATCTTTGCTTCGTGACCAGGTGCCCTTTAGAGCGGTTACCAAAGCGGACAAAGAGTTGTTCCGACTACCTATAGGGGGCGGAATCCTCAATATAGATTCTCAGAACTCTGACTGGGCAGAGCAGAGATATCTCACTGTTCTCTTCATAGGGAGGAAGCATGGTGAACATAAAGACATGTGCTCTGAACGGGCCCTTCAGGGCCCTCAGCACCATGAGCAAATCCCATGAAGGGACGGTAGAGGGACGAGGAGGATTCAGCCTCCTGCCACCTCTTAGAAAGCAGATGACCACGACTCAGCTATGAACAGCTGAGTCAGCTCTGATAACCACAGCTGGTTCATCTAAAAGGGGGCCAAAAGGAAACCTTGTGTTTCTGTTCCCTTTATCGCCTGATTACCTGTGGGATCAAAGTGATCAGGGGAAAAGCATAAAGGAGGTTGGGCCAATCGGGGGCCAATGCATCCTTGGTTTCTAAGAAATAAACTCGGCAGTGAGAGTTGTCTTCTGAGACAAAGAGGTCGACCTCGGCCTTGCCAAAGATCTCCCAGATCCTCTGAACCATTTGCAGATGGAGTGTCCACTCCCATGAGGGGACATTGCTCCTTGATAACATGTCTGTTCCTAGGATCAATTTGCCTGATATATGTGCTGCCCTCAGTGAGGTCTGAAGAGATGATTCAAGGAGAGGCCTCCCTGGCAATTTATGTAGGACACCACATACATGTTGTCTAATCAGATTAGCACATGGTGTCCTTTTAGGACTGGCAGGAAGAACAGACAGGCTCAACATATTGCTAGCATCTACAGGCAGTTGAAGTGGAAGCCCTTTTTCTGCCTTCGACCAGTTCCCAAAAGGTGCCGTGCCTTTGCACAGCACCCGCCAACCTGAGTTGGAGATGTCAGTCGTGGCTACTGTCCTTCTGCAAGCCATCCCCATGGCCACACCCTGTTCCATCCACTGGGAATTCGTCAGAGGCGGACGCATTTCTCTCCCACTCCTCCCCTTGTCTTCCTTGCTTAGTCTCTAGTCTCGTCTATACTGAGAGACTCTCTCTGCACTGCTCTCCAAAACTGGAAAACATGGATTTGATCTGGTCTCTCAATGCAATTGAAACCATCTTCTCAATGAGAAGCTTGGGTTCGGGGGAACCAGACTGCCCTGCTGGAACATTCGCAGCTGGATACACGATGGATGCATGGGAGAGGTGGCAGGTCATGTGTCTGGCTGCTTTTTCCATGGAGGACACTGAAGACATCTACCTATTCGGAACCATGATAACAGGTATTCTGCTGTTAGGACTAGGCTTTGCCCTGGGATATCGAAGAATTCAGAAAACGGGAACATTTGTCCAAAGCCTCACAAGGCTGCCCGTCATGATTTGGAGACCAGAATAGACAAGAGAGTGACCGTGAAATTGGAATGCGGCTACTCGCCCCAAGACCAAACAATTGGAATCTTATCTTCTTTCGGCTCCCTCTACCAGCATGCCAAGGTTGGAATGTTGAAATAACAACTCCCCCGAAGGTGCACTGCAGCGAGACGCTCTTGCGTTCCTCCCCCCACTCCACAGACACCTGTTGATTGTTGACTTTGTCTAGGACCTGACCAAGGCTGTCTCCATGGCAACTTGCGGTGAGGCTATCACAATCTGCAGACTGAGGCACTTAGATTTGAATGGCAGATCTCCAGGCCTACAAATACACAAACTCTTACATACATACACACACACACACACACACACACACACACACTAATATACAGATTTACTTATATACCCCCCCCCCCCCCCCCAGTTTTTCCTGTTCTCACACTGTACTCCCAGTAGAAGCATAGTCTGGGTGTTGTTTTTTTTCTCCTCACTTTCCTAATGTTACGCTGTATTTCTTCCTCAATTCCTTGTCTTCCTGTCCTCTCTACCCCCTTGTCATATTGCATGTATATATGTATGGATAAGTTGATGGCTAATTTTGCTGGTACTTGTGACTAGTGACAATAAACTACTTCTACTATTATATGAAGCAGACCCAACTATAGCACTGGTCGATGCTGCTGCCATGAGGCTCAGCTTCCTCTGAAACACTTTGAGGGAGTGAGTGGAACCAATCTTGAAGGAGGTTGCCAGTCTCCATTTAGCCAGAGCCCAATCTGGCATGACTACAGCTCTCATTTGGACTGAGTGGAAAATTGTTTCCAGAAATGGTATTTTCTGGCTGGGGAACGATGTGCTCTTGGCAAAATTGACCCTGAGACCCAGGCACTACAGGTGGCTAAGGGGGAGAATCCTGTTTTAAATTAATTCTGCCTCTGTCTGGGCCAGAAGGAGCCAGTCGTCAATGTAGTTGAGAATGTGGTTTCCCATCTGTCTCCGAGGGGAGAGAGCCACGTCACTTCATAAAAGTGCAGTGGGCCAGAAGTATGCATCCAGCGAAAAGAATCAGTCTCTTGAGGGAATTTGCACAAAGATCGGTTTCAGTGTATTCATCCTGAAAGATCTTTTCATGAGGGTGTGATTCAGGGGGCTGAGATCAAGGATGGGCCGGAGGCCACAATTTTTTTGGTGTGGGACGAGGCAGTAGCGGCTTTGGAATCCTGACTCGCTCTGAGCTGCGTGAGCAATTTCTACGTCTTATAATGCCAGCAAATTCATCACCTTGTGAATCGTGAGTATTCGAGAAAATTGCAGTGAATAACCCCATTTTGTCTCCAACACCCAGTTTGGCACTACAGCGATGGCCTGTCATGTTTCAGCCCATGAGACAAGGGTTTGGATTAAATTGAGAGGCTGGTCGCCATATGGGAACCCCACACTCAAAAGGGGAAGTTTGCTTTCCCCGAAAATGCTTCGCTAGATTTAATGCTCTCATGGCAGAGCAGTCAGCTCCCATGCGCGCTGCCTCAGAGTTGGCATGGCAAAGGTGTCCAATTTGAAGCTGTCAGTGATAATAATCATAGTGACAGCATTCTCTTTTAATCTGCCTAAAAAAAGATCAATCCACTCCTATAAGAGGAGCTTTGATGATCTTTATGTGTAAACACCCTGACAGATAAAAGGGGAGGGGTAGGGCAATCTTTATCCAAGTAGACGAGCTGCGAGCAAAGCAGAGTAAGACATGAACTCTCATAGTAAGAGCAGTCTGTCTCAGCAGAGCAGCCTCAGCATGGGTGTGACCCAGGTGAGAAGCACGGTTAAAACAAAGCTGTCAGCAATATGAATTATTGGTGACAGGGTTCTGCTCCAAACTGCCCAGGAGGATTGAGCAGCTTGACAATAAGGGGCAGTGATCCTCACACTGGCAGATCAAAAAGCTGCATGGAGAGTGACTAATACCCGCAGTTTTGCTGTTTCTACCTCCGAGTAAATGGGAGGAGAGAAACACAAGAGCTGGGGAGGCAGGGATCACAAATTCAAAGCTGCGCGCGTTTTGCTTTGATTTGTCTGGGATGATTAAGCTGCTCGTATAACGAGATGCACTGATCCTCCTGTGTAACACATACTGGCAGATTAAGCACGCACAATGTGCATCAAGGATTGCTCAAGTCTGATCGTTCAACCACCATTCTGTTCGCTACATCCTCCGATGGTAACTGGGAGCAGAGCAACATGAGCTAAGGGGGGGGCACCTTCCGCGAACGAACAGGGCCAGACTGCTTTCTTGATAAAAGCAGCCTGTCTGTGACCACAGCCATAGTGACACACACACACAAATTTGAAGCTGACAGTGGTCGCATCTGCTCCGATCTACTTTGAAGGATAGAGCCAAGCATGGGGGTACAGTGCTGGCAAGTGTTCACTCAGAACCGGTTGCTTAGCTCCCTGACTCTGTTGTTTCTCACGCCGAGGCTCGCTGAGAGAGGAGAAACGCGAGAACAGAGCATGTGCAAGTGGAGAAAAGAAAAAATTCATACTCGGATGAGCATTCCATATCAGTGAGCGAGCAGTCTCTGCATGGGGTCTACCCAGACAGATGACATTCTCATTGCTCTTCTGCATGGTGCAGGTTTCCCTGCATGGGCCACACTCACACAATGCCGCTAGAATTTGCTCTTTTAGGGCTTACCTGCTAGAAATAAGCTCTTTCAGAATTACCGGAGGCTGGCATGGGAAAACGTACTAGAACTGCTGTGTCACTGTAGAGGCGGAGAATAAAGTCAGCTGTGCTGAGAGATCTCGATTCCATCTGCGAAGGCATATTCATCAGCGAGTGGCTTCGGATCAGCATAGAGACATAGTTGTTGCAGAAGGAGAAGAAATCTGAGAACCCTGTGGCAAACGGCCACTTAAATAGCCCAAGCGCCCTACCCATTATGGCGGGCTTTGGCAGGCTTGGTGGGCTTTGTCACCATAGGCTCATGCAGCTCCGCTGCCTAGCCATTGGTTTTTTTTTTTAATACACTGCACGAACTACTAGCAGTGCAGTTTCACTGCGTGAATGAAAAAGGTTTCAGTTCAGGAGTAAAAAAGTCTCTTTCCCATCTAGCAAGGCGCAGTACAAGGTTAGTATCAAAGGGAAACTCTGGTTGCAGTGTTATCGTGTAGACCGTGAAACAGGACCTCTTTGGCTTGTGACGTCAGAGCCAGCGCTGTTATCTTCGCCTACTTGAAACTTTTCTTCTGATTGGCCTACATGGCTTTACAGTTGAGATTATATCACCACCTGTTGGTTTGGCATGCTCTTGACAGTGCATAATAGCATGGGTTTGCATTTTCATGTGGAAAGAGATTTTTTTTTTTTACTAAATAAGGAAAAACTCTGTTTATAAAAATCCCTGTCTATGTGTAGACATGGCCTAAATATAATTTTTTGTTTTATTTTAGATTAGAATAAATGCTTTATTTTAGTTTCGCATTAGAATATTTTAGAAGATTAATAATAATTTACTGATTTTAATACTTTTATGCGAGCCCTCTTGATAGTGCCGTTTGATAACCACTGCTGTAAATAACTTTCTTACAAAAAAATCTGTTAGCATTATAAATGTTGTACAAATGTGGATCTAATTGTTTTGTTAAGGGGAAAAATGTATCAGGTGTCCATCATGTAAGAATCAACTGAATCAACCACTTAATTTTTAAACACTTCTTTCATAGTTTGTCCTATAGAGGGTTAAAAATGGACACTACAAACTTGTGTGTGTGAAGAACAGACAACCAGGCTGGGTTGTGCAGCAGAGTCCTCATTTTCTCTTTCATCACACAAACACACACACACTCTAGCCACTATAATGTCAGCTCTCTCATATGCTATGATACAGATTCCACACTTCAGTTTGGCTACATCCATCACTGAAACACACACACAAATAACACCTACTACATTCACATACCATGTAATCTCATGCCTGAAACCCAAAGCTGAACTGGGCTGAGAGGTTAGATGTCTCATTGCTTTGATTCATGCCT
This sequence comes from Carassius auratus, assembly GCF_003368295.1. NCBI lineage: Eukaryota > Metazoa > Chordata > Actinopteri > Cypriniformes > Cyprinidae > Carassius > Carassius auratus. Next base: position 6,983,670 of record NC_039268.1, read on the forward strand.
GCAACAGTCGTGGGAGGAAATACATTTCATTCCTTAAGAAAAAAAAAACTACACACATCTGACACACATTTCCTTGAAACTACAGTATGAATAATTAGTCATACAACATTATACACACAGTATGATGATTATTTGTACACATATACATGCAAACATCTTACTATTCAGTGTTCATTTCCGAATAGCATTCTTCCTGCCCTGGTGCATTCACATTTCCTCTGCTGCCACTGGATGAAATTATAGGACAGATCTGGAAGTACACACACACACACGTACACACACACTCCATCCATTAACTCCAAACTCATCAGCCAAAATATCACCAGGACCATTTTGTACATAGCAATAACATTTTCATCTTCTGCTCAGCCTTCCTTTTACTGATGCTAATATTGGCCTACCTTAGCAGTGTGGGAATTAAATGCAGAGAGAAGTGATGCAGGCTGAGCCATCAGGGTTTAGATGTCAGAGGAGATGGACGGAGGAATGAATTTAAAAAAGAAGAATTTTCTCCTGAAGTAAAGCATTGCAGGCCTGTGGTTAAGAGACTGTACACATCTGACTGGCAGAGCACCTCCAGAAACAAGGGATGAACAGGATGAACTTTTAAATAAAGTGTATATATGTGCATTAGAGTCCAAATATTAAGCCTTACACTCCACTGAAAAAAGTAAAATAAAATTACCATGGTTCCTTTATAAGTGCCCTGGGATTACCTTTTTTTTTTTTTTTTGGACATATCAATCAATCAATCAATCACCTTTATTTATATATTGCTTTAAACAAAATACATTGCGCCAAAGCACTGAACAACATTCATTTGGAAAACAGTGTCTCAATAATGCAAAATGATAGTTAAAGGCAGTTCATCATTGAATTCATTGATGTCATCTCTGTTCAGTTGAAATAGTGTCTGTTTTAATTTGCAATCAAGTCAACGATATCGCTGTAGATGAAGTGACCCCAACTAAGCAAGCCAGAGGTGACAGCGGCAAGGAACCGAAACTCCATCGGTGACAGAATGGAGAAAAAAACCTTGGGAGAAACCAGGCTCAGTTGGGGGGCCAGTTCTCCTCTGACCAGACGAAACCAGTAGTTCAATTCCAGGCTGCAGCAAAGTCAGATTGTGCAGAAGAATCATCTGTTTCCTGTGGTCTTGTCCTGGTGCTCCTCTGAGACAAGGTCTTTACAGGGGATCTGTATCTGGGGCTCTAGTTGTCCTGGTCTCCGCTGTCTTTCAGGGCAGTAGAGGTCCTTTCTAGGTGCTGATCCACCATCTGGTCTGGATACGTACTGGATCCGGGTGACTGCAGTGACCCTCTGATCTGGACACAGACTGGATCTGGTGGCCACGGTGACCTCGGAACAAGAGAGAAACAGACAAATATTAGCGTAGATGCCATTCTTCTAATGATGTAGAAAGTACGGTGTTATGTGAAGTGTTCCGGTTCCAGTTTACCTAATTAATGCAGCCTAAAAATCCTTTAACGGATTTGGATATTAAAAGCATATTAGTATGTTATGTGTATGCCAGGTTAAAGAGATGGGTCTTTAATCTAGATTTAAACTGCAAGAGTGTGTCTACCTCCCGAACAATGTTAGGTAGGTTATTCCAGAGTTTAGGCGCCAAATAGGAAAAGGATCTGCCGCCCGCAGTTGATTTTGATATTCTAGGTATTATCAAATTGCCTGAGTTTTGAGAACGTAGCGGACGTAGAGGAGTATAATGTAAAAGGAGCTCATTCAAATACTGAGGTGCTAAACCATTCAGGGCTTTATAAGTAATAAGCAATATTTTAAAATCTATACGATGTTTGATAGGGAGCCAGTGCAGTGTGGACAGGACCGGGCTAATATGGTCATACTTCCTGGTTCTAGTAAGAACTCTTGCTGCTGCATTTTGGACTAGCTGTAGTTTGTTTACCAAGCGTGCAGAACAACCACCCAATAAAGCATTACAGTAGTCTAACCTTGAAGTCATAAATGCATGGATTAACATTTCTGCATTTGACATTGAGAGCATAGGCCGTAATTTAGATATATTTTTGAGATGGAAAAATGCAGTTTTACAAATGCTAGAAACGTGGCTTTCTAAGGAAAGATTGCGATCAAGTAGCACACCTAGGTTCCTAACTGATGACGAAGAATTGACAGAGCAACCATCAAGTCTTAGACAGTGTTCTAGGTTATTACAAGTAGAGTTTTTAGGCCCTATGATTAACACCTCTGTTTTTTCTGAATTTAGCAGTAAGAAATTACTCGTCAAATATAGAGCTGCGTATCATCAGCATAACAGTGAAAGCTAACACCATGTTTCCTGATGATATCTCCCAAGGGTAACATATAAAGCGTGAAGAGTAGCGGCCCTAGAACTGAGCCTTGAGGTACTCCATACTGCACTTGTGATCGATATGATACATCTTCATTCACTGCTACGAACTGATGGCGGTCATATAAGTACGATTTAAACCATGCTAATGCACTTCCACTGATGCCAACAAAGTGTTCAAGTCTATGCAAAAGAATGTTGTGGTCAATTGTGTCAAACGCAGCACTAAGATCCAATAAAACTAATAGAGAGATACACCCACGATCAGATGATAAGAGCAGATCATTTGTAACTCTAAGGAGAGCAGTTTCAGTACTATGATACGGTCTAAATCCTGACTGGAAATCCTCACATATACCATTTTTCTCTAAGAAGGAATATAATTGTGAGGATACCACCTTTTCTAGTATCTTGGACAGAAAAGGGAGATTCGAGATTGGTCTATAATTAACTAGTTCTCTGGGGTCAAGTTGTGGCTTTTTTATGAGAGGCTTAATAACAGCCAGTTTGAAGGTTTTGGGGACATGTCCTAATAACAATGAGGAATAAATAATAGTCAGAAGAGGACCTATGACTTCTGGAAGCACCTCTTTTAAGAGCTTAGATGGTATAGGGTCTAACATACATGTTGTAAGTTTAGATGATTTAACAAGTTTATACAATTCTTCCTCTCCTATAGTAGAGAATGAGTGGAACTGTTCCTCAGGGGGTCTATAGTGCACTGTCTGATGCGAAACTGTAGCTGACGGCTGAATGGTTGCAATTTTATCTCTAATAGTATCGATTTTAGAAGTAAAGTAGTTCATAAAGTCATTACTGCTGTGGTGTTGGGAAATGTCAACACTTGTTGAGGCTTTATTTTTCGTTAATTTAGCCACTGTATTGAATAAATACCTGGGGTTATGTTTGTTTTCTTCTAAAAGAGAAGAAAAGTAATCAGATCTAGCAGTTTTTAATGCTTTTCGGTAGGATATGCTACTTTCCCGCCAAGCAATACGAAATACCTCTAGTTTTGTTTTCCTCCAGCTGCGCTCCATTTTTCGGGCTGCTCTCTTTAGGGTGCGAGTATGCTCATTATACCATGGTGTCAAACTGTTTTCCTTAACCTTTCTTAAGCGTAAAGGAGCAACTGTATTTAAAGTGCTAGAAAAGAGAGAGTCCATAGTTTCTGTTACATCATCAAGTTGTTCTGAGGTTTTGGATATGCTAAGTAATTCGGATACATCAGGAAGATAACTTAAAAAGCTGTCTTTTGTGGTAGAAGTGATGGTTCTTCGATACTTGTAACAAGAAGTAGAATTTACAATTTTGGCTATATGAAGTTTACACAGAACTAAATAATGATCTGAGATATCATCACTTGGCTGAATAATTTCAACACTATCAACATCAATTCCATGTGACAGTATTAAATCTAGTAAGACTATTTGCCATATTTCTAGACAGAAGAGTGGCGCCACCCCAGGAGGGATGAAGACCATCTCTTTTAAACAGGTCAGGTCTGCCCCAAAAGCTCGTCCAATTGTCTATATAACCTATGTTATTCTGTGGGCACCACTTAGACATCCAGCCATTGAGTGATGACAATCTGCTATGCAACTCATCACCACGGTAAGCAGGGAGGGGACCAGAGCATATTACAGTGTCTGACATCGTGCTTGCAAGTTCACACACCTCTTTAAAGTTATTTTTAGTGATCTCCGACTGGCGAAGTCGAACATCATTAGCGCCGGCATGAATAACAATCTTACTGTATTTACGTTTAGCATTAGCCAGCACTTTTAAATTTGCCAAGATGTCAGGCGCTCTGGCTCCCGGTAAACATTTGACTATGGTGGCTGGTGTCTCTATATTCACGTTCCGTACAATAGAATCGCCAATAACTAGAGCACTTTCATCAGGTTTCTCAGTGGGTGCATCACTGAGTGGGGAGAACCTGTTTAATGTTTTGATCGGAACAGAAGAGCGGTGTTTTGACCCACGACTACGCTGCCTCACCGTCACCCAGTTGCCCTGCTGCAGGGGCTCTGCTGGAACCGGACAATGTACAGGAATCCCTGAGCTAGACGCATCCAAAGCCATATCTAGAGCCCTAACATTCTTACTGTCCTCAATTAAAGTTTGGATGCGTGTCTCTAATTCTGAAATCTTCTCTGTCAGCCTAACTGTTTCCCTGCATTTATCACATGTGAATCCCTCATCAGCGACAGAGATAGATAAACTGTACATGTGGCAAGAGGTGCAAATAACAATTGTAGGAGAAGCCATTACTCACCGTGCTTGATGAAATATTCTTACTGCGGTTGTTTGATGAACTTATGGAAAACTGCCCATATAACATGATATAACATGATAAAACTATGATATTCTTGGTTTTCTTTTTATATGGAATGGTTATGTCATGTTAATACTATGCATACACAGCTAAGTGTTGTGAGAGCACCCCTGGGTGAATTTCTAATAGCAAATTTCCTCCTAAAAAGAGTAATTTCACTAAATAACTTAATGGGTGAAACTCTGTGTGTCGGCAAACATTCCTTTCCATCTGTGTTCTCCTGATTGCGAGATTCACATCTCTCCTAATGGCTCGCATGAGTTCTGTATTCAGTGTTTGGGCTAAGCTCATGCTGATACAGCATTTGTAGATGATTCATGTCTTGTTTGTGAGGACATCGAAATAAGCGAGTTGCGCTCGCGGTATCTTAGAAAAGATCCCGACTGCTTCCTGCCTTGGTCCTTCTACTTCGAGGTATGAGCAGAGATGTGCTTCAGGGGAGAACTAATGAAAGCCAGAGTAGTTCTATTGGGGGATTCCCTGTTGACCTCTCATTCCTCTCACACTTTGTTTCTTCCGGTTGACCTGCTAAATGAGCTTGAGAGCTTGTCTCAGGGCAAGTTTAATCTCTCAATTGCCGCTCACAAAGAGGATGAGCGGTCTCTTGCTGCATCGGAAAATGGGCTTGAACCATCAGAAGCTGATACCTCAACTAAGCAAGCTTTTGTGGAGGCTGAGTTTCTGTCTGAAGGACGAGACAGCAGCCAATATTTGCTTGTCACCAGTGACAGCCCTCTGCGATCAATGCCAAGGCCCCGCAACAGCCTGGGCCTGAAGTCAAGGTCATTCAATGACATAGCACTCACACTCACCTTATTAGCAGGGCACCAAGCACCCTCATAAGTTTACAAGGTGCTCCTGATGCAGGGGACCCAGGGAGGAGGGACAATCTGATCAGTTCAGATCCACTTCTGTTTGGGGGACAGGAGGTGGATTCGGCTTCACACCGACCATCTGTCATTGGCAGATATCCACCACCTGGTTACCTTGAGGTGAAGGGTGCAATAGAGCTTGTCCACCCTAGCAGAGGTGAAGTGGGGGTGTTACAACCCTTACTTCATTGTATCTAAGAAGGATGGGGGCCTTGGTCCAATCCTGCATCTGAGTGTGGCTCAATTGATCTGAATTGGCTCAAGCTCACATTCAGAATGTTGACCCTCAAACACATGCTAACATGTCTCAGAAACCAAAATTGGTTTGTGGCAGTAGACCTGAAGTACTCATACTTTCCGAGACTCAGACCATTCTATGCTTTGCTTTGCCCAATGATTGGCTAATCCTAGCTCACTCGTGAGAATTAGTTTGCACTCACAGGTCATTCATCACCTAGCCCTACTGGGACTTCAGGTCAACTGAGAAAAGAGAAAACTTTGCAGAGCAGAACTCTTTTCTTGGTATAAAACTGGACTCTGACAGTATGACTGCACACCCCTCGGAGGTTTGTGCTCAGTCAGTACTGAAATGCTTGACGGCTCTCAGGCACAAAACCGTGGTCCCTGGGTGACCTCAGTCGTGTAGTGGATCTTCTCTCACAACTGGTCACACTCCAAGGTGAGTGTAGGCTTCTCTCCCAGATGGTTCAGCTGAATTGGAATCATATTGGTCAGGCACAGGAGGACCTGTTGCCTTGCCGGAATCCACTAATCACCAGTTGACTTAGGTTCCCTCAGTATGGACGCACTGGCTCACAGCAGGAAAGGGGTTACTCAATGCAATTTTTCCCAGTAGCCTCATTGCACAGATGCTATGCAAAGTCAGGGAGGACAGGGGACAATTCCTGTTTGTGGACCCTTGTTGGCTCAACAGGAATTGGTTCTCAAAGCTTGGGCTCCTGGCATCGGCCCCTCTCTGGCAAATTCCTTTGAGGAGGGACTTACTCTCCCGGGGAAGGGCACAATCTGGAACCCGCTACCAGATATCTGGAACCTCTGGTCCCTGGATGCGAACAGGAGGATTTCAGAGACCTTTCACCCACTGCGGTAAATACTTTTATCCAGCCCACTCTATGAGGTGGCTATTTGACCTGAAACTGTTCTTTACATGATCTTGTGATGTTCTTTCCAGGGGAAGGACCCTCAGAAATGTGGCATCGGATAGGTGTTCTCCTTCCTCCAAGGAGGCCTGAACATGCACCTGCCTAACTTGTATGTTCCTGTGATTTTGGCAAACCACGATAGCAAAGAAGGCAGATCGGTAGCAAGCACAATCAGATTCCTCAGAGGCACCCAGAGGTTGAACCCTTCAAGGCCATGCCTCATCCCCTCTTGAGATCTCACTGTGGTCTAACAGGCCTTACAGATAGATTAAGATTGAGCCCCTTTTGAGTCATTTGAGTTCAGCGCCCTTGATATGAAGATGGCCCTCCTGACTGCGCTTACCTGACTGCGCTTACCCCCACTGTCAAGAGGGTGGGGGATTAGGTGGTGACTTTGCAAGCTATCTGGTCCCTACGTTGCCCACTGGGAGTGAGGGCTCACTCAAACAGGGGTATGGCTGCCATTAGCAGCCTTGGCAAATGGTGGCTCTCTAGCAGATAACCGTAGAATTATTGTGGGCGGTATATGCTCTCATTCAGTCCAGCTCAGGTTCCTTCTCATGAACTTGATTTAGCAAAGCTCACTGTCACTGTCCCGATGTTCACTCCCAAGACTTTTCCGCCATTCTTATTACTGGAAAGTATTAACTATGGGAAAAGGCTCTAGCTGAGTCCTCCTATGGTGACTCTATGTTTGGCAATTGTGGCATTTAGTATAGGGACCCCTAGTGTCATCACTCGACACAAATGACAGAAAGGTAACATCTTGGTTACATATGATAACCCTGTTTCCCTGATGGAGGGATGTTGTGACTTTCGTGCTACAACTCCGAACTGCCTCTGAGTGGATTGAGATGCTTCTCGACTCCTCAGAACAGAACAGAACGAGTAGATGCTACTCTAACCTATTTATACCCAGATATCCAGGCCGTGGACAGCTATGCAAATTCTGCACACCCAGTTTCATCAGCCTTTTCTCAAAGATGTCAGAGGTGTTTGGACTCCCAAGAGCAACCCCTGGTGTCATCACGTGACACAATCTTTCTGTTCCCTCCATCAGGAAATGAAGGTTACCATGTGTAACTGTTTTTTGTTTTTTTTGTTTTTTATGCACCTGCACAAGAGTTAATGAAATTGGCACATGGAATATGGTAATTCACATTTAAAACATGACCACGGATTTTTGATACACTGCCATTCAAAAGTTTGGGGCCTATAATATTTATTTTCTTATTGTTGTTGTTTTTGAAAGACTTGAAAAATAACAGTTTTCTATCTGAATATATTTTAAAGTATAATTTATTCTTGTGATGGCAAAGCTGAATTTTCAGAAGTCATTACTTTAGTCTTCCATGTCACATGGACTTTCAGAAATCATTCCAATATGCTGATCTGATGCTCAAGAAAAATCTATTATCAATGTTGAAAACAGCTGTGCTACTTAATATTTTTGTTGACACGCAATACTTTTTCCCCGATTCTTTGCTGAATATAAAGTTAGTTTGTAACAGTTTACATAACTTGTAACATTATAAATATCTTGTATAAATGTTATTAGTCACTTTTGATCAATTTAATGTTTCCTAGTGACCCTAAAATTGATAAGGTAGTGTACAGTTACAACTTGGATTTTCTTAGACATGTACCATGGTAACTCAGTGCTATCCTTTGTATTCATATAGTATTCCACCATGGTACATGAAATTAGGGGTGTGCCGGTTTCAGAATTGGTGATGACGGTTATGACGTGAGTCAAATGTGACGGTTCATAACATAACCGTCGGGGGGGGGGGGGTTAACTCCGTGTCAGCGCGCGCTCTGATCGGTAAAGGGGCAGAGATTTCAGACCTCCATTTATTAAGGAGATCGGTCACAAAACTCATCATCCGAGCCAACGTTTTTTGAGCAAATTTCAAAGCCGCACCCGCCCTCCATCCGCTGATTGTTTTGCGGTCTATGGCCATGCAATGCTATGCTGATGCGAGTCGCAAAAAAAATGCCTTTGTCTGTTCTAGAAAGGATGCAGCAAAGATATTTAATGCTAATGTATGAGGCATAGGCCTACGCTGAGTTTCATTTGCGATGAGATGCGCTCTAGTGCAGTGCAAGTGAACGCGGCGCGCTGGTGCTTCCATGTCGGTTATCATTGTCTGCTATATTTGCTTTTTATTTATTAAAATACACGCAATTGGTTGATGAAACATTTATTAAAATTAAGACAAAATTTTTACAAAACGAAATTCGTTTTTAAGAAAGGTTTTCTACAAAGCAAAATTTTATGAAGTGGTAAATATCATGTCTGACGATTTACAAAACTTCATTAAGTGGTAAAAACCATGTCTCCCGATATATTGCGCATCTTATGATCCTATCTAAAAAATGTTTGTAAAAAGTATTTAAATGACACGGTTTTGGCGGTTATAGAGTTCTAATGACGGTGTTCAACTATAACCGCCGGTCTCACGGTTATATACGAACCGTCACACCCCTACATGAAATATGGTAATGCAGACAAGTTTCCATAGTAACATCATGATATGTGTACATGATATGTCTAAAAAGCCATAATGTTATGGTATTTGTATTAAATTAACTTCATGACATTTATAGTATTCTATCTTGGAGAAATACCATGATATAGTATTGCAGTATGTAAAACAGTATAACCATCAAATATGATCAGACCAGCAACAGCATGTTTATGTAGTGTGGTTGAATGTACAAGTGTGTGTGTGTGTGTGTGTGTTTGTGTGTGTGTGTGTGTGTGTGTGTGCGTGCGTGCGTGCGTGCGTGCGTGTGTGTGTGTGTGTTTGCAAGACACATATGTTTCCTAGGAGGGAGATTCGTCCTTGATGAGATTCATAATATTTCACAGCTAAAATGTTATGCTATTGATAATCAATACACACAGCAGCAGAGCTAAAGAACCTGGAGATAATTGTTGGAGATCAAGAGATCTCGACACCATTTGCTTTCCATCAAAGAAGGGATAAACAGACAGGTCTTAAAATAAAATTGAGACAGGCTTACAAGCCAGAAACCTCTAGACCCTGAAGAACTGGAGCATCTTCAATAAAGCACATCCTGAATTACTGAATTCTTACAATGCCCCTCTCCCTCTAAACATAAACAAATAAATAAATATTCCTGTCCCAGTCTTGCCTTACTTGAGTCAAGCCCCACTCACACACACTTCTCTTTTTTACGAGTCTCCCGAAAGCTTATCGTTTAAGGATCATAAATAGTGCTGCTGCCTCATGCTGTAAATAAATAGATCATGCAGTTTTCCCCTCTTCTACCAGCCACGAGGGAACACACATGCGCATACAAAAGAGCTAGAACATTTACACCTGGGGTCTGACCTGCATACACACTGATGTGTCACTATAATGTTAAGCATAAATGATGTGTGTGAGAGAGAAGAAAAACGAAGAGGGAGAGACAGTCAGGTAAGTGCTGACTGCGCAATTCAATTTCTCTGACCCCGTCTCCAATTTACTTGTTCTATTCATCTCAAACATTTGCATTCCTTTTCTATCTGTGTGGCTGCAGATAATTTAATTCCAGTCTTTTGCATTGAATCTATTTATCATGATAATGGGATTACATACTGTATATACTTCCTGTCAAAAATTTGAAATACTGATGTTTTGTTGAATTTAAAACAATAAAAAAAAAAGTTTATACATTTTTTCTTAAATACAAATTGTAAAGGTTTTTAAATAAAATCTCCATTTACTAAGAATTATTAATTTTATTATTATAGCAAAAACAGTAACACTGTGAAATATTTTTTAAAACAACTGTTTTCTATGTGAATACATTTTAAAAAGTTAAAAATTAGGTAACAAATTAATCCAGTCTTCAGTGTCATATGATCCTTCAGAAATTTTAATATGCTGATTTGGTGTAAAATTTTGTGTAATTTTAGATGCAGATATGATGAAATCAAGAGACAAAACAGGTTGTCTCCTTAAATTAAGTTAGGTACATAAATTTCCTAAATTCTTTCATTTAAAAGAATTCTAACTTGCTCAATTATGTAAGAATCTAGAGCACAGCAGATGTTAAGAGACCAATATCCTGAAACCCCGAAATTAGCACAAACTGATTTTATAGTTGACATTTGAAAATAGAGACTGATCACCAACTGTGTTTGCACTCAACTCAAGATTATTTTCATCACTATATGTGTGACTGTAGAAGCCTTTCTCTAAAAAAAATCAATGACCATAGTTGAGGTCATTCATCTTTGAGTCAACTTTTGCTTTTACTTCAAGTACTCCTCTGATAGAAGTGTCAGCTGGGACCTCACGTCTCTCTGCTGAGAAAAAAATATTAATAAAGATAGTAAAGGGGTGCAGAATTAATCTGCCTGGCAACATAGTGCCACAGTGTCATCTAAAATCTGAGACAAGGCCTTCAATGGCTCACCGTGTGCATGTGTGTACATATTCATATTTTGCTCCCTCTCCATATGTTCAGATGGAGAAAGCAGTGACAGTGTCGACACTTTTTCAAAGACACATACTCAAGTGGTCAGAATCTTGTGGTGTGAATTTGGCTTAGGTTAAGGTAGTGTAATTTGTAATACCCACTCTGTGACAAGAATAGCTGACAAACATTTACTGGCAAAGGAGAGGAGAGTACCAAAAACTCAAGGTTTGTGTATGTGTGTGCGTGTGTGTGTGTGTGTGTGTGTGTGTGTGCGCGCACGTGTGGATGTAGACCAAGCCTAAGACCATCTGTGAGTCTGAGAAGCCAATTTTCCACTCCTGGACCTTCACAACCGGCAAAGAGAGCGCTCTGCCAAGAAAAGAGAGATTTCAATTCCAAGAAAATCCCTTTCCTCTTTCAGTCTGCCATTCAGCCTCCATCTGCGCTGACAGGGACTGGTGTGTTTAGACAGCTCCCTGCCATCTTTAATCATCTGTCCCTTGTCTGCGTTTCAGTCCACAATCCACTGAGAACTGCCGATTAAGAAATTTAACACACAAACCACAATATAATGATTTGTAATAGTGCAATTACTGAACTCAGCCAGCCTTTATGTATATGTAAGCAAATCAGGATTGAAAATAAGACAAGGAGATCTAAAAGCATGCCATATGTTGGAAGTGTTGCTGGAAAATGTCGTTTATGGATTAAAGCACTGACATCCATGTAAAATAATTTTGATGGAACATAAGTTTTCATTTTATTTGTGGTCTTTTTGCCACATTTATTCAGACAACAGTGGAGAACAGGATTCAAACACAAGCACCACAGTTTAATGTGTCAGAGCACACAGAGAGATTTCTCTGCATAATTTAGAAGTACAACACTCTTCATCAAAGGGCAACAAAAAAAAATTCAAGCATGCTCTCAGAATTCAGAAACCATATGTGTGATAGGCATACACTGTAATATTATGGCTACTTTTAAATAATTCTTTAATACAAATTAATTTCAAAACATTTTCTACACATGCGCTTTGGATGACATACACTTTCACTTCAGTTTCTGCCTTTATTAATGCATATTTGCTTCTCAATTTTGTTGAAGGTTTAAATCCAATGGAATTTAGGATCAAATACAAATTTAGAATCAAAATCTATGAATGAGGCATCTGGTCAGACTTCAAAAGTTTGCGGAAGTACTGTCTTTTTAGAAAACAGAGACTGATCACCAACAGTATTCACACTCAAGTCAAGTTTGTCTTCATCACTGCATGTGTGGTGACTGAAGAGACTTTTTCTCAAAAATCAATAACTATAGTCATGGTTATTCTTCTTTGACCACCCCAAATGATTCAGTAAGACATAAAAAAAAACTAAGATTAATGAAGATTTACATCATAACATTGTTTTTATTTATCAATATGACTATAAAATAATAAACAAGAACTATTACCATTTAAATATTTCACTATTAAATAAAATAAAATTGCATTTAAGTAAACCAATACAAAGATGATGACGATGAAGACAATAGTATTTTCCAGTAAAACTGTAAAATTACCTTTATTTATTTAGGTTTTTGTAATGCTTTTATTTTGTCAAAAAATATATATTTTTTAGTGCCCAAGTCTTTTTGTTGAAGCTGTTGACAACAGCTAGTTTATACAGTATGTGCTTATTACAAGCTTGAGAAGATGGTTGGTGCTTGTTGCATTCCCCCATGTTTTTAAGTGACCCAAACTCACAGTAGAGATTAAATTTGCATGAAGAAGCATTAGCTGCAAACTGGCTGCTTCAAGACACTGAAAACAATGAATCATACACTGCTCGCATTTAAAGGAACTCAGTGCAGCAATTCACTTTGATACATGCAGAGCATACATTTAATCAGCCACGTCACGATTACATTTTTAATTCAGATAACTCTATAGCCTCATGTACCAGACAAACTGCTGCCCACATGAGAACCAAAGCTCAATGTTGTGGAGCGCAATGTACTAACCATCAACTCAACAGCTTTTTTGCCACTTTGTAAATGATGTGTGGAGAAAGGATAGGAAACTTATAATGCTAACTAATATTAAAGCTACATGTAATACTGCAAGCCAGATTCAAACCTCCATTGCCCACATGAGAACCAGAGGTTCACTTGTACAAGAATATGTACTAACCACAAATACAGTTCTGAGAAAACCAATGTCTTCCTTTGTGCAACAACAATCAAGGCTGAATTTTTTGACTCCAAACTGACAAGGAAAATCCATAAATATATTTCATAAAGAAAGCCACAGAGTCTCAGATTGCACTGTGAAATACAATCTGTGCAATGCAAAGAAGGTCTATTGAGCAAATGTCTGCTGTATTGAACCACCTTTTGATGACTGTACAAATGCAGAGGGCTAAACACCCCAACATTCCTCCACAAAGGTCACCTTAAAGCCTGCTGAACTTATCAGAGAGAGAGAGAGAGAGAGAATGAATCTGACTCCAGAGGACGAAGTACATCCACTGCTGCAGTGAAAATAAAACCACTCAGGCAAATGATGTGCATGAGGTTAAAACTAACTGCTTTCAACTTCAAAGATGGAAGCTAAACTTTAGGAACCAATGCCTCAGCTAACCAAAATATAACCATGAAAGCAACAGTATGTCTGAACAGGAAGCACTGAAACTGGCAACTTGTGCCGAACAATAGCGCATGCGTTCGCAAGCGTTTTGTATGTAACGGTGCAGAGCAGAGCCCGCTGGGACAGATTAGTCATGAGCTGTCATGGAAGAAAACATGAACCATAATGGCTGCACATCTGTCCAGTGTTAGCGGCAGCCATACTGGTTCAGCAGGAAACTAGTAGAGCAGGAGCTGTTAGTTTAAGTTATGATGAGATAACTCTTAAACATCATAGACTTTCAACTTCTCCAAAAGTTTCCAGTGCCACAAAACTACAGTGCTTATGCATGCAGTGTGGCTGTAGCCTGTTCACAGAGAAAAAAAATAATAATAATAATAATTATATATATATATATATATATATATATATATATATATATATATATATATATATATATATATATATATATTGCTTCTAGACATGTGTCGGTATATTTGCTAATCTGAAATATCACTGTAATGGATATGGACGATATTGTTCTAAATACCATGAATAATTATATATTACAAATTATTCCGAATTTGGAATCCATTTTAAGAATACTATTCCAATTAACTGGACAAAATAAACAACTGTATGCTGCTTGTAAACTGCAGAAAATGCAGCCCTTAAAGGGTTAGTTCACCCAATAATCAAAACTATGTCATTAATAACTCACCCTCATGTCGTTCCAAACCCGTGAGACCTCCGTTCATCTTCGGAACACAGTTTAAGATTTAGATTTAGTCCGAGAGCTAATAATTTTGATTATTGGGTGAACTAACCCTTTAACCTGGAAACCCCATAAACAAATAATCTGCGCTACTTTCTAAAACATATTTAAATAATTTTAAATAGCCATTCAGATTTGTGTATTCCCTATGACTTTCATCACAGTGCCAAATACTTAAGTAGTAAGTTGGACTACAACATGCCCTAGATATTGTTTGAAAGTGTACTGATCCTTTATTGTTTATTCACGCTTGACATTAGGGCTTCATTAGTTAACACAAACTGCCAATGAAAAATGCTTTGTAGACTTTAAAACTTTTTTACATGCACGTTTTCAATGCACATGTTCTACAAACATATTTCATAATAATGTAATAATCCAGCAGTTCATTCTTTATATAGAACTTCCAAGGCTGAATTCTCTTCAATCCATAATTCATCTGCTATGACTTATTAATGTCTCTTTTCACAGACTGACACAGTGAGAAATCAACCAATCCTGAGGAGCTCAGAGGATGATAAGAGAAGAGTCTGAAAGATTAGATTACTATTAACATATGGTTATAAGTACATGGACACCCAAACACTTCCATATGTTTGAAATTTAATTTCAAAACCAATGTCATTAATAAGAAGTTATTCTTTCCTTAACTGCTAGAGCTTCCATTTCTCTGTAAAGGCTTTCCACTATGTTGGTACATGGCAGTGGGGATTTGTTCCAATTCACACAGAGTAAAGACAAGCACTGATATTGACTGATGGGCCATTCCAAATCATCCCAAGGTGTTCAGTGAGCTCCAGCTCTTGGCTTTGTATGGACTAGTCAAGGTTCTACTCCAGACTGAGTACACGATGGACCTCTCTGTACACAGGAGCATTGTCATACTGAAACAAAAAGTGGCTCCTTCCCAAACATTTTCCACAAGGTTGGAATCACAGAACTGACTTTTTACGTAATTTGAAAAGACTGATCTAGGGTTCAATCCCTGAACTGTAAAGTGTGGAAGTAAGCCTGCCATTGGCAGAATAAAACATCTCTTTCATAAACAAAAGTCAACAAATAAAACATCTTGTTCATGATCAGCTGAACATGAAATCAACTGAATATAACATTCAGTGTATGAAAGTGTTTCTTTAAGAATCAATTGTATGAATGATTCACTGACTCACTCATAACACACAAATGAACTGGGGTTTCCTGCAGCACACTGAAAAAAAAAATGATTGGAAGCCTGTTTACACCCCAGAGTGCATGTAATGAAAAGATAATTGAAACTTACTGAAAATTCTATAAATCAATGAACGAAGTTGCAATAATATGTTCTTCCCTATTGTAATAAATATGAGGGAAACAGCTTCTTAAAATAAAGAAAAAATAGAGGACAGGGAAAAAGTCTCTTCCAGGCAACTATTTTGAGCACCCAAGATCAAGTCTCATCTACTTGAATGGGGAACTCCTGAAATCTCAAAAACTGCTTGATACACTCACATTTAAATAACAAACTTCAAATTAGCAACAAAATCCGAAAATAACTGTCCCATAAATGTTAACATTAAAATATGCTTAGCCTATATTTCAGGTAAGTCCAGCCAATGTGTAGTAACTAGTGCATACAGCTGCAGTGACACAAAGACTTTACTAATTGGCGTTTTATTCAGAAGAACGGGAGTTACTCCACCATATTATTCATTGCACTCTCTTACATTCATAGCGATACAAGTGCACCATCTTGGAATATGTAAAGTCTTTGAGTCTGAAGCAGAATAGTAGGCAAGCTTTAGAGCATTCAGTAGTATTTTGTTATAATAGCATCTTTAACGCACCACTCTGTTGCCTATTTGGCGTGCATCCCATCATCATTCAAACTGCCCAGTCAATCATCTTGTCACAGTTAACATCCTCCACATTTAATTTAATTTCATTTCCTACTATGTTGGAGAGAAATTAAGTAGCATGTTGATCTGCCAGTTGGGTATCTTTCAAGCCAAGAAGAACTCTCCTTATGTGTTAAAAGTTCATGAGCACATGTATCTTCATTAAAGCTCACAATAGTTTTGCAGATGAAATGTGCAAAAACACTAAACAAATATTTTTCCTCAAACCCCTTTATCTAAAACTCTACTTAACCTTAATTGCATATCCACCATGTCTGTCATTTTTCAACACTTGTTATTTGCGTTTGTAGTTCTAACCAAATCTTTGTCCAGCAAGCAAAGGTTTGTGGGTAATGCTGTTTTCACCATCAGAGTACACGTGTGCCTGGATCTTCACTTTACATTTTCATTGGAATATACTGTTGAACAACCATCCAGGTACCTCTGGGATACTCATTTCAACATACTATGATGAAATATGAATACTATTTAGGGTGGATAGTGGATGCAGAAAATAAGGATGATTTATACATTTTGTATAAATCATATATATTAAGCACTGCAATATTCTATTAAAATGTAAATTTTAATTTCATGGTGACTTGGCTAAATACCCACCATTAATGTGTAGAAAAAAAACACTTGTTTTTTAGCAGTACACAGCCTGTATACCAACACATGAGGAGAATCACTGGTGCTTAAACAAGGGGAAAAGCATAAAGGACAAAAAAAAATAACAAATGCAAGGACGTGCTGCACATCTCCATTCTTCTTGTTTCTCTGCTCTCTCTGTTCTATCTTTAGTGCTGGGTCATAGTCAGATGCTAATTAAAAATACAAACACAGGGCTCTGGAAACCTGGGCTTCTGTGGGTGTATCTGGTATGGAATGTAACCATCTATTTTCTTTTCCTCATCTCCTGCTCGAATCAATCCACCTGAAATCTGTCCACAGAGACCCTGAATGTATGAATTCTTAGTAACAAATACCCTAGATTTTATACCTCTATTTATAACATCTAACTACACAAATATTTACCAAGAAATCCAAAGCTTTACAAACAGAAGATTGCCTCATGTCTTCATGAATCCATGGATTAAGATTAACGTAATACGAAAACAGAGTAAAGAAACACTTTTATGAAATTCGAAAATAGCTCAAATAAGACGTGCATGTAGCCTACTTGTGCTCCAAGCTCTGTTGTGATACATCTGTTTGCCTGCCATTGTGAACACGTGCGTTTACGATACATATGTAGCATAATTTATGTGTTGACCAAAACACTTTCGTTTCCTGTTAAGTAAATCAACTCAACCCACATCTCTATACTTCCTTTGCCAGAATAGCCGGTGTGACACCGGACAAAGCAGGAAATATTCATCGTGCATAAAACAACTGTAGTACGTTCATCATGTATTGATTATTTCTATCAAAACTATCGGCACTCGCAGGCCAGTCTGAACCCCGTGCTTTCCTGCTGAATGAGTCCGCATTTTAAAGCGTTTATGGCTGATTCATTTCCTTTTTACCACATAACTGTCTGCGAACTTGTAGCTGGCTAGCTGCACGTATTTCTTAAGGGCTTCAGCTGTCAACCAAAATAACCCCACACGACCACCACAGCGCGTGAAATGAATGAGCTCTTACCTGGCGAGTAAATAGCTGCTATTATCGCTTATTTCAGATGTAAACTGTGCATTTAGTAGTTGAACAGAGCAGGGCTCTTTAAACTCTGATTATAATCGCGTGATTCACTTTTGGATGGACAGGCGTGGAGTAAAGACTATCCCTCAAAAACTGTATCAATGCATTTCCTAGAATTTGTTCTCGAAATATGCAAAATAATTAAATAAAATATAGGCCTATATCTTAACTCTCGCTTTAAACCGTGGACTTTCACCTCACATAACTTGTTGTTAAGGGGGATCTGTTTTATTTTGTATGGGTTTACTTATGATTGTATATTAATACAAAAGTTGCACTTTTTAAAAATTGCACGTGTTATCGTGCGACAAAACAGTTCATAAATATAATGTGGAAAATGAGCTCGCTCGGGGCTGTTCAATAATCATACACCAATAATGAATCTTCTTATCTTTACTACACTTTTAGGGGGTGAAAGACAGTGTCTCCATCTAGTGGATATCGCACAGATGGCTGTCCAGACGATTTCCTTTTAATATAATCTACAGCAATTTCAAAGATGAAAAAAAAAAAAGATTTTCTCACGACACATGCGCAATGCATTCATATTGTAGATGCAGCAATCGAGATAATTATGGATGGCAGAGGGAGTATCATAATCCATCCATTTGAAATTGAAGTGAAGGCAAATGAGTAAAAATCATGATCTATCATTAATACATTACACGTTTCTAATATAGGTCACAAGATCTGACCTCAATACACAGTGAGCAAGATGCGCCAACTCATATTTCACTCATTGTGAGGCGCTTATTCTCTTTTTGACAAAGGCCCGAACAGTACAATATGTTATTTTTGTAATAATAACTAGTGTTTTCAGATATATTGATAATGCTAGTCCTTTAACAAGTTGCTGTGCATTATTTTTTATCTTTTCTTGTGAACTGGTCTGTCATTTTTTTTTTTTTTTTTTTTTTTTTTTTTTAATTCAGCAAGGATGTATTCAATGAATTACTAGTTTAATTAGATATTAGTTTAATGAATCAAGTGATGGTAAATACATACATTTACAGAAACATGAAGTAGTTTTAGTAGTAACTGTTTTTAACATTGATAGTGATTAAATGTTTCTTGACCAGCAAATCAGTGTAGAATGATTTCTGAAGGATCATGCATTAGGCTTTGTCCAGTCTTTTGAATGGTGTAATGTTTTCCTCATGTTTTTTACGGTAAGTTCAAATACTGCCTAAGGGGTGTAAATGCAGCAGTAGTCATCTACAGGGAGCTCACTGGATGATGCTGATAAAGTGCTTGGTGCTCAGAGCTCTCCTAATCCCAGTGTGGGTCCTGATGAAAACCTTGCTTCTGCCCTGCCCTGATAACTGGATGCTCTTGTGCTTGATCAAACCTGTTTGCTTTGCAGCGGAAACCTCCTTCAGGCTCTATCACACAGACTTTCACAGTCATTCTGCCAAGAGTTTATGTATGTGAAAGTGACGTGACATTTAGCTAAGTATGGTGACCCATACTCAGAATTTGTGCTTTTCATTTAACCCATCTAAAGTGCACACACACAGCAGTGAACACACACACGCCGTAGTGGGCAGCCATTTATGCTGCGGCACCCAGGGAGCAATTAGGGGTTTGGTGCCTTGCTCAAGGGCACCGAAGTCGTGGTATTGCCGGCCCGAGACTTAAACCCACAACCCTAGGGTTAGAAGTCAAACTCTTTAACCAATAGGACACGACTTCCAGAGAGTACCTGGAAAGATTTTGGTTTTGCTTTGTTTAACCAGTTTAACTTAAAAAATTATTAACGTAATTTTGTGAACCTAAGAGAGGAGGTTATTCTGATTTTGCTACGACAGTCTGGCCCTTCTGAATCAGTAAGTATGCTTTGTTATTAGTTTAAGTATTTGCTACTGAATGCTCAAATGATGAGCTTTGCGCATCGCGCACGTGTGTGTGTGTTGGTGTGTGAAAGAGAGAGAGAGATGGGCACACAGTGGATTCAGCTGTCTTAACCGTTTGTGGTTAGTATGCTGCAAACCCATGAACTTCATCACTGTGTCTGTCACGTGACTCTGTTCCCCTTTCGGACTTGAACTGATGGTAAAACTAAGACGATTATTAACTGTCTTTACATTTACTTTGAAAGATGAAGCTCGTGATTATGGAAAGAGGCATTACCTTTCTGACGATTGCGTGTGGTGTTCGGCCAATCACAATGCATTGGGTCAGCTTTACAATCAGAGCAGACTGCGCTTGTCACATGTCAATGTATTTTATTACACCAAATACACCAAATAATGATCTTTAAATAAGCATCATATGACCCCTTGGTTTTTTGGTGCATATATAATATAATATAATATAATATAATATAATATAATATAATATAATATAATATAATATAATATAATATAATATTAAACTAAAATAATTGTATAAATAAAGTCTAAAATTATTTGAATCCTTATGAGACAAGCAAACACATTAACAACCTGAAATGTCTTTCTTTGTTCTTTCTGTTTTTATAATTGCACAAAACAGGAAGACAGACAGGAAGTGGTAAAGCATTTCATCTATGTAATCAAGACTTAGTCGTGTTAGTCATGAATGAGAAACGCTAAAAAAAAATTCTGTCTGTTACATACGTAGGATTATTTTAAACTAAAAGTGGAATTGGAAAAGCCGAAAGCAAGGTGTGAGGCTGTGGGAGATTTCCAATGTGGGGTCAGCAAGTTCAGAGGTTAGGTGACCTTACAGAGGAGCTTCTACCATGACAAGATCAGGTGCCTTCAAACTCAGCATCCTCTTCTTTATCACCTTCATCCTGTGTCTACCAGAGTTTTTTCCAAGTAAGTAAAAAGAGTGGAGTAAGATGGCTTGGGGTCTTTGGGAGAGCATGAGTGAGAGAAATGTGGCAGCAGTGTGGGTTTGTGAGAGCACGTGCGTTTCAGAGCAACGATGCTTTTATGATTGACAGCATGAAACATCAGTGTGGTCCATGTCTTTTATAGATACATGATGAGGTATGTGCAATGTTACCATTTGTATGTCAAAGTTTAAATTAGGATAAAACAGTTGGCATTCACTCCGATGACTATATCAGTGTGGTCTGGACATGGTATGTTAAGAGGTTAAAAACCACTAAGTGTGTGAGTGTGTGTGGCACAAATGCACACACAATCTATACTAATACATATTTGTTTTCAATGTTTTAGGTCTTTTAACATAGCTTTTGATACAAGCTATGTTAAGCTGATGTGTTGTTGTAACGTTGAGACAGGAAATGCCACTTTAACTTACCAAAATCAACAGAAAAGCACTCTGGTGTTTGAGAAAACGGGAAGAGCAACTTCCAGAAATATTTAAAAACTTTTTCAAAAGTCAAAACTTTTTCGTTATTTCAAAACGTTTTCTTTTAGTGTTTGTGGAGCTTGTAGGTTATGTGTTGTGTTTAATACTGCTAGGCAAACAATTGATGTCAGATGATAGATGGGTCAATGATCTCATTGAAAAAATTATACAATGAAATGTAAAAATATTAACATACAATGACTTGAATACACCTCAACTATGACAAACCTGTTTTAAATTTTCGAAGATTACAATTAGAAAAAAGAAGGGTGATACAACTGTCCTGAATTCATATATTCTTTTTTAAATTAAAAAGTAAATGTAAGAAATTAAATTACTGAAAAATCAAATATAGCTAGTTACAGTATATGACTAATGTTTTTGAACTAATGGTTTTGATGTATTTTTTATTATTATTATTATTATAACTGGAAAAAAACTTTTGACAACAAAATTAAAGTATTGGTGTGATCAGAAACATTTTGTAAATATGCAGAGAATAAGAAGCAAAGAATATTAGTGAAAATAATACTTTTTACACCACATTACATGAATAAAAATCATAACATGAATACAAGGTATGTTTGTTAAGAACTGTTAGGCACATGGGTTTAAAAATGGATTTCACTTTTTATTTTTATTTATTTTTTTGCTGTATTATAGTGTATTTTAAATGAAATGTATTTTAACTTAAAATCTTAAAACCATTTCTTTGTTTTTTTTGGTTCTCAGAAACATCACAAATTGAGTTTCTCTGTGAGCCCTTTGACCCATGCACACCTGAGAATGATGCACAGCTGTGTGCTCCATATGACCCTCCATGTGTGACAGAAATGATAAATGCCAGCAGTCAGCACACACACTCTGAAGGCTGGTATCTGTGTACGACTGAAATGGATCTGCAGCTTTTCCAGAACAATACCTCACAGTCAGGTGAGATAGATGTTCATTATGATTTCATGTTTGAATATTACAGCTGCATCTTCATCGTCTACAGTAATAACTGCATGCATGTTTTACATTTCATAGAAGATCATGTGATGGTGCTACTGACGATGAAGGCAGGCAATCTCTCTGGATGGAACATTAGTGATTTTGTGTTTCTCAACAACACTGATCTATACACTGCTGGAGCCCAAAACGACCAGAGACTGTTTTATTGCTACCTCCCACCAGACAGCAGCAAATGTCCAGATCTGAACATATCCATGCAAGAAAAAAACACCAGCCCTCCAATACAAGACACCTCCATTTTAAATAACACTTCTTCTGCGAACCCAACTGCCTTTTCACTCAAAACAACTACAGCGTCTTTCCAAGCAACAGCTAATACAGATGAGCTGAGGTGTCAACCAACCAGCAGCAGTTTCCTCTTTTACTACCAGGAGAACAATGAAACAGCCAGATCTGCCGCATTACCAGTGACCCAAACGAGAAAGGGTGAGAAACTGTCAGAAAAATGTCATCTGCAACAATTCCATGCTACACACAAAACCTTGATCATTTAAAATAAAATTAAATTCCTCTTGTCAGTCCATCTAAATGCATTACTATTAGGATTATCTTTAATTTGTATCCTAATGATTTTTGGCATTAAAGAAAAATCGACTAATTTGACATATACAATGTATTGTTGACTATTGCTACAAATATACCTGTGCTACTTATGACTACTTATGGTTTTGTGGTCAAGGGTAACAAATAAAAACTGATAATAAGAACTGATTCAAGGACAAACAGAGTTTAATGTGAATAATAATAATACAATACATTTGAATAAATAATTTGGAAAATATTTCAGCTATTACAAAATATTTTTACAGTATGTATCAAATATATATATATATATATATATAAATATATATATAAATAAATATTTTTGCCCAACACATACTTCTACACTATGATTCATTCTCACCCAAGTCTCTCCACATCCCTCACAAATTCCTTCTGAAGGAGAGCTGAGACTGTCTTTTATCCTGTCTATTGATTCAGGCATGGACGGAGACAGCAGGACTTCATAATTCAACCTAACGTTTGATAAATATATTATGGCAAAACATCAAGCCAATCTACTCAGTGTTTGACGTATGCAAAACCACAAATCCTTTCAGACAGCACACTTCCAGACTCATACAAGGTTATCTGAGTTAATGTACGTGTGAAATCAGCTAGGCAAGACAAGGGGATAGTGTAACCCTGGTGTGCATGGTGTTTAAGCATTGTAAACATGCTGTATTGTTTCTTCATGTTTCACACATGTCACGCTGCACCCTCTTAAGTTTTCTGTTGCTATTGTACTCCACTTTTCTTGTTGTTAGACGGCCGGTGGTGTGTGATTACTTCGGTGTGGTTGGCTCTGGTACTGACTGTGATTGTTGTAACCCTATTGAGTGTGGGCAACCTGATCTTTAAGAGCAGGAAACGTGAGTATCACTTCTACAAAACAAATCTAGTCAGGCCCAACAGACATTTTCAACTTGGAATCCGTAATTATAGTATAACTGAGAATGCTGCGTGGATCTCGTTCTGGTCTTCTCACTTTAGGACAGTCCCGTTCAGTTGCATCTGTGCGTGTTTTAGCCCGTGGACGTCAGCTCAAAGAGCTCAGTAAACAAAAAGAAAACTGTGAGTGACTCTGACAAGTTTAGAGCTGCAAAGTTGTTCTATAATTGTGCTAATCAGTTCTCTCATTTTTAATTTCAGTAATGAGGGATGTCCCTGCTGTGTCCATAGCAATGTGCAGTTTAAGTGGTAAGCAAGTGTCCTTGTTAAAGCAATCCGAATTCATTTGTGTAAATAAATAAATCACAAAAAAGAAACATATCAGGTACAATGGTACCATGGCACTGAGTGATTACCACATTCATAAAAATATAAATATGATATTTAAATGGTCCTCCAATGATCTTCAAACAGTTAGCCAAGTTAAGTTACTTTTATCTAGCGCTTTACACACAGATTATTTCGAAGCAGCCATGACATACCCTGGTATTACTCTGGAGCATGACCAAAATCCATGGTAATACCATGTTCAAAAATAGAACAGGATAATATTTTTACAAGGCACTATATAAGTAGAGAATCTAATAACAAGGGCTGGTGGGTCATATTTTTAGATTGTCATATAGTTATTAAAGATTGATAAATTTCGGTCTCCTACATCTCGACAGATGGTGATGTATTCTCTGAGAAATCTTCAATGGGGAACAGAACAGAAGGTAAACAAACAACCTGTTCTATCATACTGCACTCTTTTTACCCAGAAGAAATCTGTGCTTTATCAGAATACAACCCTTACATCTTTACCTGGCACTGAGGTTACTCGAATAGAAATTCTCCAGGCCACTAACACTCTCTATATACTTTTTCCAGAAAACCTTCTGAAGGTAGCTGACCTCACATACAAGAGAAGTAAGTTTTATACAGTGTGACAAAGTACAATAATTAAAATAGAAGTGTCTGTAATGGTGGCAGGTTACTGAAAAGCAACTCAGCCTGAAACTATTTCGGGTGCCAGGCAAACAGATTAGGTCTTGGAGTAATTTAATGATGACACTCATGATGAAAATTGTGTCATCATTTACTCACTTCATGCTGTTCCAACCAGTTTGACTTCCTTCTGGGGGATATAAATACAGAAGTTTTTGCGAATGTTAATGCCACTTCTTTTCCATATAATGAAATAAAGTGGATGGGGTTCAGAGAATGGCACACTTCAAAAAAGACATAAAAGCACATATAGTATGCGAGCTATATGATGCTTCATGCTTTGTGTGCATTTTATGGGCTGTGGTCACCGTTCACTTTTATTAAATGGAATAGCAGACATTCTGCAATGAATAATAATTTTTTGCTCCCTGGAAGAAGTTTTCACTTTTAGTTTAACTATCACACACACCCACTATCACATACCATCAAAAACAGTGTGTGTGTGTACTGTGTAGGTAGTTGCATTCAGTATATACTTGATGTGATTGTACTGGTTTCCTCTACAGCATATTTGTATATTCCCTCAGGCCTTTATTTATGGTATGTGTTTGAATTTTTTTATTTGTATCTGATGTTTTAGGTTTGTCGCCAATCCATGAGATCACAGGTATGAATTGGACACAACACATTTACATATTATTCTTTCAATAAACAAATCAAAATTAAAACTCAATAGGGCCTAGTTTCAGATGACTAGCATTGAATAAATATATTCCAGTGATCTTACATACAGGTTAACTTCAAATTTAGAGAAATGGATTGTGTGATGTCACTTTCTGTTTTTTCTAATTACACTATATATATATATGACTTGAAATATTTTGACTAAAATTGACTTTTTTCCAGAGACCTCACTATATGAAGAAGAGCAAAATGAAGATGAGAAAGGTAAGCACATTTACATAATGAAAATTGTAAAAAAAATATTAGTATAGTTTTTCTCTTTATAATAGAAATCACTTATTATTTTGGATTAAAAATGCTCCAAAAGTCAAACCCCCCAAGCATTCCATGTGTTTAGAATATTAAACATAGCATTTGTATGCTTTAAATTCAGTGTAAGTGGAGACTTTACAAAGCAAACTATTACTTCAAAATGATGTCCACTCTGATTTCCTCGTTCATCAGCTGATGAAACACTTTCTGATGTTTGATGATGGTACACTCTTAGTATTTTGATGTCACTACTAGTTCTTTTCCAGTATAGCCTGAAACAGTCTTTGAATCTTGCATAATGTCTCATCCAGTCACATTGATGATGATCAGTAGATCTTTGATGCCAGTATGTTGCTCCGGGCAGAATAAATTACTCTACGGATGGCCTCCTGGCAGTCTGATGTTGCCATGGTTATAGAATTCTACAATATTTGTGCTGTTTATATATATATATATATATATATATATATATATATATATATATATATATATATATATATATATATATATATATATATATATATATATATATATATATGTACAACAATATATTTCTTTTTTCATAGAGTTAAAAAAAGCACAAAAATCACAGGACCACTGTAAACCACCAAGTAAGTGACCATGTTTCCAGTCTAATTAATGAGCTAATCAGTTCTGAAGCATTCATTTGAAGTTCTCCATTCTCTTTTTTCCATTTCTAGCTTACCTGCATCATCGAAGCAACTATTCATGTTCTGCTCATGAAGAAGAAAGAGAGGCACTTCCTTAAACAGACAATCGATTTGTTTACAGTACGACAGAGGCCAGATAACTTCATCATGCTTTCTCCATAGATAAACATCAGGTTAAAGTGTCTGCACGAGATGTTAGACAAGTATAATGTTTTACAACCCCATCGTCTGGACCAACCATAGTGACAAGCAATATACACTGCTCCAGAAAATTATCAAAAATTATCAAATTAAAATAATTTTAAAATAATTAAAATTATCAAATTATCAAAGTCAGGAATTATAAGGAGAGAGCAGTTGCCTGAAAAAGCATTATCCAGTGCACCTGTTGACACTTTCATTTGCACCAAAGCATGTGAAACTGATTCATAATCACTTATGCTTCCTATTTATGCTTCCCATAATCACTTATTCTGGAAAGATACCTCAGGTTTAAACATTTTGCACAAACCAAACTATATATAAATTAATCTTCTGTGCACTCATTTACCAGCTTTCGTTTTATGCTCTGCTCAGCATTTTTGACAGGCAGAGACTAAGAGTGCCTCTCTTAGTTATCTTAACTACAGGAATATGCATCACAATATAGTGTTGTGTCACACACAGTCTCAACAAAATATGTTTGCCCAATGCTGAAAAAATAATTAAAGGGAAGATTTCTGACTAGGCTGAAAACATAAACCATAGTGCATGGTTCTCCAAAATCCATTTAGCAAGCAGCATGGCAACACTAATGTGATTTCATAATTATACAACCCCAGTCTTAAACTCTTGTGGCTATTAAAGTAATACTCATGTTTCCATAATGCACTTTTCATCTTCACATCAACTTAAAATGTACAGAGATTTGTAACTGGTACTGAGAACAGATGCTAGAATAAAAACACACAGTACTGAGAATTTCAGTCTTTAGTTTCCTATTACTTACATTACAGATTATGTTCTCGGTTCATTTTATTCCATACAAAAACTGGTAATAGTGTATGAGTGATGGATTAATTTAAGTGAATGGCAGTGGCAGACCTCCAAATCTTCTCAGACAATACAACACATGATTAATAATCTTAATTATATTGTAAAGTAACTTTAAAAAAAGAAAACATGATACATAAGCAGCTTCCTAAATAAGTTAGGAGTTTCAGTCTTATTTTCCTAATTATCTTCTTGTAAGAGTCTATATATAGACTAGAATTGCACTTTTTGGTGTAAGCTCTCGTATTGAAGCAACATATCTAAATACAAAACACAGTTAAAGACAGAAACGCACACAAACGGAATGCAGGCACTACTCTGTGGATGCTGCCTCTGGGGCTGGCTTAGCCGCAGGTCTGTTGGTCTGGATATGTGAGACCTGGAGAACAGGCAACAGCAGCTGGAATGCATTGTGAATGTAGGTAGTGCTATTACACCCCTGAGGAAACAAGACACACAGTGTAGTGATAAAGGGTCATCATGATCAAAACTACAGTCATTATAATTATTATCATCAAGTCCCCTGCCGCAGTCTCATCATTTGTTAATGCTGCATTATGAAAAGAATATCATATTCAGTTTTACCTCCAGCATCACACTGTCCACTAGAGGATTTACTACTTCTGCTTTTCTCTGACTCTATAGGGTCAAAAAATAGAGAGACAAAAAACAGAAGCATGTTAATTCTAAAATTCTGCACAAAAATTGTATACTTTTGACTTAAAGCAAAAGTATACGCATTTTTTGTATTATAGTATATCAGTATATATATATATTTTGGGACAATCACAAAATCATTTCAATTAACGAATCTGATTTTTTATAGTTTTAGTTACATGATAACAACTTGTGCAACAGCATTTGAAACCGATTTTCATAATTCATATACTTTCATGATGTGATGTATTTCATAGTGAAACATCTGATCCCAGTTGCCTTCTAGTTTTTTTTTTTTTTTTTTTTTGTTTTTTTTATACAATGGATGTCGATGGGGACCAGCAACCATCCACATTATTCAAAATATATTATTTTATGTTTAATTAAAAAAAAGTGAATGATCTTATCAAGTAAATGATGAGACTACTTTTATTTTTGGGTAAAGTGATATGTTTGCAATAAGTGCTAGCTAATTTGTGCTGCTCTTGGTCATTATGGAAATAAACTGGCTTTTATTTTTCATGATAGTGGCCTTACACTAATTTGCCCCATTCAGTAAATGTGGTCCTAGATACAACAAAACATTTAACAAAAATGTTCCCAAACCACAAGAGGGCAGTATTGATCTGTCCTGACAAATAAAGATTCTAACGATTCTAAAGATTCACGTAAACTATTGTCAAATTTCATACTTAATATAATAAATAAATTTCTGTCATGATTTTGTTTTGACAAACTTTTTGTATGTTCTGTAATTTTCATTGTGTTATGGCACATTTTCCACAACAACAAAAAAAAAAGTATAAGAAATATCAATCATGAATTGACTTGTTTAAAAGGGCCATATGATGCGATTTCAATTTTTCCTTTCTCTTTGGAGTGTTACAAGCTTTTGGTGCATAAAGAAGATCTGTAAAGTTGCAAAGACTAAAGTCTCAAATTGAAAGAGATATTCTTTATCCAAGTTAAGTCTCATGCCCCCCTAAAACGGCTCATTCAAACACGACCCCACATGTCTAAGTCACTATGTGGAAATATTTGTGTAATGCTGCCCAAATGTTCACGCAAAGAAAGAAGGCATGGTTTCAGTAACTGCAGTTAGTGTTGAAGCAGCCATGTCAGGGAGATGTAATGTGTATCTAGGCGAAAGCAAAAGCACTTTATTTGGCCTTCCGATGGTACCTAGGAGAGGAGGTTATTCTGACTTTGCAACGACAATATGGTGCTCCTGTATCATGTACTGTAAGTATGTTTTGTTATTGTTTTCAGTATTTCCTATTGAATGTTGAAATGCGAAGTTTTGCGCATTGTGTGTGTGTGTGTGTGTGTGTGAGAGAGAGAGAGAGAGAGAGAGAGAGACGGTCACACAGTGGAGTCAGCTGTCTTAACCGTCTGTGGCTTGTGTACTGCGAACACACAAGCTTCATCACTGTGTCTGTTATGTGACTCTGTTCCTCTTATCAGCTTGAACTGATGGAAAGACTAAAAAAAGTATTTACATTTACTTTATTTACTATGGACAATTAGAGCAGACTGTTCTTGTCAGAAGGAGGGACTTAGTAGAAAACAATGCATTTGAGAGAGACCGGGCATAGAGAACCTTTAACATAACATTAATGCATGTCAGCATATTATGTTACACCAAATACACAAAAAAAAAATATCTTTAAAAAGCATCATATGACCCCTTTAATGAAATGTGACAGGTGGTTGGAGGGATAAAAAATAAAAATGCTTTTGTGATATTATCTGAAAGAGTAAAGTAATTACAGAGACTGAGCTATTAGTTATTACATTTTGATGACATAGACAAATGTTTGTTTTCTTCACAATAACGTTAACTGATCCATCATTCAGAATAAGACTATGAACTTGCATTAAGAAATGAAAAGGGAGCAGTTATGTCATCAATAATGTTTTCAGAATGAACTGATCTCAGGTCAGTCAGACTCACCCCTGCAGCCAGTAATGTGTCTGAAAACTTTCGGGCCAGGCATCTGACCTCCTTACACATGGCACTGGTTAACCTGAGCATAGACAACAGTCACTAAACAGCTAAAAAAAGATTGGTCTACTAAGATCTTATGGAAATGGCCAAGGAACTCACCTGACCAGTATACTGGCCTGTTGGCTGGCTGGCTTCTCCAGCTCTTGTCCGTGTAAAATCAACTCAGCCACTTTGTGTAGCTGTTCTATACTACGAGCGGTTACCTCAGCAAGACTGCCCACTGATGACAGATATACTTTCTATACACACAAAAAGACATTATACACAGAATATTAGAATGATTTCTGAAGGATCATATGAAACTGAAGACTGGATAGATGGCTGCTGATAATTAAGCCTTGCCATCACGTCACATTAAAAATTAATTAAAATAGAACAGAATAGAATAGAATTAAAACAGTTATTTAAGATTGATTAATATATATATATATATATATATATATATATATATATATATATATATATATATATATATATATTTTACAATATTACTGTTTTTACTTTATTTGTAATCTAATAAATGCAGCCGTTATAAGCATTAGATTCTTAAAAAATATTTATATATATATATATATATATATATATATATATATATATATAATTTGAATAATATTTAATAATTATTATAAAATAATTAATAATGAAATGAAAGAAATTAATAGATTTATCCTTTTAAAAATATGTTTCAATTAAATGCTTTTCAAAATTCTACTCATCAATGAAACACACACACACACACACACACACACACACACACACACACACATATATATATATATATATATATATATATATATATATATATATATATATATATATATATATATATATATATATATGAATTTTTGTATTTTATATAGTTAAGATAACACACTGAAGACATTTCTCACCTCAACAGCATCTGAGTTTCCGTCCTTTGCACTGTTTTCCTTATTATCTCCCTCTTCTCCCTTCTCTTTCTTTTCTTCTTCTTTCTTTTCCCCCTTTTCTGGAGCAGGGCAAGTGGTGGAGCTCTCTTCTTTTAATTCCTCTGTTACATTCTCGACATCTTCCCGAGATTGCTCCACTTCTCGCACCCAATCATGAGCTTTTATACGGGCCTACAGGGCACAATGTATAATTAGTGTTTATGCTTGTGAATAACATGTGTGTGTGTGTGTGTGTGTGTGTGTGTGTGTCTGCGTGCTGGAGAGTGTAGCTATGAATTTATTTTACATGTTGATTTGCAATGTGTGTGTGTGTGTGTGTGTCTGTACTTTGTTCAGTTTGTCTGGAGTTGCAGCAACATGGAGCTCAAAGAGCAGCTCAGTGAGAACACTGACAAACTCCTCTCCATCAGCAGCTGAAACACACAGATCACGTAAATTTAATACCCAAGGGCAAAAATGTGGAGGACTGAAATATTTATAGTGCTCTGAATGAGTCAACTGTCATATAAAATCAAAGTTTGTTCACTGAGATCTGCTAATATTAGGTTTTCCAATACTTGGTAATTTCAACCAGAATTACAGACTATAAAATCATTTCACAGCCAAAATAATTATTCATTTTAACACAAAATCTATGATTGGATTGTAAAAATAAAGGTGTGAATGTGATGTTTTCCCTTGATTAATTTACATTAATTCATAAATTGTAATAGAGATTTCTCAAGCACAGTATCTTGATTGTGGTCCGGATTTGGTTGTGATCTGGATTTGTCTACATATGTTTTGGCATTTGAAGACTCACAGAGAGGAGTGGAACACTGAATTTGTGAATAAAGTTCACCGTTTTCCCCTGAGGCAGCATCAGGTTCCTCCTCGTCATGACTGATGAAGATCTCTTTAATTGCTATCAGCTCCTTCTTCATAACTTCCAAATCCTCCTCCTCCAAAGTGGATAAGAATTCCTGCACCTGAAATGAGGAGAGTTACACGATGAAAAGAAGAAAAGGACAAGGATTTCATATCTTACTTATTAGCTGAATTTATTTGATCAAAAATACAGTAATATTCTGAAATATTATTATAATTTAAACTGTAAAATGTAATGTATTCCTGTGATGACAAAGCTGAATTTTCTGCAGCCACTACTCTAGTCTTCAGCGTCACGTGATCCTTCAGAAATCATTCTAATATCATGATTTGGTGTTCAAGAAACATTTCCTATCACCACCATCAATGTTGAAAACAGCTCCTCTTAAACTGAAGAAACTGAAGTTGCTGCCCAAAAGAAAAGATCATTTATTTTGAACCGAATTTGTTTTAACAAATTAGTCTCTGTTGTCACTTTTGACGAATTTCCATGCTGAAAACAAAAATGCCTGACCACAGACTAATGTTTGTTTATGCTAGTTTCATGTCAATAGTATCACTCAGTACTGTTTTTCTTCACATATTTAAATTCATATTAATATTTCATGTGCATTTGTTTATTTATTTGATAAGTAGCGGTGTAATAATTGGATAACTGTACAGGCAGTCGATCATTAGTACAAAATAAAGCTGTAAAATGTAATATGGGTAAATGCAAATGATGGTGTTATGGTGTTACTAACCCTCCCTTCACTCTCATTGGAGAGTATCTCCAGTGCCTCAAGATGAGGCAAGCCTTGGTAATCATCAAACAAGATCCCATAGTGAGCGGTTGGTTCTGTGACCATTTGACTGCTCAGTCTCTCTCTCTCCTTTTCCTTCGCTTCTTTTAACATCTGCAAACATAAGCACATACACAAACATACACTGAAAATATGGCAGAATTTTAGTATCTTCTGGAATCCGATGTAAGACAGTTGTAGGCACTCTGCTGGGTAACAACACCCAATAATCATGGTCAATATTATTATTTGAGCTTTTGTTGACCTTCTTACCTGGGACAGAGAGACAGTTCTCTCCATCAGTATTTTGGTCTTTTTAAAACCTGGGTCACTCTCTGCCAAAACATTCATGGTCTTCTTTCCAATGAACTCCAGAGCATCAAGACCTCCTGTTATCACTGACTTTCCCTGATAAGCAAGAGGGGGACATTTCATTAGTTTCTACGATGAAGAGACAAGAAACATTCATTCACCTTACATATTAGGTCATTTAATCACAAACGGTCAGCCGAGACTTATTACTATCTCAAATGCCTCTCCAGATTCATCTGGTGTAGCGTCTGATTTTGTTGCATGTCAGTGATCATGGTAAATCCCGCTAAGGTTAATGATGTGTGTTATACACGTGCAGACCCACAGTGTTTTGAACCGCGCTGCTGATGGTTGACAGGACTCCTCTGTGCACCTCTTCTGATTGGACGTGTTCTGCCGTCTCTGCACCACAATGCTCATGAGCCTCTTCTGCCTCCTCACATGATGAGCTCTGACGGATTCGTAATGCCACACCTGCTTTCTCTTTTACGGAGCTTAACCCTTGACCTAGACACAATCGAAAGATAGAAAAACACTCAACTGTAGATAGATAGATACTCTCTCTGTGACAGTTAACTGTGTTAGGATCTACTGTATGGTTTACTATGGTGACTTACCCACAGTGGATGTAGCAGTGGTCAGAAGTGACTTCCCCCAGGAGCCCCAACTACTCCAGCCTTTAGATTTAGACTCATCCAGGGGCTAATAACATCCACACAGCCAAAGAACAAAATACACACAAAAAATAAAAAAGGTTATGGATTTTGTTACATAGCACAAACACAAATCAACCCTATCAAAAGTACCTCTGTTCCCTGTGCTTCTTCTTGTGTAACATCTGGATCCAAGCTGACCGAATCCACACATTCAGTCACCTGACCCTCAGGTTTTTCTTCTGATGGGTGGTCCTGCGTCTCTTTATCACCTGTTGTTGTAATGTTCTCTTCTGCAGCTGCATTGGTTACGTCAGGGGTCGATGTGTCTAGTGAGAGCTGTGATATAGAGAGGACTTCATCTGTGCTGGCTGCAGCTATGGTGACAGTTTCATCAGAGGCAGTCAGCTGGAGGGAAGGGGGAGGTTTTGTAATGAGGTCTTCCACGGTCTCATCTTGCGACATGGTGCTCTGATAAAAAAATAGATTAGCAAAGACAGTGTAATAAGAGGCAATGCTAACAGCTGGCCATGAGTGGCTGTGATTGACAACAAACTAACTTCTGACTAGACAGCTGAGCTCCGACTAAGGTTTGCAAAATAACCGAGCAGTGATAAGGAAATCAGTGAAAACAAAATAATGTTGCTCTTGTGAAATCTAAAGTCACATAAAAATGTGTTGCTCAGAGACCCATTTATCAAAAAATCTGATATAAATTGGCTTGTTGTAGAGCATACAGAATAATTGGATATTATTTAGGTGAGTAAATGCTAATATGTTGCTAATATAATTTCAATAATAATTTATATTATTTACGTTTTAGTGGATTAATTTTTCAATCCATTGCTTCCAAAATACACCAGGAATTACATTAGGATTTATTTGGAATATTTTGATTTCTGGCATTTCAATAAGAAAGATTTGCCGTCATGTTGGTCCAAAAAATTATAGCTCCAGACATAATGTGAAACACAATTATTGTTTTATGGTTAGTTTTAGATTTGGGTTTAGCAACTATTCAACATCTCTGTAGCAAAACCCACGACGCGTGTGAAATTTATATTATATATTTTATTAATACATATTTTGAATATAGTATTAATTAACACAGTGAATCTGTATTGTACGTGTGTGTGAACAGAAAAGCTTTCAGACACATTACACAGCACCAGCGCTGTCCCTGAATGGTGCCAAGCGCCTTTGTTTCATGTAGATTGCAGCGCCATCTAGCGGTTATTTTAGAAACCTACAGCCACATTCAAACTTTAGTTTGTGAATAGACGTTCAGTAAATGAATACACAAATACAGAAACTGTATATAAATCAGATTATAAACCGTATAGTTTCTATACAATAAGACGCCTGCGGTTTTATGACGCCTTAAAGAATGCATTTATTACGAAACTAAAATCAAACGCCTATGTTTGCTTACAAACCGCTTATTCGTTTCCCCGTTATATTTGTCTTTTTTATTGTAACTTATTTATTTGAAGATTGTTAAAGTGTTTTAAATATACTCTGAGAGCACTTCAGAAGCGACAGTGCAAACGAATTGAACCAAAATAACTAACGTTAGCTGCAAAAGAATAACAACAAACGCGAAAAATGAAAGTTACTTTATAAATACAAGCACAAGGCTGAAATGCAAAATACACATAGGAAATATAACAGGAGTGTCATTTCTTGTGAAATAAAGTTAATTCATAGGCTCATCCCTTCTTACCAGTTCTGCTGACAGTCGCGCTCGTGCAACCTTTCCGCTCGCGCTCGAGCCACGTCGGCAGCAGGGTCGCGTGGTGCTGTCGATGGTGACGTCACTTGAACTTTTGGCACTTTGTTTGTAAACAGGGAAATAAATAGGTGAACAAATGCCAGTCACACCTCGCGTATAAATTCGAATCAGTTCTACACTCATCTGTAACTGTGGTACTAACTCAGACAGTGTGAGGTATTAATAGGTTCGGTCTCGGCTTTTAAGGTGGCGTTGCGTTTCAAAGTGGGTTTGCAAGTGAGAAAACTGGAAGTAATGAGATAACGGAGCAATTCTAAAATTAGAGGATGGTTTTTCTAACACTTAGAAAATACATACATCACGGTAAAACTATTGATATTAATGAAATGTTGGTAATTTGAGAATAACGTTCTACCTTAAACTTTTGTCAGTTGTTATACAAGTGTGAGTAATACAGCTGGCTCGTTGGTCTAGGGGTATGATTCTCGCTTAGGGTGCGAGAGGTCCCGGGTTCAAATCCCGGACGAGCCCGAGTTTTTAATGAACGCAACATATCAGAATTATGATATTGACCTTATAAATGACTTCAGAACTGAAAATCCTCAAACCAGTTGCATAAGCTCAGATAAGACAAGGGCTAGGTTTTTATATATCAGACTAGTTATGACTATATATATGGCTCTGGTTATGACCAGTCTTAAAGAAAAGAAAATTAATGATTATATAACCTGTAAGACTAGTATAAACCTTTTATGCAGCCGGCCCCTAAACATATACATTTGTCAAGCTAAAAATCAAACTCAATGACAACACATTTATATAAAATATTCACCATAAAAAGTTTATTGAATGATACATACTTAAATCTATATAATACAAAACGTGTCTGAACAGTTTGTATTAAATTCACAGTTTTATATAATGACACAGCATAATATTCCCTTTGAACTGTGAAAATATAGGTAATTTAGAAAAGACAGAAGATTCACATCTTTATAAAAACATATAGTATTTGTTTTGGATTAAAAATATATCATAATCATGCTTTCTATAAATTGCCCATTCAGTCAATCCATTTTTTTAAACATATATATAATTATATTAATATTTCCATTATGCTATATGATTAGTTAATTTCTGTGATGTGTAGTACAGCTTTGCTGTGGTTTATGCATCAGACCAAGAAACAAATGCTTCATCCTTTTTCTTTCTTTGACTCATCTCAATTGTTTCATTAAGGACTTTTTCCTTTCTTATGTAAGCTCCCCCTTGTTCTTTTCCTCCTTCAAAATGTTCTTCAACATTGTCCTTCAGTTGAGAAGAGAAAAACAGAAAGCGGTCTATTACAAACTGTTGATCTGCTATAAGAAAGAGAAAAATATGGAGAAACAGCCCAAAGCTTAAAGCTATTCATGGACTCCAATTTACAGATATTTGCCATTTCAAATCTATTTTAAAGTGCACTGTTTCCATTTACACACTCTCCTTTACAAACATTTGTTCACGAAAAAATGATTTGCAAAACCTACTAAGAAAAACAAGAGTACACTCGTCCCTGCATGTATCCATAATTTTATAACAAACATCTCACAAACAAAGTGTTAGCAGTAAGACAATGTTACCCATAACCTAGATGAACTCACTCTAATAAAATAATGCCCCTTATTGAATGGTTCACATTTATCACATTTCTCCACCTAAACAACCCTCAGTGAAATAATATTTTACCCTTTTGAGCCTTGGACACTGGATTTGACAAAATACAACACGACACAACAATATATTTAGGATTATAGGAATATTCATGATTACAGAAATTATTCAAATATGAATAATGGTGAGCAAAATTAAGCTTTCATTAAGTCCTTGCAACTAACATATATGCGCTGGAAGATCAAGTATTCAATTTTCAGACCAGCCAATTAACATTTAAAACGCCGTTTTGACCTCTCACACTTTTGACCTGTATTTTTAAAATGTATGTAGGGGAAAATCATCAAATCTATTATTTCATTACTAAATTGTAAATTGTGCATGTGCAAAGTTGCAAGAACTTACACAGTACATAGTACTTACGGTAATAAACTACAGTATTAATTCATGATTACAATTAATAAAACATGCCAATGTTTTACCAGGTCAGGTGCTCGGAAGCTACTTTTGGAACCAAAAACTTTTTGTCAAAATTGAACTCTTAAGAGTCAAATTATAAAGATCTGTTTACACATAGGACGATAACTATAATGATAAAGATATCGTTTTAAATGTAAAAGAATAGAGTCCACAAATATAACAATAAGGCTACAGAGAAACAATATTGTTTAAATTTGTTTGCGATTTCTACAATCGCTGACAGCCAAACAGAATCCATTCTTTTTTAATGATCTTGATCTTGAGCATTTAAAGTGGCAGATGACTGCAATGCATGATTATAATAAACAGAACATTATTGTGCATTGGTGTGGACACTGTTATAGTTATTGATATCTAGTTATCTTTATAGTTATCCTTCTTGGTGTGAACTGACCGACCCAAATCAAACAATCTCAGAAAATATGCAAGCTTTAAATCAGCTTCGGTAAACATGAAACACACACGCTGAATGCATATACAGGATCTGCGTATACACATTCATGTTTCCAAATAATACACAAATAAGAGAAAAATAAATTCACATTGTGCAGGTTTGACCCGAATTGCATCTTAAAACAACATTAAAAGTGTGAAACTGTCCGAGTTGTGTTTGTGTATGTGTGTGTGAGACTGGCTACTGACTTACTGTAAATGTATTATGCTTGTTTGTGTAGTGCTGTAACTGGCACAATGGGCCCTCTGACCTGCAGAGGGCAAAACAATAAGAGAGACGTGTATAGAACGATAATGGAGAGAGAGTGAGTGCTTGGTATCAAGAAAAAGACTTGGCATTCAATTTCGTCTATATAAGGGACATATCCACAGCACTACTCCATATCCATAGTAAGTGACAAAATCCACTTGGATACTAATTCTTTTCATGAAGTATGAGCTAGCCATTGTAAGATCCATCAACTCGACTCTTTTCTTCTAATACACAGCGTTTCCTGAACTGGAAGGGGACGGGAAACACAAAACGGCCCTTGGCTTCACTGAAGATGAAGCTCCCGTTGAGCAACGGCTTAATCGAAGGGGAAACTTCTGCTCCGTTCACATGTTGCAGTATTGAGCTCACACCAGCAGGTGGCGCTTCTTGTGCAGGGCGAGGTGATCGGAGCGAGAGAAGGTGCGATCGCAGTCAGGGCACTGGAACGGCTTCACACCCGTGTGCTTCCGAAAGTGACGGGTCAGCTCATCGGAGCGGGCAAACTTCCACGTACAGCCTTCCCACATGCACTTATAAGGTTTTTCTCCTTAATGGTCACACAAACAGATAAAAAGAGCATTTAGAAGAGTGTTAAGCCTTTTCATCCGCATGAACAGCATCAGAGTAAGAGTAAATGAGCATTTTCATCTATATATGGGTCAATAATAATAATAAGATAAAAAAAACGTTTTTGATGATAAAAACATATGAAACAGTTTGAATTCATTTAGCATTTAGAAATCTTTTGTAACATTATAAATGTAATTTTTGATCAATTGAATGTGTTGTTGCTGAACAAGGACAGATTAAATAAATGTAGCTTTGGTGAGCATAAAATACTTGTTTTTAAATGTTTTGCCAACAAAAAGAGTGAAAAAAAGAGTGTCGCTTAATTAATTGTGTGTATTAAGGAAAGTCTATGCATGTATAGCCTGTTTACCTGTATGTGTGCGTCTATGAGCTTTCAGGTGGGAGCTTTTGGTATAGACTTTATTGCAGCCATTGAAGTCACATCGATGAATTCGACGCTTCTTCAGTGGATCTGGAGACTCTACCTTTCGACGTACAATCACTGAGTGTGGGTTTCTCCTGTTGAAAAATTAAAAAAAGAAGTGTTTGAAGCGCAGCTCTTGTTTTAACCACAGGGGGTCAGACGTATTTCATACAATCTACCCCAAAGCAGAGCATGACACTGTTTTTAAGTTATCCGAGTATTGTAAGTATTTATGACCTTAGCTCCACATTAGATTTTGTTTAATTACAGTACACTTTTCTGGTGCTGTCCCATGCTTCATTTATGCTTTTTATTAGCAGTGCTATTACTGTCCTTATTACTGCTCACACTTAGGCCTTAAACATATAAAACTAAAGTGGGCAACTCGTTCAGCATCATTTGTGCTACAGACATGAATAATACATCTAATTGTGCAGCTTGTTGAGTTAAGGCTAGCACTTTTCTAAGTGACTGGACTTACATCTTCCGACTTGCAGACAATAAACCCTTTGAAAAAACTCCCTTGCATTTACTGAACAGGAACACCTTTTACTGTAAGTTCCTGCCTAAATGCACCCTATTATTAAATACTTTTCTCTCTTTCTCTCTTATCTCGCCTTAAACCTCTCCATACACCCTCCCGGTCTGTTTCAGCTACATATTTTCAGTCTTTGTCTACAATGTCACTTCTCCCACTTTCTACCATTTGTGCCTAAAAGTAGCTGTTTTTTGGCACCGCATCCAATATAAAATGATCATTCTACTTTTCTCCTCCCTTCCTTTCTAAATCAAACGCTTTCTCCTCCCTTCCTCATAAACATTGCTCCTTTCTCTGTATTTCACCACTTTTTTTCCCCCTTTTAATCACATGCAGTATGTCCATAGCCAATGCCACTAAATCCACTGGAACACATCACACATACACATCCACTGTAAAAGTGCACTAAAAAACACGCACAAAATAAGATATCTACACAAACTCTCAACCGTGCACTTGTATGTACCCCATGAGTGTTTAAGAATACTTGGAGACACGCTGTCTCTGAAATGCATGCTGGGGG
Organism: Carassius auratus; assembly: GCF_003368295.1. Taxonomy (NCBI): domain Eukaryota; kingdom Metazoa; phylum Chordata; class Actinopteri; order Cypriniformes; family Cyprinidae; genus Carassius; species Carassius auratus. Next base: position 7,024,035 of record NC_039268.1, read on the forward strand.
ATTTTATCAGACACGCAGCAAGATATATCAGATAGAGTAAATATATGCTTTACACCACACATACACACACATACTTGTATCACTGAAAGAGAACTGTAGGCCAAATGTACTTTAAATGACATACATAGACATAACGATAGATCTTATCTAATTTAACCAACTTGTTCTCATTTATAAGACACATTTTTTTTATGAACTTACATGCACAAGCTGTGATCATACAAAATCAGATAAATGTTGGTGATATAATGAAAAGCAAATTGAGCATATGTGTGTTTGAGAGCTCAGTACTCACTCATAACACGGTGGGACAGTAATGATGGGTGAGGTTATTTCCTGCCTGAGGGAATCCTGAGGGTGTTCAGGGTGGGGCTCGGATTTGATTGGTTTGAGGACCTCGTGGACGTCTGGGGGATTCTCTGACTCCACTGAAGACAAGAGAAAGGAGACAAATCAATCAACCATGCAAAGAAAAAATGGAAGGCTTTGCTATTACAACTGTCACCCATCTACTCATCGGTAGAAAGTGAAAGCATGTGTTTGGCAATCTGAGCTTAATGTGCGTGTTTGGGTAATACTTTACAATAAAGGCATATTAATAATTATGTACTAATACCTAAATGAATGCTAACTTCAACATGAACTCAGGATTAGTTAATCAAGTACAGGAGTAATATGGATTCATGCATAATTCTGCATAATATTTTAGATAATGATTTGCGAGTGCATCATTGTTATGATTTCATTTCAAGATGCACGTCATTACTAACTCGTTCTTAAAGGGATAGTTCCCCCAAAAATGAAAATTCTGGCATCAGTTACTCACCCTCATGACAATCTAAACCTATAAGGTTCGGTTCATCTTTGGGCCACAAATGAGGATATTTTTTATGAATTCCTAAGCCTTTCTGACTCTCCGTAGACTGCAATGGAACGAGGCGGTGAGCAGGATCCTCAGGTGATGTCATGATGGAGGTAGACAGGTGTAGTTGGGGAGGGTAGAGCACAGGTAACTGCTGCATGATGGAAATAGGCACAATAGGTGTAAAAACCTGCATCAGAAAAACAAACACAGATTGGTTAAGAAATGTCAGTTGGTCTCTAAGTTTTAGATATCACAGAAATCATTTCTATGATATCTATTTTTCAAAACTGTGTGTGTGTCTCTGTGTGTGTGTATGTGTCTGTGTGTGTGTGTGTGTGTGTGTGTGTGTGTGTGTGTGTCAGTGTGTGTGCGTGCATGTGTGTGTGTGATATACTTTTATTTAGCAAGGACACATTAAATTGATCAAAGGTGACTTCAACATTACAAAATTTCTGCTTCAAATAAAAGCTGTTATTTTGAAGTTTCTATTCACCAAAGCATAATGAAAAAATAAATCACAGCTAATATTAAGCAACAAAACTGTTTCTTGAAATGTTTTCTGAAGCATCAAGATCAAGTGACACTGACGAATACTTTGCGAAAATAAGAATAAATTACACTTAAAATATATTGAAATACCAAAAAATTTACTTTTGTAAAATGCAGTCTTGGTGAGCATACAATAAAAATTTAAAAAAACTATACACGTTTTTTTAAGTATAAATAAGCAGTGAAAATCTATTTAAATCAGAAATTGAAAATAAGCTTATAATAAAACACGTGTAGTGAAGTTACTGTTCATAAAAAAGGTCATACAGTGTGTGACCTAACTAATAAGACTAGAAATAAACACCATGTTTTCCGCCCATTTACACTGGATTACAATGTAAACACCATTGAATTGGAAAATGGTAATCATTCAGTACATGGTATCATCACAGCACATTTTTTGTAAGGCATCACCAATATTTTTACCGGAGAAATAGGAAGGGACAGTGGTGGGGTCAGCTGCCTTGTCTGAGATGAGCCGGAAGTGCTTCCTGTTATAGAGCCGGAGCCGGAGCCGGGGCGAGGACGTGACACTGGACTGGTTCTCTCATAAGGCGATGGTGGAGTGGCTATGGGAGATGACGATGTCAGAGATGATGAAGGCGATGAAACGGAGGATCTTTTGCTGATGGATAAATCGACAGGTTCGTTCTGGGAGTGATGGACATCCTGGGACAGAGGGGGTGTGTGATGGGGGCTCATGTATGGGTAGTGCTCTTGGAAGTAGTGAGGGAAGTATAGGTGAGCCGTGGAAGGAGGGGCCATGGAAGGTGATAATAAGACTCCAAATGCCTCAGGTGCAGATTTAATCAGGTAAGCTGGATAAGTCAATGACTGAGAGAGAAAGAGAGTGAGACGTTAAACACGCTGCGAACATATTTACACATTCATATGTGCATAATTACACAAGCAGCCATATAAAGCAGCTGCGCTGAGCAGCAGTTCAATCTGGGAACTATAAACCGACAAAAAGACTAACTTTGAATGACTGAATATGAGCCAAATACGACTTCACACCCCATATAAACTCCTAACCTAATAAGAAAGGAATGCATGTCCATCTACAGCTAGAGGAAGAGAGAAAAAAGAGCAAGTACGAGATGAGTTTCAGAGATAGATTTTACAAAAGCCTAATAAAATACTTGTGCGATTAAAAAAATATCCTTATTAGTGTTTGTAAATGTGTCTTGTGTTATTATAAGGAATTGAAGGATTGCATATGGATACTGCACTTAAACAAACAAACCGATGTCCCAATAAGACCAGGGTGCTCAGATGGCCATGTGCCAGGCGGCCCATTGTGTGGCAGTTGGTAGAGCAGGTTTGTTATTGGAAACGGAAAGTGAAGCATTGTTTTCTTTAACATCACATAAACCGGATGCAAAGAAGTAGACAAGTATCAGGAAGGTGGAGGAACATTTCAGAGTAGTCCAAAACAACTTCTTTTGGCTAACAGACTTTAATCAAGTTACACGCCATACTGAACTGAACAAGGCTGTGAGGGACACAATGTCACGCACTTTATAAAGGTTCTAGTTCATGTCACCTCACTTCCAAACTGTTCTATGGAGTTCTTGTCTGCTAAGAGTGTTTTTTTATACATTTTGTCAGCTGAACAATTGGTATGTTATACAACAGTGAAATGAAATGAAAGCAATGTACTATCCCTCGCAGCCTCATTTTCATTCCAGTCAAAAATGAAATATGGCACTACCCTGGCTAATAAAAAACAATAGAAAGATTGTAGTAGAAAGACTACTTTATTTGAGAGTATTTACCCTAAAAACTGTACTCACCATGTCTGTTTTTATTGTGTCAAAGCTGAGCATGGTTCCCGCCGCTGGAATTCTGGGAAATACAGAGAGCAAACATTAGTATATCAGTTAGTACCAGAAAAGTCCCACATTAGAGAAATGTCGTGAGCCATCAGGAAGTCATTCTTCATTCCAAGCACACAGAAGCAGAGAAGCATGCGAGAGAGAGGTGCTGAAACACTAATCACTTAAAGTACAGGGGAAGTTAGAATGCCCGGGGCGATGAACGCTGTTTGTGTGTGGTTGTACATAAGATTGCAACACTAATAGAGAGCTTTTTCCACCTGACCTACTTACTCAGTGGTCTTGGGAAACAGTAAGGCCACATTATAGGATTGCAACTATAAATGCTACTATTTCAACTGTAGATTATTCATAGATTCATTCCCTGATCTTGGGTGTTTCTTCAAAAGGGGCTTTTTGTCTTAGTTTTTTTATTACCTAACAGATAACTTTCCTCCTTTGTGTCAAATGGTAAATTATGGTTACATTAAAACTTAAAATGTATTTCTTTCTTTCTTTCTTTCTTTCTTTCTTTGTTTGGTTGGTTAGGTTTCTGAAAGAAATCTCTTACGCTTACCATGGCTGCCTTTATTTGATCCAAAAAAAAAACAGTAAATATTTTGAAATATGAAAATAAATATTTTCAATATAGTTAACATTTTATAAAAATAAATATATTTATTGTCACTTTTGTTCAACTTAATGTGTCCCCGTTGAATAAAAGGATTGATCTCTTAAACATTTTGAATGGAAGTGTTTATAAATAAATACAATATTAATTTTATATAAATAATGTAAACTATGATATCCTGAGTAAAGAGTTCAATGCAATTTCATTTTGTGAAAATATATCAATTTTACAAATTATTAAAATAAAATGAATCATTTCGCACAACTTGTAACTGTCAGATCATTTCAACCACAATCCAAGGTTAATGTATTCAAAGCATGGCATTAGCAAAGAAGATTCAACAAATAAATATCCACCACAGGTGATATTATGAGGAAGTGTCCGCCATTTACATCAGAAAAAAATACTATGAGCGGACAAATTAAATAAACTAGTAAGAGTGTGAAAAAGGTATTATAAGAGAGTTTAATTTGTAAAAGTGTCAATAGTAAAATAATAACATGGCTAGCATTTCTACAATGCGCAAAGGAAGCTTAAAGCAGAAGATGAAAGGTCAACAGCAGAACCAGCTCATCAGATATCTTAGATATGATCATGTGGTCTTACGAACACAAAAGAGACAAATATGTTTTGCTGTTTGATCTGTCTGTGTGTTTGGTTTGAGCCCTCAAAGCCTGACACAAAGATGCAGGTGCTACAATCTATAGGTACAGTACTACAGGTGCCGATCGATTTCTATTTCCAAAGGTAATTTAAAGGAAAAAATGACCTAAGACTATATTTATTAGAATTCAGTGGAGTGCATGGACTCAAGGCAGGAAAGGGAAGTTTAGACAGTTCATCAGTGAGCCATGAGACGCAATGATATGTGAGTGCTTTTAAAGTCCAAAGTCAGAGAGACAGAGAAAAGAAAGAGAGAAAGAGATGAGTGAATGTAAAGTCTCTTTTTACAATCATTAACCCAGGGTGGTGCTGTTAACACACACGCACACACAGAGTACAATCTATACTAGGTCCACTGAGTCCAGGTCCACTCCCAGCAAACTGAACACTCCTCAGTCCTCAGACGCACATATATAAACAGGACTACTATCACAAGAGACAATGCCGATCACACACACACACAGGCTTGTGAAACACTCCCATTGGCCCCAGGGTCAGGTGTGGGTTAACAAAACAACATATTGAAGTGTACACACTAACACAGACATACTCATCCAAACCTGATACCAACAGTATAGAATTCCACACAGATAAAGAGACACAAGACAAGTCACAACAGATGAGTTAAACATCATTCAAGACCTCAGTTCGAATGCTTTACTAAGTGCAAGGTTTTGTAACTAGACTCTGACTTAATGTCCGTAGTGTTTTAAATGAATAGTTTAGTCAATAATGAAAGTCCTACCATCATTTATTCGCGGTCACGTTTAGCCTGTATGATTTTCTTTTTCATTAAAGCCAAAATGAGAAGTTTAGCAGAATGTACTCACTGTTCTTTTCCATACAGTGAAAGTGAATTCCATGCTACCGAGCTACATAAGCATCAAAAATGAAACTATATATATATATATATATATATATATATATATATATATATATATATATATATATATACACAGTATAATTATATAGTAAAACTTTAATATTGTGAAATATTATTATAACTTAATTTTTCTTTTAAGTTTTCTATTTTATATACATTTTTAAATGAAATGTATTCTTGTGATGGCAAAGATTAATCTTTTAGCAGTCATTACACCAATCTTCAGTGTCACATGATCAATCATAAATAATACTAATATGCTCAGTTGCTGCTCAAGAAACACTTATTATTGTTGAGAACATTTTTGCTTAATATTACTTAATATTTTTGTGGAAACTGGTACATTTATTTCAAGATTCTCTGATGACTTTACCATCACTTTTGATCTATTTAATGCATTTTTGCTGAATAAAAGTGGAAAGAAATAAACGGAGCCCTGACTTTTAAACAGTTGTGTATACTAATGTGTATTGTATACTTACGAAGCGCAGCTTTTCTTTTTAACTTGTCTGCAGTAGCATCAAAGTCTGCTAAGCTCCTTCTTAGGAAATCTTAATCAAACAAACAGTCCTTTTCCAAATAAAAGACAGGCATTTTTTTAGATACCGCCATCAGAGTTGTTGCACACGGACGGACTCAGTAAGGAAAAGTAAACACTGTTTTGAATTTTTCTGTTTGGATTTTGTCATGTTTTTTCTCTTATCTATCATAAGACAACATGATAAGGTGAAGCAGAGAGAAGAGTTCAGATCTATCCTCCGGGCTTGGCAGAGTTCAAGTGAACCCGTTACATTAATCATGAAGCCTTTCACTGCTCACAACAACAAAACACACACTCACACACACACACACACACACACACACACACACACGCACAATAACTCCATCAAGTTAACTTTACAGTCTCATAAAATAAAGAGAAGTTAGTACATGCTTCACTAGATGTGTTTAGTATGGAGAGACTGGAGTGACTTCATGACACATCAAAAACCAATAATTATCGTTCTCGAGCAATTAAATTAAGGTGCTTAAATACTTAATGTACTATAATTATAGTCTTTGAAAGTTAATAACCCAATCTGTTTCTACCTTCTGTCTCTTTACCTCTATTATAAATAATTACCTGAAAACAAATATTCAGAAATAAAATTTGTGTTTTAAAAGGTCTTTTGAATCACACATTAACAGCTTTATATTGCATTTTAAAAAGGTTAAAGCTCTTAAATAGTGTGGCTAAGTTTTACAGTTCTTTAGATTTTAGCGACTTTATTTATTCTCTTTCTTGAATGCTGCAGTGTGAATTTAACCTCAGGCGGTGTGAATGAGTAGATGAGACTGTTTGAAGAACTTGTGTGATACCTTATAAATCACACAAGCTCTTCACTCAACATTGCAAACCGGTGAAGTAGGCAAATCCGTTAAGGCATACACACACTCGAAACCACAGAATGCCTAAGAATCTAATACAGTTTCCTAGTGGGGAGAAATGGTCTGATTTGCTGACATGGAGAAAATGTGAAGACCAAAATTACAAAGTACAGAATCTAATAGCGAACCCATGTAAAACCCAAAACCAAATTGAACCGCACTGGTCCAATGCAACGCAATCCATCCACCGCTCTCAGATAACAGGTCTTCAACTAGGTGCCAGGTGTCTGAGAGATGCATGAGATCTGAGATTGAACGGGATGATCACAATGTGAAAAACCTTACAGATAGACTTCTGTCTGAACTGTATAGGAACAAAAACTGAAATTTAGGCAGAAGACCAAATTTAGCAAGAAGGAAGCAGCGTGTCTGTTATTGTTTCCACAGTGAACACATAGAGAAGCTCTTCTACATGGGGGCCATAGTTTCCCTTCTGGCCTTTCCTGAAACTAAAGGAAAAGAGAAAGAGAGAAATAGAGAAGGAAAGAGCGAGAGAGAGGCTGAGAATTTTAACAATGGTATGCGGCTCTGAAAATGATCCTCTTTTGTAGTGGAGTGTTTGTGTGTGTATTGTGATAAGATCCGAGTATTGATCCAAGGAAAGAGTCGTGTGAGTGGGTGGAGGGTCTAGGCATGTGTGTGCGTGTGTGTGTGTGTGTGTGTACTCCCCCTAGGCAGCCTCCCCTCAAATGCAGAAAACAGGAAAAGAGGCTCCATGTGCCAGATGGAATGTCTGACGCAAACCTCAGCCTTGAAACAAAGCTCTGAATACAACAGCCTTACTGACCATGGGGCTTTGATTATTAGCTTTACTGTATTTGATTTTTACACCAAAAATGCTATGTCAACCATGCACATACTTACAGTAAACCTAATCTTCATACAATCCAAAATGCAAAGGCAGGATGTTAAGATTTTGAAAAGCTGAAGATCCACACATTCTAAATGCAGGCCAAGCTGATCACCAACCAAACCAATTACTGCAAAAGAATATGAGAATTGGGCTTGAAGCCATATTAAATCATATCTTTGATTTTAAAAACAGTTATATTTTTGCCTGTTAGAACGTGTGTTCAACAAAAACTATGTATTGGCCAGATTTTAATTCATTTGAATTAATGATCCAAGTGACCATATAAGATCAGTAGTTCATGCACATTATGTATAATATATGAGTCAAGGTGTCATGACTAACTAACTCTCTGAATGTACATTAAATGAAGACCTGCCAAGCATCTTAATGCAAAATGTTTGTTAACATTTAAACATATTATTAAGTGTTGCAGAACTCTGAAATGTGATAAATGTTTAGTTAACAAATCCAACTTTGCCAAAGGCACATACCAATATGATCCTGCATACATGTTCCTACAGTGTGTTTCATTTGCATGAAAATAATTTTTGCATATAAGCAATATTTAAGTAGTCAAGCCACCAGTGCAACTACAGCAGAGCCAATACCAGTTCATGTCAACAATAAAAAAAGAAAAGAAAACAAAAAGAGTAAGTGCCAAAAATGCATTATTTAATAAAACTAACAATAATAAAAACAAATAGATGTCAATGACAGTCCTTATTTTTTTAAGTTGTTCAAAATTGCAATTTAAATGCAATTCATGCAATTCTGGTAAATTAAATGAATTGAATTCACCTCTTCATCATTCTTAATTTATGTCATTTAGACTATTATTGAAGTAAAATTATGTGGTGTAACTGTCCAAAGATTGTAAAAAAAATAAAAATAAATAAATAACCCTTTTGAATAAAAGGTAGGCCTATGTGTTTTTTATTAAGTTTTATTTAAGTTAACCCTAGAAAACGTATTCATGTTAAAGACAGAATTAATGTGTGAATGTTTAAACAACGTTTATAGAATATATAATTAAGCTTGCCATTAAATTCGTGTTTGCTTGAATTTTTTTTTTTTTCTCCCTTTCCGGGAAATTCATATAAATATGAATACAAAGATGGAATTTCTGAAAACTTGACGTTAAACTAGATTCTTAAAATATTTCATGTTACTATAATTTCTTACATACTTATTTGACATCGACCCACAAACATCTGTCAAAAGTAGGCTACTCTAGAAAAGTGCCGTGGAAAGGCTCTGTTGTGAAATTGAATACCCTGTATTAAATATTATTTAGCATATTTATTTAAATAAAAGATTAACTAAAATGTTGTTATTCGACTAAAATAGCCTAACTACAACAGGACGGTTTGATTTTGATTATTTTACCTCAGACTGGTATTTCATGAATACTTACTTGTTAGTTAATATATTCCTCAAGTGAAAAGCGCGCCGTTATGAAGGACTGCAGAAGAAAGCAACAACCCGGATCACGATGGCATGAAACATCCAAATGAAACACTAGCATTTAGGCTGACGCCGAAAAAACTTCCCCGAGAGTTACGAAACAACTTCTTGTCCAAGTGTTTAAAGTGTCCTGAGTGAATTGAGCGTCTATCACATGATTAGGGCCGGGCGCTCGCGGGAGGTGAGGAGGGTGGGGATTCGCTCAAGCGGAGACAGGAGGGGGCCCAAGAGAAGAGAAGAGAAGAGAAAAGAAGAGAAGGGCTGGGTGTGTGTGTGTGTGTGTGACTGCCTGCCTCTCCCTCTCCGCCCTTTCCTTCCTTCTCTGTTTGTCTCTCTCTCTCTCTCTCTCTCTCTCTATCTCTCCCTATTTCCCTTCCTGACAAGACACGCCTTACAGAGTTTCAGAGATCTAACAAGCGCGGATAAAGGTCGACTATAACAATGGGTGAAGACAAACGACTTGCATAATTTACCAATCATACATTTTTATTGTTAACTGTTTGATCGTGTTGGTAAAAAGGTGCACAGAGCATGCTGTGGGCAAAAGGGCTCATTGTAAATACCCTATTATATTTAAATAATTTTAATTTCATTTTTGAAAATGTTTTTGAGAGTATTTTTAATGCTTACAAAGGCTCCATTTATTTGATCAAACACCGTAAAAACGGTAATATTGTTAAATATTATTACAATTTAAAGAAGTTTTTTATTTCAGTATATTTTAAAATGGCAAATTTATTCCTGTGTTGACAGTGTTCAGCGCCACAATGATCCTTCAGAAATTATTCTGATATGCTGATTTGTTATTATTGACGCTCAAATATTAATAACTAATATTTTTTCCATTATTTTTTTTTTTTTCAGGATTCGCTGATGAATATAAAATTAATAAAAACAATACTTGTTTAAAACAGCAATCTTTTGTAACGTTTCAAATATCTTTAATGAAACTTTTGATTAATTTAATGCTCTTTGCTCTTTTGCTCTTTTTTATCTTAATCACTTCAAACTTTTGTGTGTTAGTGTATTACGGTTTATTATTATTACACTGCTCCATAGTGAAAGCATATTAAGACATTAAGAATATACACTGAACCTGTAAGTCACGCAAAGGTGTGTATGTATAGACTGGTTGTTGTAGTTATTGTATACTGGAGTTATTCCAAGTCATCAGCAACAATAACATATCGCGTACCTGATGACGCCAGTGCACATAAACCCAACCTGTGTCTATTTACCCAGAATAATAAAGCAAACCATTCAGATTTACCAGACCTTTACCAGAATTACCCTCGCCCCCAATACTCTCACTCTCTCACCCACCCACATCTCTCTCTATCTCTATTTCGCACACACACACCTGCAAAACCAATGCTACACAACTGTGAATTTATTTTCTTTTTGGCAGTTAGAGGCGTGGAAGTGGAACTGGCGAAACTCCACGCATATAAGTTTGTTTGTGTGCATGTAGAAACCCACTTTGCACGTGTGATGATTATGACTGTGATATGTATAATCTTATGACTATAATATTGTTTGTCTGTGTGGGTGGATGTGGGTGGATATATTTTCAGGTATATTCAATATGTGTGACAACCTGTTTTTCAGTGATTAATTAACTAAACAAAAGTGCATGGTGTCATTTCACTTGTAAATGCACAATAGAAAATGCCTTGGCCTAATTATTTTCAGGTAAGTCAAGTTAGGCAAAACATCAGTTATGTAAAAGATGCCAAAAAGCCGGAAACTCTGTGCTTTCATTTGGTATACTCTATCAAATAAATAAAAGTAAAAACTAAATACTCTTGAAATGGGTTAGTAAACTTTAGACCCTCTAAAAAATTATTATAATGTTATTTAATGTATTTAATGTAATGTAATGTATTTCATAAAAGTCATGATGTCATCATAGTCTCATCTCTTCTAGCTGATGTCATGGAGAATGGAACATTTCCCACTTATCTTATCACATTCAGGGCTTTGTGAAGAGTAACACTGGGTTTGTCAAGAACCAATAACAAAACAACAGAATTGTCTCAACCCATATTTAGAAATTGATCAAAACTATTCAGTAATAACTATTTTTGTAAGTATAATATTTCAACCATCTGTTGTGTCAATTCACGTAGCTGTATCTTTTTTAGGTTTACAAATGGAATCCATTTATAAATCTATGAATAATTTGTACAATTTAAGCATATTCCTATGTAGGCCTGAATGCACACACATGTGTATACCATACATAAGAATATGCATGAAACCAAACACCCACTTTATTTTTACTGTTAAACCTGCATACAGTGGAATGTTCTGTTGAAAGGTACAAAAAACCCCAAGGCAGAGATGAGGTTGGAAAAAAATCTGAGCTGAAAACAAGAAAATGAGAAGACCAGAGACAAAGATAGTCAACATGACCATATGCAAATTAACAGCGCAATATTTACTTATACATCATATTTTAATATTTACTTATACTTACTTAATTTACATTACACACATTGTTTCAGGGAGCTTTACAGAAACTATTGTATAGTCAGTTATGGCATTTTGATTATACAAGACACTTTATATTATTATTTTAATGAAATAGACTGTTGATTTGTTCACAATACATATTCCTGCATTGAAAGGACCCTCGCACCCGGGCTCAACCCCACCTAGTGACTTAAGGAAAACAGCGAACAGTGGGCAATATGCATTTAAAATAGTAAATATAGAAGGTATATGTGAAAGTCAATTATATGTGTCAAACATCCTGCTGCAATCTGGTGGCTACATGACTACTATGACTATAACTGAATATTGGCATGTAGATCTTCAAGCCAGGACTTTGATCAAACATATGAAGTATGACAAGTACGTGTATGACATATCCTGTTGCCAACAGTGGCCCTATAATTATAACTGTATAACTGCCTTTTGATGTCTTCAGGCCAGGACTCTTACCAAACATGTAAAGTCTAGTGTAGACTGGACATTGCATGTTTAAGTTAGTGTAAAACAAGTCATTTCCTGTTGCCAGCAAGTGGCGCTATGATTATAACTGTATATTGGCCCTAAGATGTGTTAAGGCCAGGACTCTTAACAAACGTGTGATGTTTGGAGCAGATCGGATATTGTATGGCTGATTTACAACAACTTCCTTTTCCATGGCGAAACACTGAAGTTTGTCAGGCCACCAAGGACACACCGTTTAACAAAAACTCAAGATCTTTGCAATGAAACAATGAAACGTTCAGGACTCTTATCAAACATGAAGTTTGAGGCAGATCGGACATTGCATGCCAGAATTAGGGGAAGTCATGGCCTAATGGTTAGAGAGTCTGACTTTTAAACCAAAGGTTGTGGGTTTGAGTCTTGTATACCGGCAGGGATTGTTGGTGGGGGGAGTGAATGTACAGCGCTCTATTTCACCTTCAATACCACGACTGAGATGCCCTTGAGTAAGGCACCAAAACCCCAACTGCTCCCTGGGTGCCGCAGCAAAAAATGGCTGCCCACTGCTCCGGGTGTGTGTTCACGGTTTGTGTGTGTGCCCTGCTGTGTGTGTGCACTTTGGATGGGATAAATGCAGAGCGCTAATTCCGAATATGGGTCACCATACTTGGCCACATATCACTTCACTTTTTCAGATCATAAGAATTTCCTATTTTATGGCAAAACATTCAAGTTTGTCAGGCCACCATAGAAAACAAAAACTCAAGATCTTCGCAATTAATGCCACAAAGGGCTTTAGATTACACTGATCAATACTGGTGTTGATCTGTTTAAACCTCTAGGAGAAGTTTGTTTAAATACAATGCCTTAGAACTTGCACAAAACTTCAATTAAATGTAATTCAAATGTATTTGTATAGTGCTTTTCATGATACAAATCATTTGCAAAGCAGAAAATTATGTTTCTACAATATATTTAGTTTTTAGTGGCATTAAAAATTCCTGTTAGGTTACATGTTTCTACCAAAATTTGTACATGCATGTGAAACATAGCTTGAGGGGCAAACGGATGGATGGATAAGTAGATGGATAGATACACAGCTTCTGTCAGACATAGGCCCTGTCAGTTAACCCCAAAAAGACAAAAAATTATGATATTCCGAGGAAAATCCAGCCACCAAGAGCAAATCAAATCTAAGCTTTAAATTAGAAAACATGTTCCTTGAACACACACAGAACTTTACTTACATTGGCAAACTGTAAATATCATCAACGCATGAAACTTCAACAAAGGTGAAAAAACTGAAAGACAAAACACAGAGAGCTTTTTATGCTATTAAGATAGAATATATGCTATTAAGAGAAATATCAAAATTGACATCCTTATCAATATCTGGCTAAAAAAAAAAAATCTAATATGCAATAGAACCCATCGGGCTCTACGGGTGTGAAGCCTGGGGCCCCTCACAAACCAAGAGCTTACTAAATGGGCTAAACACCCACTAGAGAGTCTGCAGACCAAACAAAAAATTGAGTACAGCTCAGAACCCCAAAAAAACCTAAAAAATCAGGAGCTGGCCCCAGAAAGAAACACACTCGGCCAATTGGATTTAGAGCTTACTGCACAATAAAAACTTAGACAGACCAAACCAAACAATTAAAATAAAAAGAAAACACCTAAAACACTGGACACATGCAACAGCCCAACAAAGTTAACAGGAATGCTATTTAGCCCTAAGAGAGAAACGAAGAAGAGAATACCTGAGCACAGTGACCGACTCTGAACTAGATAGATAGATAGATAGATAGACAGACAGACAGACAGACAGACAGACAGACAGACAGACAGACAGACAGAAAGACAGACAGACAGACAGAAAGACAGACAGACAGATAGACAGACAGATAGATAGAATGCTGTTTGCACAAGGGACCCACCCCTCAAGTGACTTGATAGCGAGCTGTATCACAGCAACACATGGTTTATTAAAATGATGAATTGCACTCACATCGTCACCTGAGAGGGTCGGGTGGCAAAGTGATGCCCCCAGGAGAGAGCCACATTGTCTAGAGTTTGTTTATAAACTCTGCCAAGTAACTTCGTATCATCTCTGCATTTTAAAACTCCTGTTAGTTTGCCAGGTGTTGAATTTACGAGGATCAGGATCATCATCACACTCAATTATTTCAGTTGTCATCGTTTTATTTAGAGCTACACGGAAATTAACGCTGGTGGGGTGTGACCACTGCTGTTTTCTGTGGAATCGTGTTTCTGCCAAGAACCTTGCAACGGTACGTTCTGAGAGAACGTACCGTTTTTTTTATCCCGTAAAAAAAACGGTATCCCGTGGATGAAACTGGCTTCCATAGGTTTGTGTAAATGTGTTGAGGGTTTTATTTATTTATTAAAGGTTTTTATTGTATCATTACTATTATGTTTTTTGACTGTTTCAGTGGTTAAGCTTAACCTATAAAACTTTATAGGTGCTAAATTATTGTCCACTTGGTTTAACATGTTCTACAAATATTCTATTTATGTTCTGCTGAACTTCTCAACTTTGTGTTCGCAGGTTCTCTTTAAGATAGATGAAACTTCAGAGGGTTGCTCTTGGCATAAAAACAAAATGTTCTCTCTTTCACGTGCACGTATGTACACTAGAGGTTAAACAGGCAGTCGTGACATGGAGAGCACTGGGAATGACAGCTGATGTTTATTAGGGTCAAATATTTCACAAAGACAGCTCTTATTATTTCATGTCTATTGCTGCATGTGGCTAAAACATGATTAAAACCCAACCCTCAAGCAACACTTACCCTTTAAAAGGATATTGAAAGCATCTATGATAAAGCCTGGACCACACCCAAAACCGTTCCTGAAGAATTAGAACCTCCTGGGAAGAAAAGTGGGGGGGTCACAACCTATCCCAAGTATTTAACCTCTGTAAACATGAGCTCCTAGTTAACATATTTTAAGATTGCCTGTCAAACACATTAGAAATAGATTGTCTCTCACCACTCCCCAAAAAAAGGAATTTATTTCAAATACATTTATATCATACTAATTATAGTTCAAATGTATTAACATATTTATTGACATATTGTTTGAGACATACTGATATAAATATAACAGATAAACTTTATTAGGAGTACTACTTATGCACAATGCATATTTCCTATTAATAAGCCTAAAATGTGTTTAATGTTACCATTACTGAGGACTGTATGATCTATGCAAGATAATTAAAATGTACCTGAAGTATACTCACAATAGTTCCACTTTAGAACAATCAAATATACTTCAGTATATCTTTAGTTGGACTTTCTTTAGCATTTCTACACACAGTTAAAATACATTAAGTAAAATCAGTTAGCACACTTTCAGTATACCAGTTTAGCATAAACGTACATTTGCGGGGTATTTTTATTAAGTACAGTACATAAATATGCAAATGTATTTGAGGTAAACTTAGCATGGAATAAATGCATTTCAAATACATTTTAGTATATTTATTTTTCAGTAGGGGAGTATGAAGAAATGCATCTGCATATTGCTATACCCATATCAGCACACACACACACACGCACACACACACACACATACACACACTCACAGATAGCCTGGAGACCAAATAACTTGTCATTATTTTATCACGTTCAGCAGTGGCAGACATGTATCTGTATCAGTGTATGTATATATAAGCAAGGTACTATTTGATAAAAAAAAAACGTAAAAAAAAAAAAAAGTTTACTTAAGGTAAAACACTGCAGGCAAAAAGAGAAACCAAAACTGCTTCTTCATGCACCTGTGAAGTTTTTAATTTTGGGCTTTTTGGTTTATCATAAAGTGTTTTTTCAGTCAAATGGAAAGACAACATGCAAAAGACACTGTTAAGTGTTTCTTTTATAGCACTTTCAATAGATTTCAATTAAAATACATACTTTTAAAGGCCCTTTTCCCAAAATGAGTTTTTTTTTCTCTTACACTGAGCCATAAACTCCACTTCAGTAGAACATACACACAACAAACTTTACATTTTTATTCCTGTATATATCCTGAAGGTTTTTTACAAAGGGATTTGTTCGTATATAATTTGCTTGATTATATAACATTTTAATCCCCCAAATATTTTGAAAATATTCTGTTTTCATGTTCATAGCATTTTCTGAATTATGGCGTGACAAAAATGAGACACCCAAAATTCCCTCTGTAAAAACCTTTGACTCATATATAAAAATAAATAAATAAATAAGAATTTTGAAACTGACATTATCCAGTGTAGATTTTTGTACAAGAAATATGCAAATTAGCGCATGTTTCATTAAATAATTACTCTTGTTCATATGTAACAACATTTGACAGCATTCCTGTCAAACTTAACGTTTTAGAACACTTATAATATATAGAAAATAATAACTATTATTATTTTATTTTTTTACCTAATTCACCTGAAGTGTCTCGCCTTAAAATTATTCTGACTCTCAGTCTGAGAATTTGTTATTTTATATTCATTGTATTTTTCTTATTTTCTCCCTTGCTTTTTTCAGGGTTTTTTCTTTTCAGTTTTTCTCACAATTCTTCATTTATATCTCACAGTTCTGGGAATTCTGAGAATTGTGAGGAAAAAAGTCTGAATTGCAAGATATAAACAGAATTCCAAGAGAAGCATTGGAATTTTGAGATTTAAAAAAGTAATGATTACCCTTTTTTATCCATGTTGTAAACAAACTTCCATACAAAATCTGTATAATGTATAATGCAGTTTATTGTAAAATCAACCTGACAGCTCAAAATTGTATTTATAGGCTTACCGTAGTCAATAGTTAGAAGGCATGAAGACAAATATGAACCCTGATTTTATGTACTCATTGAAAACTGAAATATAATTCATCTTTAACCAAAATAACTTCTAGTAGTGTAGTAATATGAACTTCCAAATTACTATGGCAGAATAAAATAATGTATTGCTTTTGAGTTGAGGAGTATAATAGGGGGAGAAAAACATTATCATCAAAAGGAATGCAAAAAAAAGAAAACATTCTTTCATGTACAGATGACACCTTTCCTGAGACACACTTTTAAAACTCTGTTTGCACATGCTTCAGTCCCTGGCGGGCAGAGTATCTCGCAGAAATCTCTCATTCCTGAGGTGTGATTGGAAACGTCTCAGTGCAGTTATTGCACAAAAAGCCACATTTACATCACTGTGAACTGTATCTTCATTGTATGCACTGCATACGTTCAAATGAACTCATCACAGTCCCCAGGCTATAGCACAAACATTTAATGAAGCTATACACACAGTAAGAAAAACAAGAAAGAGTCGTTCATCATCTGGTTGCCATGGCCAATCACAATAACAGAGCAAAAACAATAGAAAGTGTGTGAGGGAGGTGACTTAGCAATAAAAGATTTAGGTTGCATCCCAAAGGTTCAAACCCCGAGTGAGCACCACTGCGCCAGAGGTTCCTGTAGTGTGCACTGTGAAGCACTTCAGAATAGTCAAAGCCTGTAAATTAAGCTACAGATTCCTTTTATACACCATACAAGCATAAACCTGATTTCCAATCATCAGCATATTATGCCAGTGCTAGTATAAGCACATGCCTACATTAATCCGAATTTTGTGTCATATAACACCTGTTATTCAGCTCATATCTGGTTGAGTGAATTTCACTCGAGGCATGAAGGTTACTATGGGCACAATGTATACTAAACAGTGAGTCAGTTGAATCAGGTGGGCATCAAGTGATCTTTTCTTTTCACAAACTAAAAAAGGCCAGCAATTAGAGAAAACAAATTCCTTGCATAATGTTTGTGTGATATTTTCTTGTGAAATGAAATCAAATAGAACTAAACACACTACTCTTGAAATGGTTTTGGGTTTATTTCAGATAAACACTGTTCTTTTGAACGTTCTATTCATGAAAGAATGCTGAAAATGCATCACCGTTTCCACAAAAGCACAAGCAGCACAACAGTATTCAACAGTGATAATAATAAGATGTGTTTGTTGAGACCAAATCAGCATATTAGAATGATTTCTGAAGGATTATGCGATGCTGAAGACTGGAGTAATGAGTTATTGCAAGAATAAATTACATTTTAAAATATTTAGAAAACGCTTGTTTTAAATTGTATACAGTTGTGGCCAAAATTGTTAGAACAGCCGACATATCTGAAAATACTGACTTTTTTTTTTTGCCTCCAAAACATGATTTCATTTCACAATGTTCATGAAACATGCAGATGGTTGTACTGTTTTCGTGCACTTTGAACTTTAATAATAGGTACATGTATGTCCATCTTTTGCAGCACAGCAGCACATCTCTCTGGCACAGTGTCAGTGTATTTCCTGAGAACTTCAACACTAATGTTATCCCATGCCTTCTGCAACTCAAGCCAAAGGCTCTCCTTTGAATCTACAACAGTACATTCTGACCAGTTCATATTCCAACTCACCCCAAATTTGCTCAATGGGGTTGAGGTCCGTATACTTTGAGGGGCCAGTCCATCATTTCTGAATGTTTCAGCAGATTCCTTCCATTGAAAGTAGCTCTGGCAATAGTTTGTATTGTAATGGCCAATTCAGCAAAAACGACTGACCTCTTAAATACGCCAAGTGTTCTAACAATGGCCAGCAATCTATGGAAATGGTTTCACATTTTACAGTTATGTTTCAGTAGCTGTTTGGAAGTAAAGCATTCCTGTCAAGTCTTCACAGATCGCATCATTTGCAGCAGCAGCTCCACCAATTTGCATATTACAAAAAAAAAAAAAAAAAGGCATGAGGTTGTTACTTAGAAAGCTAAAAAATAGCAGTTACATAAACTCATGGCATCTGTCCAAGACAGGTTATTTGTTCCATGTGTATTTATCTTATCTGTGCTATGTGCTCAGGACTTTAGTTCGTGATTACTGGAAGTGCTACATGTGATGTCTGATCAATAAACAAATGTGTTCATGTTTATTCATTTTTTATGACAAGCCATATAATATTAAATCACATCCGAACATGGTACTGACCTGTTCTAGTTTTTTTTCTTTTCGTTGTAGTGACAAGAAATTCTACATTCCAGCTAACACAATGACTAAAAACATAAAAGCTTAAGAAATATGCAGATTATCTTATTTTGAGTTTTTCTTGGAGACGGTTATGGTTTCAGATTGTATTTTGTTGTGAGTCACTACATAGTCATTCAGGTGTAAGGTGTCCAACAGAGTGAGCAACAAACCTGCAAATGTGCCCATTTTAATTAAGGGATTTATTAGTACACTGTTAACCACATCATAAATCAGAAAAGACACAATCATAAAACACTCATAAAAACTGACGGAATGGAATCCATGAAACAAAGCCTTCATCAAATGATTTGGTTTTAAAGGTGTCAATTTGTAACTGGTAAAGAGGTGATGCTTGCAATGAAGTAGTATTAAAAAAAGAATAACCATTTTAAACCATTAATAATAATTATATGGTAATATATGATAACTTCTTATTTGTCAAATAATTCATTTAAATCACTATACAATTTCAATTGAAATGACCTTTTTCTGTATTTTTGAATAAGACATTTTTTGAAAAACATTACAAATCTTACTGATCCCAAACTTCTGAAATAATATATTACTGTTTTACTGAATTTCTGATCAAATAAATACAAGACTTCTTTCACAAACATTACAACATTCTAATTAAACCAAACATTTGATTGATTAATTCTATGAAATTATACCTAAATATAAATAAACACAAAATTGACGATATTATATGAATTTTTTCATATTCATTAATTCACCCAATGAATCCTATAATTTAGTTAATTTAATTAAAAATATCCACAATAATTTATCCAAATTCTCCATTTAGAATTTTTTTTATTTAGAGAACTGTCACTGCTTTTGTGAGACTTGATTTTGATCTCGATGAAAACCAAAATGCAGAACAAATTTCTTTAGAAAACAAAAGAATCAAATAAAACTTGATTAACAGTTTCTATTATGACACCCCACCCATTTTTGCATAAACTGGGTGTGGTGTCTGATAACATAAGACATAGAGCAACTCGTTACGACAACAAACTGAAGCGATGTGCACTAACTAGTTCTTAATGCATTCCATTCAGCTCCTATCAAAAGAAGACATTTGCCTGTGCTTGCTTTACATCATTTACTTGCACTTTCAGTTTTTTTGTCATACGTTCTACACAAAAAGCTGACTTACGGAAGCTTTTGAGAATGAACAAACAATGAGGAAAAAAGATTTATGAGGCGTTGCGAACAACACGTATATATACGTAGTGGTGAAATATTTGCATTTGTATAACATTAGGTCTTTCATCCATCTTTAGTGTCATTGTTGCAGTACAAAATAACAGATCAACATGAACATTCGGGATTGGAACCCATTAACTTTGAATTGCATCAGGCACAGGAGAATAGAAAAAGAAATTGAGAAAGCTAAACAAAAAGAAGGAAATTAGAAGAAAACGGAGGGATGGGTCACCCAGTGGGTCACTTACCACATTTCGGATGTGACCTCAATGTCCTGATAGGCTGAAATAAAACCAGGGAGGTTTGGGTGTGTCTATAAGAGCAAAGCTGGTGTGTGTGTGTGTGTGTGTGTGTGTGTTCAGATGCTGTACTGGGCCACATTTCCTCAGTGCACATATAGCTTAGGCAGGGCAGATTGTTTCCTGACCATCCCATGTCTCTCTGCCCTCTGTGCTCCTAAAATAAATACATTTTTACTTATTTAATGCATTTATTTTAAGCAGGGATAGAAAATATGAATGTTTTATTTTTTTATTACTATTGCACTTCCTTTATTTAATAAGCCCTAAATAGTAAGTATTAAATGTTGCTATATAACGGCAATTATACAGGGACCCCCTTCCTAAAATGATTACACAAAGCATTTTATTTTAGAATTCTCCTCATCAATTTCAATATTACAAAAAACAAATATTTTCCTGCCTTTCAGAACAGTAGTCTACATGGAAGGATTGATACTTATTTTGATAAAGGGGGGGGGGGGGGGGGGGGGCTAGTATTTCTGCAATCCACAGTTGTAGCAAGCAGGTGGTGAGATGAAAATAATAATGGCCATGGTAAATATGATACAGCTTCTAGTAGGAACTCATGGAACTGGTAACACCACCTTTTTCTCTCT
Source organism: Carassius auratus (assembly GCF_003368295.1). Classification (NCBI taxonomy): domain Eukaryota; kingdom Metazoa; phylum Chordata; class Actinopteri; order Cypriniformes; family Cyprinidae; genus Carassius; species Carassius auratus. The sequence goes on from NC_039268.1 coordinate 7,045,294, forward strand.
TTTTTTTCTCTTAATCTATTTATTTATATATTTGATATTTACTTAATATATTATTATCGTACTGGCTATTTTGCTTCAAGCATTTATTTTTTTTAGTGCTTTGTTTATGTGTCAACTACATGATTGTTTATACTGTGTTATTTCTTGCTTACGAATAAGAAAATCAGTAAAGTATCATAAAAAACTATACCCAAGTAAAGAAACCAAAAAATATGTCAAGCTTACTGAAGACAGGAAAACTATACAATAAGGCCAAAAAAAAAAAAAAAAAGAAATAGAAATAAAAACATATAAAATAGAAGTACATTGAAAACTTGAAGCACTAGAAATAATGGGGGTTAGAAACTAGAAATCACATTCAGGGCCCCCCTTCTCATTGGTTCAATGAAATCTTCTGAACCTTTAACCCAGAAGGTCTTTGCACACCAAGTCCGAAATTCTCATCTGAAATTTTAAACATTAAAAAAATAAACACAACCTTACCACTGCATCCGAAAACTTTCGTCTGTCATAAAAATGTTTTGGATCAGGTTCGATTTTCTGTGTTTTCACATCCATAGCATGCATTTTGATAGAAAGAGACAAATACGAAAAAACACAAACTAACATTTTTGACTCGTTGTGCAAGTACCTTTACAGCAGCCCTGGATAGCACCAAGTTTATCTATAAGGCTGCTGTCACTTTAAGACTGAATGCACATATCTAGACGTTTTCTTTTTCAACTGATTATGTTCACCTAAACTGTATTTACAAGGATGAAATGGACAAAAAATTGACAATTTGATCATTCAGCACTTAATGGGTGTTCGTTTCAGGTGTGTGTGCTCAAACGGCCTAACAGTGCGCACACAGCCTAAACTAACATCTTCGGTGCTTATTGCACTTGAAAGTTTTAAAATCATTTGTTTTTAAACCACAGCTCTTAAAAAAAACATGCAGCCTTATGTGTCTCATGCATGGGATAAAGAGAATTAAACATATTTAAATGACAATAGTCCAACTTTCTCCGGTTTATTATGTCTATGATAAACAGGACTACATTCTCAACTGCACACCAATGCCCTGCCAACCAGCCACTCTCACAACATGATGGTGACTTTTGCAGAAGCAAACACATTTTGTTTAAAAAAAAAAAAAAAGAGACAGGTGTGGCAAAACTTCAAATAACTGTTGCCAAGTGAAAAAATAGGTGTGAAAAGTAAGTAAAGGAAAGGTGACGAGGAAGCTGAACAACAGAAAGATGGCTTAGCCAACAGCTAGTCTGATGCCTCTTTTGTAAAAAGATGTGTAGATAAAAAAAAACAAGCATTTGAGCCATTACACAAAACAACAGAGCTAGACTGAAGTGTAATTAAAGACAGGTGAGAAAGCGAGAGTGGGAGGTTGTGTGCATGTGTGTGCTAGCACACTTTGTTCTGAATTCATTTTAGATGGTTAAACTGAGCTTAACTGGCACTTACTGTACCTGGAAAGCTTGGACACCTGGCAAGCAAAAGACAGTTCATAACAGCTGAGGAACAAGATCTACAGCACTTTGTTCTTAGTTTACATGATTCAGAAAACAAAGGAAAAAATAAATTATATTGCTACACTCATTGTTACACAGTTTTATTATAAACACTGTATAAAATGGTCCATATCACTTCAATGCTGTTGGAAGAAGTATCTAAATATGCACCTCTTAAAAAGTAATGTGTGCATCTACTGTCTTCTGGCAGTATAATCTTGTGGGCTACCGTACATCACACAGATTCCAGGGCTGAAGTTACAATTGCAAATGGCTTAGAAAATGTTTGATGAGCACTGATGAATGTTGCATAAGAGATGATGCCTCATGTCACATTCATGTCCAACACAAACACATCATGACAGCAGCTTTCTTCAGTCGGTTTAGGTTATTAATAGCCTATTACAGAATTCTTGATTACTTATTTTGGTTCAGAACACAAGTGAAAGCTAATATACAATATTTTCCAAGTCTACCGACTTATGTCTAAATAAATTTGAACTGATTTATATTCAAATTCTTCAATGCTATTTTTTTTTACATTTTAATTACATGTGATCACATATATATAGCCTATAGTAAACACACTTTAATTTTATGCATTTGACAAAAATACAATCAGTGGTATCCTGTTTGAATTGAAAAGATTTCACTTTGTTTTCTGCTTATCCTTCCATTAATACCAAACAGTTCACAAAAATTTAAGCTTTCCCAAATCTGAATGAGTTGCTTGTGTTGTTCAAAAAAGATGCTATTTTGAACAATATTGCTAATCAAACAGTTGATAGTAGCCAGCTACATCCATAGAAGGGAAAAAGTAACACTATGGAAGTAAATGGCTACCAAGCACCTTGCAATGCAGTCTATATATAAAAAAAAAGAAAAAAAAGGGGCGTTCTGAAGAGCATAGTTACTGTGATTGAAAGTTACTTTTCTGTAGAAACCTGTTTTGTAGAGTGACAAATTGCACTTCTCTGTTTGGCAGTCTGATAGGCAAGTCTGGGTTTGGCAGATGCCAGGAGAACTTTACCTGCCTGACTGCATTGTGTCAGCTGTAAAGTTTAGTTTAGGAGGGATAATGGCATGGGGATGGTTTTAAAGGGTTGGGCTGTGTCTCTTACAGCCAGTGAAGGGAAATCTTAATGCTTTAGCATATGAAGACATTTTGCAAGTGCTATGTTTCCAGTGTCGTGGGAAACTTCCAGCATCTCTATGTCCAAGCACATAAAGCAAGATCCATAAAAACACGGTTGGATGAGTCTGATGTGGAAGAACTTGTCTGGCCTGCACAGAGCCCTGACTTCAACCCCAGTGAACACCGTTTGGGATGAACTGGAAAGGAGACGATGAGACAGGATTTCTTATCCACCATATGTACCTATCCTCACAAATACTCTACTGGAAGAATGGACAAAAATTCCAACAGAAACCCTCCAAAATCTTGTAGAAAGCCTTCTTAGAAGAGTAGAACCAGCTGTGAAGGGGATCCAAATCCATACTGTATGTATCGTACTTAAAATGTCATTAAACGTGGTTTCCTAATAGTTTTATCCATATATACCTTAATTTTTTCACGTTAAAGAGCAAAATGAGATGCAATATTTTAATTAAAGAACAGCTCAAACAGTTGCTTTCAGAAATGAAAAAATGTTCTTTAAATTTTCTTAATACTTAGCTAACTTGTACTTACTTTAGATCCAGTCAAAACCAGATGCAATTTTACACAATGAATCTTAAGTCTGATTCAAAAGAACACCTGATTAAAAAGACCAGAGCATTATATGGAACTGCTCTTCCGTAAAACACTAACACACACACACACACACACACACACACACACACACACACACACAAACTGAAAAAAATCAAAGGGAAACTAACACTGTAAAGCAATAAATCCACACAACTAGCATCCATTTAAAATGTTTTAATGCATATAATAAGAATAATACTCTCAATAAAAACCAATAAAAATAAAGCACTTCATCAAGGATGAACAGTTTAAACAGCGTCCGTCTTTCCAACACTGGGAACAACAAATGGAATTCTCCAGAAAAGCACATGAGGTCAAAGGCTAAAGACATATCGTCACGCAAATGATGCAAGATGATCTGTTTTCTTTCTCATTCACACACTCCCCTTAATTTCCATCCGTCAAAACATTTCACACTCAAATAGAGAGGTGAGGTGACAACTCTTGAACGTGCGTTTAAAACAGACACTCACGGACAGACACATATCTATGCACCCGACACATGCAGTTTGTCACAGAGAGAGTCCTGAAATACAAACAGATCTTTGGTTCAGTGAGTACCATAACACCAGCAGTGCAGCCAAGTTGCTAAAATGCCATTAGTGGAGACCTAAAAAAAAATCCAAATAACCAAACTGGTGGATACTGTGCTTATATGTGTAGTTTTGCATTTGTGTGTAGCAATGAAAGGGACTGACTATTGTCTGAAGAGTTTTAATGTTTTTTCGGGAAAGTGTGAGTAAGGATTTTCTGTTAAGATCAAGTGATTTTTGAGTAAATCAGCAGCATTCGGTCTGAGTCTCAGATGAAAATAAGTATGAAACGCTTCTCTATTTATTGAAATGCACTCAGATTTGAGCTCCTCTTTGATTTCTGTTAGAACAGAAGATTGTGCAGGTTTACAGTGTTTACTGGAGGGTTATCTTTTTTAGTTTATATTGCACTGGAACACAATAGTAGATTTCAACATACATGCATGCTCACACACAAACATTCACACAAAGTAAGAACAGGGTGCAAACAATACGCTGCACAGCGAGAGTGCATTTATCCGTAGCCTTTCAGCGGGCTGTTCAGTGCTTACTGGGGAACTGTCAATCTGATGCCTGAACGCCAATCAAATCTACCTTAGAGGCTTTGTTGGGGTCAATGCCTTGTTAACAACAGCAGGGAGTGTAAAAAAAAGAGTGTGGATTAAAAATGTTGACCCACAACTTCTCAGTCCAGAAAGTAAACATCAGTCACAGATGTATATAAGAACCGGAAAAGGAGCAAATCGAAAGGATTTTTCTGAGCTGTTTAATGTTTTGATCTTTTAGGTTGTTTGATCAGTTCTGGCGAGATACTCTAAAAGACACTGTTTCATCTCTTCAAGAAGATCTAAGGTGAAGGATCTTCAGTGCCCTGAAAACCTACCTGTCCACCTCAAATAAGATGGCATCACCTTACTTGACAGCAGACTGTTGAGTGTTTATAAAGACTAGACTTTGTATCCTAACTGCCAGAGTTATTGGTTGTTGCTCGTGTTGGTGAGGTTTTCCTGGTCAGGGAAGGAGCTGTTTATACCCAGACTGCTGAGGAGATCTCGGAGTGTGGATACAGTGTGCTGCAGCTCTGTCCGTTCCTGCTGGAGAGTCTTTACCTCCGACTGTAACTCGGCCTCTCGATTCACCAGGCCGTCCACACGAGTCTCCAGACATCTGATCTTAGCATTGGCAATCTGATGGAAGACAATAATTGTTCAGTTCAGGCCAGATACGATGTAAATATAAAGTCTAAAATATTCAAGAGTCTTTGCAATGAAACAATTCAAACTATATTTGATTAAGTAATTGAATAAATAATTTTAAACAAAACAAAAAGAAAAAAGCACACAAATCAAACCAAAAGAAAAGTAAAAAAAAACAAAAAAAAACAAAGCAATATAAAAAAGTTTTGCAGTGCAATATTATGGATGCTGTGCTAAGTTCATAAATATGCATCATTTCACTTTGAAATATGTATAAAATATTTAAGAAGAATATTTGCAAGGAACTATTCATACTATGCCAGATGTTAACAGCTGAATAAAAAATACAAAAAGCACACAAACCACACTGAAATAGAACAAAACAAGAACACAAACAAAGCGAAAGTGGCAAAATAAATACAAAAAATAAACTGCAGCTTTCACTTTGAAATGTTGTTATGGTAATGCTGAAAATTCAGATACAGTGTGAATAAGCCTTTAATGTAGGTGAATGCATTTATATAAAGGGATTCTGCTAGTAGTATGGGCCACCTGAAGCTCCTCTAGGAGGTCTAAGTTTTGCTGTCGGAGGCTTCCATTGGTCTTCTCCAACTGGGCCACGCGCTGTGATTGGCTGAGAGTGGAGGGACCATCCAAGAGCTCGTCCTGAAGAACATGATATTCCACCTCATAGGCCTGCAGCTGCTTACTGATATCCATCTCAGACACCTAACAAGGAGACAGGTACAACTTTACAAGATGAGAACGTCAAAGATGGACAAGTCAAAGCATGTTTCTTTGTGTGTGTGTGTGTTGTGCAGACAAACTTCAGTTTATAAGATTGGGGGGGTGGGGGTTCTAAAAAACTCTACTGATGAATGATCATTCAGCATCCAAAAACAACAAAGTGAAAACATATGCCCTTTGTGTGTTCAAGCTCCTCACAACTTGTGTCTTGTTTTATAGCGTCATAAATTCCTAATAAGTGGAAGGTGCTCACACATGAAATCAAAGTACTGCAATTCAAAGATTTTTAAACAATATATAAGTTTTTATTTTAGGAACAAAACAACAACAACAACAACAACAAAAAAAACGAGTAGAAATTTGTACTGTTTTCATAAGTTCTCATAATAAAAAAATTATATTCAATAAAGAGCAGAGTACATACAGAGATACTTGGTTTTGCTTATTGCATTTGTTCACATTGTTACTCTTGCTTTATGTGAATTATTTTCTTGTTGCGAATTCTATTAATTGAACATGGTTGAGCATCACTTCAAATATTCAACAGATGGGACAGAACTTGTGGTAAATGTCTTTCATGAAACATTTTTCACTGTTTCAGACATAAAACACGCATACATACACAGACACACACTTAGCAACACCCATACTTCACTAACTCCATCTATTATTCGTGCCGAGCTCACGATGACACTAGTACTTATAAAAACCACATATGAAGATGAACACAGGACACACCCGAGAACGAGTATGTGTTGATTGTGTAGGGAAAGACACACGTATATTGCTGTCACCACAAAAGCACAAATAGAATCCACACCCAAATGTGCCACTGCCTTAACACTTAGTGCAAGTGAAAGTGCATACTGTATGTGTATATGCGAATTGGACGTATGTTTGGAATGCAGGTACAGTGCACACTAACACTGAAGAAGATGTTACCTGATTGATTGTTTTTTCCATTTGCACAAGGCCGAGATTGGGTAAGGTTGTTTTGATGAACTCGACAATTGACTCAAGATTGTCATGCTGCAGAATTAGAGGCTTGTGGCTACCAAGAAGACTCAAAGCCACCTTGAAGATGACCTCTGATCCCTGAAGGAACAGCATATCTGGAAGACATAAAATCAAGAAATACTTTTCAGTTTCTTTCAAGGAATCCATTTGAAGATGGCAGAAACGAACAGAAATAATATTTTACTTCAATAGTGTATAGTAATACAATAAAAAACATTATTTATGTTCACAAATGAAGTTTAATAGTCTATTAACAGCATGCCTGATAAATACATTATGGTTTAAACGGTATTAGAATCCTGGCAGAGAGCAGTAAAACGATAATTATTAATGATATACTTAAAATAGTTACTTCATGTTATGGCATATAAACAATATATTTTTAATATTAACTTTCTTTAAAATGTTGTCTATATAACAAACAAACAAAATAAATAAATAAAATAAATGATTTAAACTGCTTCACAAATCAAAATGTTAGTCATTTATTTAATTACACAACTTGTCTTTTTAAAGGGGTCATGTGACGCGATTTCAAGTTTTCCTGTCTCTTTGGAGTGTTACAAGTTGTTTGTGGATTAATAAGATCTGTAAAGTTGCAAAGACTAAAGTCTCAAACCCAAAGAGACATTCTTTATAAAAGTAAAAATGTCCACACCCTCCTAAAAAGCCTTGTTTAAACCCGCCCCCACATCTATGTCACGATGTGGGAAGATTTGCATAATGCCGCCCAAATGTTCACGTTAAGAAAGTAGGCGTAACATTGATTCTCGCTGTAGTATTGTTGCCAACTGCCAACATGTCGTGGAGACGCTCAGAGATGTATAGTAACGAAGTAGAACTACTTCACTACTGTACTTAAGTACTAAAAGGCGGTATCTGTACTTTACTAGAGTATTATTTTTTTCTCCTACTTCCACTTTTACTTCGGTACATATTTTCGCTGAGTTTAATACTTTTACTCCGATATTTTTTTATGTGCTGCATCGTTACTCGTTACAATTATAATAATGTTACGAATCATTCCATTACAAACCACTGCCAGAACTGTAGATGGCAGATTTGATGAAGCTGGCACATCATTGAGCGAAACAAGCGATTAAAGAAGACTGCGCGTGACTGAACTGCTGTGAAGAGAGAGATGAACACCGAGCCGATCCAGATAATGACTCGTTCACGAGTCAAGAACCGGTTGCATCGGTTCTCGGATGACCAGTAACGTTAGTTCTTTCTGACAGTTCGATTCAATAAACCAGTTGAAGAAAACAGTTCACCGATTCTTTTGCGCTCGATGCAATGGCGTCATTGGCGTTGACTGCACATGGGCTCATAACATTAACACAGAATCAGTTCAGAATCAATCACCAAAAGAATCAGTTCGGTTCAGATGCTCTGTGTGTCGGTTTGCTTCACGCTAAATCACACATGCGCAGTATCATCAGCTCCTCGGTTCACGAATCGGACGCGTCTGACAGAAACGGTTCTTGACTCTTGAAAGAGTCATTATCTGGCTCGGCTCGGTGTTCATCTTCAGTTCTCTCTTCACAGCAGTTCAGTCAGTGTACTGTTTGAGTCAATGAATTACTCCGGGATATTGGTTTGTTTTAACTCAGAGGGAGTGTCAGCCACATTAAACAAGTTAACAGCTTAAGTCATTTGTGGATTAATGCGTATTGGAGACGCGAACTGTTTAAAACGATTCAGTTCGATTTGGTGAACTGTTTCAAAAAGATCCGGTTACATCTAATGATTCATTCGCGAAACAGATATCACAAACAGACACGGAAGAGAAGACAATGCTGAATAAAGTCATAGTTTTTGCTATTTTTGGACCAAAATGTATTTTCGATGCTTCAAAAAATTCTAAATGACCCTTTGATGTCTTACGGGTTTGAAACAACATGAGGGTAAGTTATTAATGACATCATTTTGCAAATTGGGCTAACTAACCCTAGTAACAGTTTTTTGTTTAAAGAAGTTACAGTCAAAGGAATTGTGATTGTCCTTTAGGTTAATCATTTGAAATAGTAAAAACAATATGTTCAAACGTTTGACTACTTTCTTTAATAGCTACGTAACACAATACTTCTACTTTTACTTTCAGTACTTGAGTAGTAAATTTTAAAATAGACTACTTGCAATACTTAAGTACAAAAAATTTTGAATACTTTAGTACTTCTACTTAAGTGTGGTGCTTAAAGAGCACTTCAACTTCTACTCAAGTCAATTTTTTGATAGAGCACTTGTACTTTTACTCAAGTATGGGTCTCTAGTACTTTATACATCTCTGGAGACGCTGTGTGTTTTGTTGCGAAAGAGAAAATACTTTGTTGGCCTTCCAAAAGTGGACAAAACTAGAAATCAGTGGTTAAGTTGTATTCACAACACTGTTCCAGAACAGTTCAAGCCAAATATTTGCATGTGTGCAACGAGTTTTATGGAGGGCTGTTTCGTGAACCTGAGAGAGTAGACTACAATGCCGTAGTTCTGACTCAGTCTGTAAGTATGTTTTCGTATTTAAAGAATTTGCCACTGATGATTCAAACATGAGTTCTGAGCAGTGTAGAGTTGCGCTTGTCTGTAATTTATCACACATTTATCACAAAATGCAGACATGGTTTTATGTTTATGCGGCATGATGCAACGCAATGTGTAAAAAACAGTTTAAGTCATTATAATCAGTAATTATGTCCTCTCTGGATGCAACAGATGCCTTGTTTGTAATAGGTTTTATTGGTTTCGTCTCGTCACTCCAGGACACGGCATCACAGTATGTGAAGTAGAGCCCGACCGATATGGATTTTTGGGGGCCGATGCCGATGCCGATATTAACTCGAAAAGAGCCGATTTATAAGCCGATATTTTGATTTTGAAAATAAACTGGATATTAGACCCATTTCCTATATACTGCACTTACACAACATTCAATAGCAAAATATCTGCCTGTTCTATGTATGTGGGCTGTATAAACCATTTTCCAGAAGAGATTATGTAAAAAAAAAAGCCTTAGATTATAGTCTCAATGACTAAACAATTGCACATCAAAAGTATATATTTTTTAATGGTCAAAAAAACACTTTTACTTTCTTCCAGTTGAAGCTGGTTTTAACAGTCTGTGTGTGTTCTGTAAATAAATTATAATACTAAAGTTAAAGTATTTGCAGAAGTAGTCCCACACTTTGCTGCTACAGCATTCACCTTTTTCAGGTATCTGTAGGCCAGAAAGAGACAGAGAAAGAATAAGCATGTGTATTAATAATATCACCATGTATCATTACTCGTGTCATCATTAGAATTAGAATTATAATAAACAGGGATCTCCTACATAGGCAAAAATGAGAAATATATTTTTTTTTTATTTGTCAACCAATAGGTATTACCTATTACCTACTTCTATTTAACAATATTACAACATTTTCCTGTTATGTCTTTAAAGCTGCTTTGAAACAATCTGTAAAAAATAAAAATAAATAAAAAAAAGCGCTTGTTCAGCTCACATTTATTTACATGTCCCCTCTGGTTAATCATTTCTGACGCACCTACTCGAAGTTGAATGGTTAACGTTAGTGTCATGAACACACCGCTGTCAATTTTGAGAAGAACCACCTTCAATCACGTTAATAGCAAGCATTTAAGGGGCCTGCTAAAAAGGAAGCTATATTAGCGTTAGAATAACATAAGGCTGTAAATATCGAATATTTTAGTAATCGGGTCTATGATAGGCTTTTGTACATTCTGCTGAACAACAGCCTTTAACTGGACTTTTATTTTGACGGGTTGGCGTACATTTACAGTTCTGTGTATGCGATGTGGCGCTGTTTTTACTTAAATCAAACGGTCAAATGCTCATGAAGTGACTGTCAGAGCAGTTCTGGGGATGTTGTTCATGTGTTCACGTGATTATTTAGTGAGACAGCGGACGCTGAATTCACCGCGAGCTTAATGCGCGCTTACGTGTGTTTAATGAATGAAGAGGCGCTTCTGCGCCATTCATTAACAGAGACGCGCAGAACATGCAGGATTCATATTTAAAAAGACTATTCCGGCTTAATACTTACAGATATTCGTCCATATCGTGATTTGATGTAAGTGCAATGACCTATTTTTAATGAATTCATTCAATAACATAACAGCTGTACATAACTTCTAGTCATTGCCCCCCTGCCACAGTTACCCGGTCATTATGTGGGAAACACTGCAGATATATTTAGAATAAGTTAAACGATAACGTTATAGTTTGACATCTTATTAACGTTCGCACTCTTCCACTGATAAACATAGTATTAGCTTCGTGGCTAATCTAATATAGCAATGCATTAGTGGCTGTAAGTGATGTTACAGAATATTTATAAGTGATAATGATAGGACCGTTAGCTAGAACTACCACATCATTGTATAAACAGTGTATGAACTAAATCATTTCACATGAAGAACGACAGACTCACCGTCAAAACAGAAAAAAAATCTCCGTGGCTGGCTTGGCTTATCGCTTTCTTCGCTAGTGAATTTCTGGCGCTGTTGTCAACTCTGGAGCTGCAGAGCTCCCTCTGGTGGGTAAACTATGCAACACTCATAACATGAGTAAAGCATGAGACTCCGTTTCTCATGTTCCATCGGCCATTATAAACGCCGATGCCGATTTAAATGCAATAAGCTCATATCGGCCGATAATATCGGCCGGCCGATATATCGGTCGGGCTCTAATGTGAAGGGGTGTGACATTTTCCGTCACACATGAAGTATTCGGCCAATCACAACGTACTGGACAGCCGGCCAATCAGCGTACACCTTGCTTTTCAGAAGGATGAGTATTGTAAAAAATCTACCCGTTTCAGAAAGGCGGGGCATACAGGAGAAAAAATAATGTACAGTGTGTGGAATTTTTTTTTTTTAACCTGAACCAAAGTTTTTTTTAACCTTAAACCACATAAATACATTTCATTACATCAAATATACAAAATAATGTTATTTTATACCAAAGTCATATGACCCCTTTAAAATAAAACCAGTAGTTAAATAAATGTAAAAAAAAAAAAAAAAAAAAAAAAAAAGATGGTATTGGTAATAATTATACATTTTTTCTCAAAATCATGCTTTAAAATAATTTAATGGCCACCTAGCTGTGCATTATGAATAAAGACAATACTGAATAAAATTTTAATTAAACAATACATTATTTAATTTTAATAGTGATTTTTATATTATTTAATATATTGATTTTTTTTTTCTCAGTGTCATGCTGTAATACATATACATATATATATATATATATATATATATATATATATATATATATATATATATATATATATATATATATATATATATATATATATATATATATAACAATGAAAAAAGCAGTATAGTAGTAAAAATTGTTGAGAGTTGTGTTTGTTTTTAAGTGTTAGTATGTCCATGTAAAGGCAAAGAAATGTCAATAGAAATGTGTATGTGGAAGTCAGTGTGTGGAAAACGAGATGCTTCAACATGGTTCAAACGATTACCCATGGAAAAAGGTATGTGAGTGTGTGTGTGTCACAAGGTCAATGACATTCACCCTTATAATCACACCACACACAGTGTCACGGAACTGTGATTAAGCAAAACAAGGTTAGCGCCAGTCGTTAGGCATCAGTGATTCTGATTACTATGCATAATTAACTTTAGCATGTCCACAAAAGATAAAGCGTGATGCAAAGGATAAACAGAGTCAGAGAATTTAACATTCTGACAAAATAAATGAATGTAAAGTATTTATGAAGATGCTTAGTAGTGAATTTAGGAACAATACCATCATACATACAATAATTTTACTGTTCTAAAGAATATTTTTCTGAACTTATGTATTTTCTAAAATCTGATACAAAGTGAACTGATTTATTTATTTTCTGACTGCAGCTGCCTTTTCAATTGTTATATATAACAATAATAAGACACATGACTTATTATTCATGGGAGCAGCATAAACGATTCAGGATGAATTATGCGACAAAAATAGACTTAGGGTTAGGGTTTTAAGAAAGCATATGCAATAGCAGTCACCACTTAAAGGAGAAAAATAGCATATAAAGTAAAAATAAAAATATAAAAAATATAAACCCAGGTGCAAAAATTCTTCCCCAACTTGAAAAACCACACCTCAAGATGAAAACTGATGCCAACTTCCAACATTTTGTTAATATCTCTCAGTAGACAGGGTGTGTCTGTGTACGTGCAGATACGTGTGCACCTGACGGTATATGGTAACGACAAAAGAGAGAGAATGCGCTGTTATATGTGTTCCATAGTGTGCTTCCAGACAAAAGAATGCCAGACATGTAGGCCATCTTCATAAACACTTCTAAGGAAATCGAGAGAATGACAATCCATCACCATCTACCACACTGGCATCTGATCAGCCTGCTGATATCTCCAAACACGGTTTCATTTTTTACTTTTTATTTCAAAAGAAGATGCTTTTAATCTGTGGCTGGTATGGCTCGGTGGTTAAACATCTGAGCTGCTAACAAAACCCGAGGTTTGTAGGTTGCACACAACTCACTATTATGCCCTTGAGAAAGGAGCTTGTCCAAAGGGACTGTCCCTGCTTTAAATAAACGTGTTTGTTAAATGTATAATTATAAAAAGCATTGTGGTAAAGGGCAATCTCAGGAACTTGTTTTGATTGGAAGTGTGTACTGAGAGTGTGTTTGTGTATTGAAGAGTTTCTGAGGGTGTGTGCATTCACCGAACACTCGAGCCACAAATCCAAGAGGGAAGTGTGACGCAAAGGCGGTGAGGAACCAGGGAGCGGCGTAGAGACTGGGGCCGATCTCGTACAGCTCCAGATGAGTGTACAGCTCCCTGTGATAATCATGCAGCAGACGGGACAGCTGATACATCTGAATCTAAGAAAGAACGAAGAGCAAAACAGTTACTGACCATTTTAATCAGAAGAAAATAAAAAATGCCCGCCAAAATATTGCTATGATTTAATTAAACTGTATAATTTAACCCAGTCCTAACACACTAAAACAACCTCTCTCATCTAATGAACCTTGTTGCTTGGTTGTGATGTCATTATTGAGCACTGCATACAGTTATCGTAACAGATTCTTCTTGCATGCTTGGCTGTGGAGTTTTTTTTTTTTTTTTGCTTGATTTGTATCAGAGCTGTCAGAGCTTATATATTACGTGATTGATTATGTTGATTTGATTTATGGTTGCCGTAAATGCAATATAAAGGAATGTACTGCATTACTGAATATGAAGTGAACTGAACACAATTTAAATTAGGTCTTTAGAACAATCATCTGTGAAATATCATTGTTTGTATTTCACATTTTGGTTTTGTAGGGCAGAAGCAGAACATGTGGTCATGCTGAAATCAGGAAACCTCCCCTAGTAAAAAATAAATATACTTTGAAATACATTTATTTCATGCTAGGTATACTATAAATACATTTATGTATTTAGAAATACCCTCTAATTGTACTTAGTATACTTAATTGGAACATCTGATTCTGTAATTAATTGTGCAGAAGTAGTGTTGGAGAGCAACTAAGCATGATTGTTCTAGAGTGGAACGATTAGAGCTGTAGTCAAGTCCAGCTTTGTCGAGTCCAAGTCAAGTCCAAGTCCAGGACTAGTCGAGACCAAGTCAAGACCGAGTCCAAAGAGGTTCGAGTCAAAGTCAAGTCCAAGTCCAAAAGTTTTGAGTCCAAGTCCAAGACCGAGTCCAAATGAAAGAAAAAAGGGTCCTCTTCAAGACCACATACTTAACTACTGATAATGTTTGTGATGAGCGAGACAGCATATCTCCTATTCTAAGAAAATTTATTTACATTATTATTTGTAATGATCAAAAAGCATGTGCAAAGTAACAACTCTGTAGGACAGGGGTCTCCAAACTACATCCTGAAGGGCCAATGTCCTGAAAAGTTTAGCTCCAACTGGCCCTAACACACCTGCAAGATTAGTGTGTCTAGTAAGAGCTTGATTAGGTTCAAGTGTGTATAATTAGGGTTAAAGCTAACAGGGGCGTTACACAAGATCCCGGGCCCTATGCATAGGCAGTCTTGATGGGCCCCCATGGCCCCCACCCATGAAAATATCCAGGTAAAATAAAATATATTTCAGATTCATACTTTTCAAGGGCCCTCTCTTCCTTTGAGGCCCTGGTAATGAGTACTGGTTTTACCCCCAGTCCGACCCTGGGAGCTAAACTATAAAGGACACTGGCCCTCTAGAACAGAGTTTGGAGCTGTAAGGTCAAATTATTTTTATGTACTTTATTTTCATTTTATTTACTTAATAATGCTGCTTTTGCTGACATTATGTCTGTGGTCAAAAAATAAAATGACTGATGCCTTGGCACAATGCACAGACACACGCAAAGATCGGCATATGACAAATGCGCGCAGCAAGGCTAGAAGGGATACGTTTGGCTCTACTGGGCATGCGCACATAAATACAGCGATATTTTTGTCATACTGTACTAGTCGAGCGCTGTCGGAAACAATCGACTACTCCAGCATGCATTAACCATAATGCATACAAAGTGTTTGCAAGTACGACTTGAATTTTAGAATTACAATATTGCGTGGAGCTGTTACTATATGACCTTATCTATGTTGCATGTAAAAATAAAATATGTAATGTAATAATTAGGGTTGTGCCTGAAGCCGAATGCCTTCGGAATGGCAAGGATAATGGCTTTAAAAACGAATAACGCACAATGAATAATTCTGCCTGAATACTCGGCTGAAGCTGACACAGTCTGGTGTTTGCTAGATAACAGGTGAGCCAGGGCATCAGCGCCAGAAGTGAATGAATGTAAACTTTACGAGTGAAAAGAGCGCAAATCAAACACCGCATTGTTGTCGCCTCTCTGCGTACCTCTCAGAAATCAGAGCGATACAAGAGTAATTTTACCTATAATAATACATCATACACGTTATAGTATTTGTATATATTTAAAAGGCAATGATTTAAAGCTTAGGCTACGATATGATCCGAATGAATGGAATAAGCACAGCGCGCTCTCCAATCAAACAGCAGTGCTGCGCGTCTCAGTCTCTCAAAAACCAAATCAGTTCTCTCTCAAGAGTAAGCTAATAATCAGCTTAGATACGGATACATTGTCCACTTGTCCTACATGTTTGCATCTTTACCTTTTGCTGGTTTGCGCGGAACACACACATCTGTTTAGTGAAGTTCATTAACATTAAGACTCGCTTAAAGTGTTCTGCGTAATGAGAATGTGTGCATTGAATGGATTCAGTCGTGTTCAAATGATTACTAAACGTTTGTCATGACATCTCTCTGCTTGCACGATAAATATTATTTTAGAAATTAATAATTATTTCAGTTTAACACGACATACTTGTTCAGTGATAACTACGAAAAAAATATAAAAAGTCATAACAGCCTTATCAAGTAAATCTACGATGTTGTATCCGAATGCAGATAGGAAACATTTTGTGATTAGATACAAATACTCGACTCGTGGTTCATGCTATTGCAAATGAAAACACTAAATCTTTTTTTTTTTTTTTTAATGGATATGGCATTACATATTTAAATTGTCATGTAACAGCCAGTAGCCTAACTCAAGCATTTTTTTATAAAAAAAAAATCGACTACTAGAAATCTGTAGTGTTGCAACCCCTATACTGTACAACAATAATTATTTAATTATTGTTGTAAAGGGGACGTTTGGTGTAGGTGTAGGTGTATCTAGGTGTAGACGTAAATAAAACACAATCTAACAGGTAGAAAATTAAATTAGAAAAATCTAAACTTTTCAGGTCGCAGTAAGTGCACCGCTGGTCATGCACATCCTTTCCCGGAACAATACTGAAAGCTAAGATGGAGAAACAGATGATCATAGCTGTACAAGGATAGCCATTTTTTAAATGAATCTATTAGCAGAGCTACTGCAAGTGATTTTAAGTGCTGGAAATCCATTTATTCTTTGCTGAAACTTCTGCGTCATCATGGAGAGCGGGTCATGGTTGCCCAGCAACAGCAGACGCCACTGGAGCGCGAGCATAGATTACAGAGTGCTTTGGAAATAAGGAGAGCGGCGCGCCTAGCGTTTTCCACACGTTTTCAGTCGCGACATCATGCAAATGTGGTTTTGTATTGAAGGATACATTTATTTTTTTTTGCTGGACTCGGTCGAGACCAACTAGAAGACTTGGCGAGTCCAATGGCCAAGTCCGAGACAAGTCCGAGTGCAAATTCAACGAGTCCGAGAAAAGTCCGAGACGACAGAAAAATGTCTCGAGTCCGGACTCGAGTCCAAGACCAGACTCGAGTACTACAGCCCTAGGAACGATTGCAAGTATACTTCAGGTCCACTTTAAATATTTTGCATTTAAAAACCAATATTATTCAAAGATCATACAATCCTCATCAGTAGTGACATTAAAAACACATTCAAGGGTTAATGTTTAGAAATGTGCATTGTGCACAAATCGTACTCAAAATAAACGTTTTACTTATAACTATCATATCAGTAAGTCTTGAGCGATGTCAGTAAATATGTTAATAGATTTGAACAATGCTTAGTATGTAATGAATGTATTTTAAATATATAACTTTTTTTTACTAAGGTCTATCAGTAATATTATGAAACATTTCTACAATTTAATATACCATTTTCTGTTTTATATATATTTTAAAATGTAATTTATTCCTGTGATGGCAGGTTAAGATTAATGTTCAGCAGCCATTAGTGAAAATTGATCACAGAGTCTTGAGTGTCACATTATCCTTCAGAAATTATCAAGAAACATTTCTCATTATGAGCAACGTTCAAAACATTAAAGAATTCTAAACATTTTTAGGAATTAGTTTGAATAGAAATCTTTTGTAACATTAGAAATGTCTTTACAGTGAATTCTGATTAATGATGTTGTTCGAATGATGATCATTATTTGATTAATGATGATGTTTTAATTTTTTTTTTTTTTTTATGATTTAAACGGTAGTACATGGAAACCAGAGAAACTACAGAGAATCTAATACTGTAGGACTCACCATTTATCCAATCACTGATAAACCTACACATAATGATTATTAAAAAGGATTTATAAAAATTGTAATTATTTATGATTAAATTCTATCAAACCATTCCATTTTTTTCTTCAATGGAAAACAAAGCAGATTTTTCTAACTAACATACTGAAATAAAGTGAGTAGTATTTGTCCGGTCATGTGACCTAAACATAGCAGTTGCCATACAGGATAAACACCCTCAGATAGAATAAAATCGACTAATATGGCTACAGTCTTTTCATTTGTGTACATCATTTTTAAACGTGTTGAAAGCACTGCTCAGGTGTAAAACATTAAGTAGGGAAAAAAACTATTTGATGTCATCTACCATACGTGACAATGTTAATGTTACTGTACCTGAAGTATGATCATATCAGGCCTGTACTGTTTGCGCAGCCCCATGTCATACATAAGGAATTTGAGCATGTGGAATGCATCCTCCTCACTCATATGGAGCAGCAACACGCCGGCCACAAAACTCAAGCCCTGGCAGTAACCCACCTCTGGGTCCAGCAGAGAATATGCCTTCAGTAGATTATAGAGAGAAAGCTGGCCAGCACCCAGCTGAGCGCTGAAATACGGATGAGTGGGAAATGTACGTCCTGGGAGAGGAAGAAGAAAAATCATTCAAGTATTCTTTTTTTTTTTTTTTCAGTGCAGCCTGAGTAAAACAATGCTGCTGTTGTTGTTTAAGTTGGCAGAGGCATATGACCCCCATCCCCACCCCACCCTTTAGCTCAATCTCCTCCTCTTGTGTTTAGTCTGATTCAGAGGGTTACTCTCAGGGGTGTGCAGCAATTTAGCCACACGTAGAAAGAAAGAATTAACAAAAGGAACAGAACAGACTAGGGCTCCAATATTTGATTTTGTATCATCAACCAGGTTATCAATTCTCCAGTAAATGCTTATATTACCACAATGCTTCTCTCATGTAGGTTCATAAAAAGGCCAAGTATTTGTACACTTAAGTTACACAATAAATAAATAATAAATATAGCATACATTTTTATTATCAGATCCAATCGGAGATTGAAAATGAAGATCCGACATTTCATACAGTTTGCTGTTCGTACGTGGACACAATTCAGTTGTCCATTTAATGATATTATAGTAGTTTTAAGATCAGTGGGTGGTATGGAACACTTTTTAATATCTGTGGAAAGTGCTGCTTTAGCAGCAGCATCCACTCGTTCATTTCTTGGGAATTCACAATGTCCAGGTGCCCAACAAAAAAAAATTATATTACATTTCTGTGTTTCCAGCTCTGACCATTAAAAAAATAACTTTTACTATTACATGAAAACAGAAAACAGGAAATTTACAAAATGTAGATTATGGGCCAGTTTTACTAAATAGGGTAAATCCAAGCATCCAAGCACAGTTCCGAAAAAGCGGCGATGGGCATGGAAATTTCTGCGGGTGATTTACTACCATCATGCAAATTAAAGAACACTCAAGAAGAGACAACATCTCATTTACATATTGACCATGACCAATGCAATACAGCAAGCACAGCGCAGATAAGCATAGTCGCAAATAAAGAACAAAGAAATAAAGAAGCCACAGTATGTTAAAAAAGAACCGGAGGCCAAAAAATGAAGGATTGCAAGAACTTTTTATAGACCTGGAATTGCATGACTCCTAGTTAGAGTTGGGAATTGATAATCGATTCCGATTCCAGAATTGGATACTTAAGGTCAGGAATGGAATACTTGTCAAATTAAAATTACGATTCCATTTATCGATTCCTATATTTTTTCATCTGTGAGACCAGACCTAGCAATCTGCCAGGACCTTTGCTTGCTAATCTAAATGCTCCAAAGTTTGGCTACATTTACGATGAGAATACCCCAAAAAAGCTACGTATAATATCTTTGACAGCTAAACATGTTGCAAGAGAGGTGTCACCACCAACATGACAAAGCACTTTAATTTAATAGATTTTTAAAAAGCGAAAAGAAGCTGTTAAAATGTATTTCTCTTAGAATCATACAAGAGATTCATTCAAGAACGCTGATTCATCCAGTAATGAAACAAGTACATCTTGAGTGAGTCATTGAATCATTCATTCATAAATTACGTGGTTTTGTTTAGTTGTTCAGTAGGGTTTTTTTTCTCTCAAACAGCCATAAGATCAGATGAATATGTAATATGACACATTTGCTTTTAATTATTATTATTTTGCACACAAACAGCTCTTAAAGAGTCCAATTTTCAGCTCCAATAAATGGTTTGCAAAATAGAGACACGAGATAAATGTTTGATTTCATTATTCAATCACAATGGAATCGAAACTGGGAATCGATACTAATTAAGGGTTCCAGGTTGTCTTATTTCCTGAAGCAAATCAAAAACAACATGGCTTGGCAAATGATACATTGGGATAATGTGTTCTTCTGACATTCCAAATAAATGAATACTTGTGGATAAAATCCTCTCCCTGCTACCATGCGCTCTCTGTTCTCTGCTGTGCCTCCAAGCAACAACAATTGCAGCCAATGCAAGCACAAAATGTTGCAACGTTTTTCTTTTGGCGTTAAATAATGTCACAAATAACAGCAATTTGACGAGCGCAAACATTAGTAAATCACGTTGCGTGATTCATTTTAATACTGTCATAAATTTTGCGTTTGAAAGGGAAATTCCTACAAATGCATATTCAATAATGTCAGGCGCAAAAATAACATTGTCCCCACCTTTTTTAGTGCTAATTTATCACTGCGCATCTTTAGTAAATCCTAACAGTACTATTTTAATGCTAAAAGAAGGTTTGTGCTGGTGCAAGCTGTTAGTAAAGCTGGCCCTATGTATGCACCTGAAGTGGAATATAATGAAATGAAAACTGAAATATTGTATCAATTTACATTTACTCATTTAGTAGATGCTTTTATGCATTAAGTTTTTACCTTACTTAAAAACAAGTTCTTACTAATAATCACTAATTGAATACAGTTTAGATTAATATACAAATATATATTAATGTCTGACTTGGCGTCTTCCTACAAACAATATACATTCCTATAAGATTAGGTTTCTTCCTGTGTTGCAACGCTATCTATCTCTCTTTCTCTCTGCTGTCACTGTTCTGAGAGCCACTGACACCTCCCTTTTCTATGTCTAAGCCTCCCCATTAATCTCTCCATCTTCACATCTGTCCATCTCCGCTAGTGTCTCAACCATTCATTCAGCCCGAGGTTCTGCAGAAGTTGTTCTCTATAATAAAGGCGGTAATGATCATTTTGTAAAGAATAGAGACTTTTGTGTATACTTGGATGACAATTTTTGAAAAAATTCCAGGGCAAGCATGAGCATGTACAGGTAGAAGGTAGTGTGTATTTGAAAGAGAAAGGCAGAATAGCTGTTTTTCACCATGCTAGAACAACATTAAGCAAGCTTGTCTTGTTGAGTTAATCAACTGGACATGTCTCTGTTGCTCAAGACATTTCTGAGGCAAAACATCCTGAGCAACTGTGAGACACACATGCAGTTTACTACAATGAGCCTATAACAAGTACAATAATACTTTACTACAATAAGTACTAATGGACAAAAGGAGTACAGTAATTGTTCCAAAACCTATTAAGCTGCTTACCAGGATAGCAATTTAAAGGCCAGTTCCACTGTACTGCTTTTTAATAACTGTATTTAATAACTTTTTTTATAACTTTTCACGTCAGACACAAGTGAAATAAAATAATTGATATTACAAAAATATTACATTCACACACTCAGGAAGATTCTTTGTGTTTTTTTACAGGACGTTTCTTGTGCAAAATAAAGTAAAACAGTATTATTGGGATTTAAAATAAAAACATTCTTTTTTTATTTTAAAATATTTTAAATGTAATTTATTCTTGTGATAGCACAGCTGAATTTTCAGCAGCTATTACTCCAAAATTTAGTGTCACATGACCCTTCAGAAATCATTCAAATATTTATTGTTATCACTGTTGAAAACAGTCGTGTTGCTTATTTTTTGTGGAATATTATTTTATTAAAAAAAAAAAAAAAACTTATTGATAACAATTTTTAACAGTATTAAAATAATAAATAATATATGTATATATGTTCACTAGGGGTGTAACAATAAGCGTATTCGTATTGAAACGGTTCGTTGGAGTAATTAATTATATTTGAAAAAAAAAAAAAAAAGAGAGAGAGAGAGAGAAATATAATGATATGCGTTCAACAAGGTAGCCCAATAACCCAAACAACGTAACAGGCAACGCCCCTGACACTCCCGAAGAAGAAAAAAACACCATCTTATATGTTTATGTTAGGCTACTCAGCAGGCGCTCGCTCACTCAGTACGCGCTGAAGGCTCGTTGCAAAATAGCCAATGCGTTTAACAGACTAGAAATGAGAAGATCCTCCAATAACCAACAGGTCTGGTGTTTGGGTGCACTTTGGATTCCCTTTAAGCTATAATGGTGATGGCAAGAGAGTGGTGGATAAAAAAACAACGGTATGTCGCATCTGCAACATGACAGGGTACACCAGCGGGAATAAAAAAAAAAAAAAAAAAAAAACACCAGCGGGAATATCTGGGATATATGCGTCAGTACTATCTGGGAAAAGACAAAAAAAAGGAGAAACATGCACGCAGCAAACTATCCCTGCAGCATTTAGAAACTATAGCTTACAGGGAATCCAACCCAAACACCAGACCTGTTGGTTATTTTAGGATCTTATATTTCTGGTCTGTTAAATGCATTCGACATTTTGCAACGAGCCTTCAGCGCGTGCTGAGTGAGCGAGCGCCTTAGGGGCCATTCACATATCGTGCCTAAAAACGCGTGGAAAACGCTATGCGCGTCTTTCTCCTCCTTTCCAAAGCGCTTGGGCAGAAGCGCTCATGAGGCGTCTGTTTTTGCTAAGCAACAGTGACTTGCTCTCTCCATGAGACGCGGAAATTTCAGCGAAGGATAAATGGATTTGCAGCTCTAAAAATCGCTTGCAGTAGCTCTGCTACTAAATTTATTTCAAAATTGCAATCCATATACAACTATGATCAGCTGATCCTTCATCTTGGCTGAGCTCTCAACGTTGTTACGGGAAAGGATGAAGCTGATTGGTTAGTTCTTGTCACATGACCCGCGGTGCGCTTGCGGCATTCTGAAAAGTTGAGATGTTTTTACATTTTGCTGTATCTAAAACGTATCGAACCGAACCGAACCGAACCGTGACATCAGTGTATCGTATCGAACCGAACCGTGAATTTTGTGAACCGTTACACCCCTAATGTTCACTCAACACCAAAAAGTTCATTTAAATACTTTTACATTACATTTATAATTAACTATATAATGAACTACTGAACCCAACAGTTAAGGACTCCATGTTTTTTTATTTAATTTTTCATTCATTATTTCAATATAAATACATTTAATTTTGGGGGAAGTGGGGGAGGTTGTGGACTAGTGGTTAGAGAGTATGACTCCTAACCCTAAGGTTGTGGGTTCGAGTCTCAGGCTGGCAATACCACGCGAGGCACCGAACCCCCAACTGCACCCCGGGTGCCGCAGTATAACTGGCTCCTGGTGTGTGTTCACTAGGGCTGTCACTTTTAGTTTGAAAATCGATTGCACAATTGATCGTACCAACCAAAGCAAGTTTTGAAAATGAAAATAGGGAATCGATTTTAACCAAATATATACACTATTAATTTTAAAAGAATTAAACAATAAAAAAATATAGATGTAACAAAACTCACAAAAAAGCAGAAAAAAAAAAAAAATTCTGAAAGTGCAGTATGCGTTGCAAAAGCTAGACAGAAAATCGTTCACACCAAACAAGAATAGAGCATCTGGCGCCAATGATTTCAATGTTAAGTCAATGTAAAGACAAAGTTTACGCGCATCTGGAGGTCTCGCAGCGCGAATGAGCCGTTTAGCACAGCGCGGTAGACTCGAATTTGCCTCGTTCGCGCATCTAGTTACAGGAGATTCTGAAATATGAAAAGCAGCCACCATTGCAAGCTGACAGCGATCGGCTTTTGTGGTGTAAAATTGGCAGTAATACCCCCACCTCCCTGGGACATCAGTGTGGTCTGAGGGCGTCTTCTCAACAGCTAGACATACAGTGAATAAAAAACGCTCTGCCCTGAACCCCGAAAATGTTGATCGACTTGTTTTCCTGTCCAATAGATTTGTAATGGCCTTAGTCTTTTTGCGCATTTCATGCCTGTCTAGTGCCGCCTAGCCTAAGTGTCAGTTACGTTCGATAAAAAAACACACACGGCCTGTTCTCAAGTCCATTTAAAGTTAAATTTTTTTTAACAGTTGTTTGAAATGGATTGAATCATTATTTAAAATAATCTTGGAGCTTTTTAAATTACCTAAATCATAAATTCAGCCGGGTTGAAGCCTGCAATGATGTTTTTCTTTTGTTATGGCAGCAGTCCCCTCTGCATATATATTTTTTCGAGAATGTTTCACTTCTATTGCTGTTTGTTATTATGCACGAAACTTCATGAAAATAAATAAGAAATATTGCTGATTTGTGTGTTTCCAGCGCTCTCTTTATGTTCGTCCGTTATTTGATGTTTAAAAAGGAAACGTCTTTTTTTCTTAGACATGGAAAATCGATTTTACAATCGATTCAATGAACACCTATGTCTTAAAAATCGAAAATGATTTTTTCACAAAAGTGACAGCCCTAGTGTTTGTGTGTGTGTGTGTGTACTGCTGTGTGTGTGCACTTTGGATGGGTTAAATGCAGAGCATGAATTCTAAGTATGGATCACCATACAGTACTTACTCAAACTTCACTAAAATCACTAAATTTAAATCATTGAAGACTTAAATTGGTCTAAGTTTCCTGTACGTTTCATGTGATGAGCTTCAAGCACAGTTGTTGCCTATGAAGAGTGTTCCAAATGGAGTTAGATGGCATCTATGTAAGCTGTAGATAACAAGACAGCTCACTAGGCTGTGGCACAGACCATTGTGTTTGTAATACTAACCCAAGTCTATGAGGATGGCATGCTGTTGGGATGTGAGCTGCTTCAGAAGCTCTTTGTAAGGAGTGTCATTGTTAGGAGGTTTGGTGCAGGGCACCTCCTTCCTCAACAAATACTGCTCTGATAGAAACTTCCAAATCTCTCCTCGATGCTGACGGGGAACACCTGAGAGAGAGAGAAAAGCAGAAAGAGAGCGTTTTATTGATGGATCTTTTGAATGTTTACATGCCTTAAGCACAAACACCTCAGTTTTTGAGTGCTTTCTCACTAGTGTGTAATCTCATCTGACATGTAGATGGATGTCCATAAAATCACTTCAAGAAGACAAAGTCAACATTGGCAACGACTGACGTAAAAAGGTAACACGCATCCCTGCAGACACCTCTCCATTCATACATATCCAAAATGACACACACATACATCACAAACCCAAAACCAACTACAGGTGCAAAAAAAAAAGGTTATTTGTGTCATTTCTGTGGCACTAGTGGCACCAAACAGAATTGCAAACACTCAGCATTTTGTCTACACTGCAGTTTATGATAGATAAACCAGAAAAGCAAAGAATTACACCGGATTCATTGTGATGAAATGATCTCTGCGTAACATCTGTACAAGTACATGAATGTCTTGTGTAGATGCCACAGTTGCACTGAACTTGAACAGGTGCTTGTGTGCGTAGGTGTGTGCAATCTCACCAAACATTCTGCAGAACTACCTCTATAAAAACCTGACCATCAAAAGAGACAGCTCTTCTATATGAATATACATTCACACATTCTCCAAATAAACATCAAGCATGGAGATCCAAAAAAATCTAATTCAAGGCTTTAAAATAACAAATGCTCAAATTAACTCCGTTTATACTATAACTTACACAAACTGTGTAAAACAATATATTACATACTCTTCACTCAAGTCTAGTTCAGTTAATCCATGTGTCAAAACACTTAATGAATAGGCTGCTAAGAAAAACTTCATTCTTTAACAACTCACTGTTACATCAGCTTCAACATTTATATGTATCTACATGTGTGTGTGTGGGGGGGTGGGTTACCTTGTCCCACAGCTTTGTGGATCTCCTCTGTGTCAAATCTGACCTTTGACCTCCCAGTGGTGCTGAGCATTCTCTCCCAGACTAGTGTGACATCTTTCAGACACGGAGTGATCTCTTCATAGTCCAGCTTCAGTCGTCTGCACTGCAGATCACTCTCTGATGCTGTACACACATTGAATGAAAATGTAAGAAATTAAGATTAATGTGCAGAATAAAGATAATAAGTTGAGTTGGAAGAACATTTACAACATTACACCAAGGTGTATTCAATTGAATTACTTACTGTCTGTTGACACAGAACGTGTTTAACTTTCCACTGCGCTAATTTTCCATTGTTTTCCAATGTAAACACAATCTAAACGGACGTGTTTGACCACTGCACTCACGTCTGATGTCTTTTGCATGAAACGGCGTTCAACTTTGAAAAAACCTGTCTAGAGATCTCAAAATTTTTCCCATTCCACTGGCCGCATCTGACATTTTTCTAAGCAAAAAAGGTGTCGATGGCACCTTACTTAACTTTTTCAGTAACAACTTTTTTAACATTTATTTATTCTGATGTGACAAGAATTACATAGCCCAACACTAACGAGAAAATAAAACTGAAACATTTACATTTTAGTGTTCCTGTTGCTCAATTGGTAGAGCACTGCGCTATCAAGCCAAGGTTGTAGGTTCGATTCCCCGGGAACACATGATATGATATGATATGATAAGTAAAAATTGATAGCCTGAATGCACTATAAGTAGCTTTGGATGAAAGCGTCTGCTAAATGCATAAATTTAATTTAAATTTTAATTTAATACCAATATTTAAGAATACTAATATGCAGCAATATTAGTTTTTGTTGCCATTTTTAAATAATTTATAATACATATATTATGTTTATTGCCATAGTCTGAAGATAAGGCTGTTTATTCCTCTGCCAAAAAGAAGTAAAATCATAATTAAAAACAAATGTACATATTGGTTATCGGATACAAACTTACTTACTACCGTTTAAAAGTTTGGGGTTGGTAAGATTTTTTTACTTTTTTAAAAGAAGTCTCTAATGCTCACTAAGGCTGCATTTAATTGTGAAAAAATACAGTAAAAATTATATTGTAACATTAATATCGTGAAATATTATTACTTTCCAATTTCAATTTTGTGTGTGTGTGTGTGTGTGTGTGATTGCAATTTTCCACAGATCCTTTAAAAATCATTCTAATACGCTGATTTGGTGCTCAAAAAACATTACATATTATAAATAATGAAACACTTTTGCTGTTCAATATTTGAACATATTTTTTTCAGAATTCTTGGATTAATAGAACAAAATAACTAAAATAGAAATCTTGTAACATTTACTGACACTACAATGCATAATTTAATGTCTCCTTGCAGAATATAAGTATTCATTTCTTTAGAAAAATTTAATAAAATGACTAACCCCAAACCTATTAGCTGTAGTATACATATAGAATATTTAAAATCTGTTTTATAAACATGGGATACAAAAACTGAATTGGAAAAAAGCTGATTGTTTGAAAGAGTATTCTTACTGTTGTATGTATGATAATTTGCTTTATTTTCATTTGCTGGTATATCATGAAAAATAAAAAACAAACGTTGTGGACTTTTTTATTAATTCTGTATAACTATTTTTTCTATTTGAAGTTCAACAATGTAATTGAATTTTTTCTTTCTTTTAAATGGAAGAGTTAAACAAGTGGAGAGTAAAGGAGAGGCAGACAACACATGCCCAACATGCAGAAGAATGTCTTCATTTTACAGTCGTCACAACTGTATTAAGATTAGTAAGACCACTGGCACCAGTGAGAATTCTTATTTAGACACACAAACACAGGAAGAGATGCAAGAAAGGAAATTTCAGGAACAAGAGAACAATACCCTCTCCACCCATCTTACCCATGAGACCCAAAAAATTTATATATATATTTTTTAAAGAAAGTGGGGGGGAGGGCAGAATTAGAAGTCTCCAAAGCATCAAACATCAGAAGTTACGTGATTAAGAGAGAAAGTGGTAATATAAACACAGGCTAGATGTAGGGCAGACAGTCTTCCCGGTAAATATCTTCTGACCCACTTCTTTATGCCAACACCCAATTCAATAGGTCTGGCTGCTTTCTTTTCAAGTTTCTGTTCTTTCTTTTCAGGTTATGAGAAGCATGACTGGGCATGGCAGGGCAGGACGTGACACTGCCAATCACGAGCACATCCAAATCAGACCGCATCTGGGCGAGCAAAGCTCTTCACCTGTCATGATCATCTCATAACCTCCAGCAGGGACTTCCAGGTAAGGCAGCACATGGGTGTGCCAGATTGGGCAGAAATGTGTGTGCATGCTACTGTTTATGGAAGGTGCTTTTGTGTATGCCAGTTGAACGTATGCCAGACAAATCACCCATCTGATGGCAGCATATGAACTAAAAACAGATGTGAATTCACATGAACCAAAGAAGAAAAAAAGTCTTAATGCTGAATACCATTCACTGAAGAAATCTTAAGGGCAAGAACAAACTAAGCTTTATTACAACATAATACCTAGTAATCTGGATGTTGCGATTAAATTAGAATTATACTAACATTCACCAAAGGAATAACAAACTTAAATAAGCCAACATAATTTATGGCCAATTTTGACTAGAGCCAACTACAAATCCAAAACCAAAATCAGTCGCATAATTGAATTCATTTTTGTTAATTGAATTTGTAAAGGTATCCTACGGTCAGTTTGTATGCAGAATTCACAATGTTCACAGTGATGATATTTATTGTGTGATTGTTTTTGATTCACCTTGTAGTTTCTGATTCTCTCTCTCCATCCGCAACAGGAGAATTTGTTGAAGAATTGCCTTCCTCCATAACGCCCTTAGCTCCGCCCCACTCTTCTTTTTCCTCTCTTCTGGCACCGCCTCCAGCATGCTGTCCCCGCCCCCCACTCCGCCTCCTAGCGCCATTCTGTTGCCAACCTCTAAGGTGGATTCTGGAAAACAGAATAGTTTACGTCACAATAAAATTTTATTAATATGAACTATCAACATTTGCCAACATAAACTACCAACAATGTCACCCAATATCATCCACAGTAAACAACATCTACATCACATCTACATCAACTATTAACATCATTATGTTTATGTTAGTCATTAGACCATAAGTTTTGTGATTCTGAATTGTGGTAAGTCAGTAATATGTAATTTTACTGCAAAATAAATGCTAAATGTATGGGTTTGACATGAAAAACTATGAATCTATTTATTGCCATTTAATTCACAAAAAAAACAACAACATATGTTTAACAGCATTTTTCTTTTACAAACTTGTCCCTATTAAGTAAAAATTGTTGCAATGTATTAAATAAACATTAATAAAATAAAGAGAAACAGAAATGACAAACAAAAATAAATAATATGAGAAAAGATTACAAATAAAGCTAACTTTATCAAGTTTTTTAGTGAGTTGAGTAATAGAAAAAAGAACATCAACAAGTAAAGTAAAAGGTAAAATAATACAACTTAAATGTAACTTATTAATTTTTATGGCTGTTTACAATAATTGAAGACAAACACAACAGTGCTTTATTTCTCGCCATGACAAACAAGTGTATTTGAATGTTCACACAAACATCAAATAGATTAGCTACCAATCCGATATCAATAACCATCTCATCTTTATATCAACTACCAACATCACCATTACTTATCACTGGTAGAAAATATCATTCATGTAAGCTTAAAATTCTTCAGATAAAAGTTAATAAGCTTACACTAAATAAACGCTTTAATTCATATGACTGAAACCGCTGAAAACATGTACAGTTAACATGCTATCATAGTAAATGATGAAACGAAAACAACCTAAAATAAAAAGTCTCTGATTTCCACACAATAAACGAATTGCATAATGGCATGTGTTCTCCAAGTTTTCTCTCATGTTTGCAAAAATTAACACATAAAAAAAAAAGAAAAGAAAAAAAAAGAAAAAAAAAGAGCACACCACAAAACACACAGAAATACAAACACATGCATAACACTCAAATACAAGAGTCCATGTGTACAGGCAGAGGTGTTAAAAATAAAGCGAACACCACCCAAACTATAGGGTGGATCCGAGACCTCAAAATTCCCTTTGTTTACAAAGTGAGAAATTGTGCATAAAGAAAAATAAAATGTACTGTTATATATAGTATAAACACAGAGTGAGATCACCTAAAATACTGTGCTGCATAATCACATGGAAAAGAAAAATCAAATCAGAGTGTTGAAATAAAGCAGCATTCACCCACACACTATACTGTACATCTTTCTTTCATCTCACTCCTGTAACACACAAAACCTGATCTTGTCTAAACCCACTTTAGCACTTTAGCCAATTTTCTCCCCACAGACAAAAAAAAAGAAAGATAAAAACATCATAAACTGACTGGACTTTTATGTTAATGTTCTCATTTGCACAGCTCAGCTCATTAGCATAAAAATAAGTGCTGCAGAAATGTTTATTACCAACTCTCTCTGAAAATATTGCTGCTCTCAGTGTAAACAATTTTTAAGGCTTACAGTAAGGGTTATAGGATTTTTAAACCTATAATTGTCAAAAGGGAGTTTGTTTTCCCAATTTCTCATTCCAGTGGTGACAACATACCTCAGATTCACTTTATTATTGTGACAGTTCATATGTCCAAATATTTGTGGCTGTATACAATACCAATACACAGCAAATGTTTGTTTTCTTGGACAAGAAACCTACCATAAAAAAAAAATGTGTGTGAATAGAAAGTTTATGGAGACTCTTTTTATGGAGAAACTTTTTTCATTCTGGGGACCACCATGTTGAAAACATATGACCAGACAAACACTGCTTAACCAAGACAAATAACTATGAAAAGAGCATTTCCACAAAAACACCAATAACTAAAAAAAAAATGTTTTTTTAAATAGTGTCACTAGTAGATTCATTTAGCCAGTTATATATTATATATAAAATAGGGCTGGCTCGATACCACTTTTTCAGAACCGATACCAATCCGATAGCAAAAAATCTGAGCATCTGCCAATACCAGATATCTGGTAGAAATTGACACAATTTAGAAAAAGCACGAAACTCCATCAAGATAAATTCCTTTTTCTGAAAAGCCATTTATCTTTATTTACAGATCAAGTATAATATTAGGAACATTTAATCATCCTGGAGAGTTTTATCGTTTTGACTGTCATAACCGAATGCGAGCCACAATTTAAATACTGAATGGAAGACAGACAGACGCAGCGAAGAGTTTATTAACTTGACTTGAATATTCATCTGTACCACACACTAAACTATGGAACAGCTTGAAATATAGTGCATTTATATATGTAGTACATATATAGTGCTTTATAATGTTTATGTGGCTTTCGTGAGGCTTAATAATAATTAGGGATGCACCGAATATTCGGCCACCAAAAATTTTCGGCCGATAGACTTTTATCACCGAAACAACACGGCCGAAATGTTGTGATGACGCAAACAGAAACCGCGACCTGCACGTGCACCTGCATAGCGCAGACCACAAGCTCCTCGCGACATTCACTTCACACCAGTGAGTACATTCTCTTTCTTCTTCTTCCTTTATTCGCAGCACTAAAACGTCTCCTAACAAAGAGATTGAGACGGACCACGAAGTAAAAACAAAGAAAAGTACAGTCTTATAGGGTCTGTTAGCACACTTCTCACTCAGATCTTTTCGGATCCTCTGCACTTCATCGCGAATGTGCTTGATCCGCGTTATAAAGAACATTACTTGTATGCGGAAATAAGGCAGCGCGCACGGGAAATGATCCAGGCTGCGCTGGATGCGGAGAAGCGCCATGCGCAGGAGACAGATCAGAGCGCAGAAAAAAAGACTCGTCTCTGCACCAGATGAGTGGCATGAACTAAATGCACTTTGTTTTTAGGAGAGAACTGTTCATTTTAAAACCTTTCTGCAGGCCAGTAGGCCTGTATATTATTATTTAATATACACATGAGTGGGATACATTTTTATAATGTATAATATAAATGCATCAAAGCATAAAGCATAATGTATAATGCATAATTTCTTTCGGCCTTGGTTTTCTCTTTTTCGGTTTTCGGTTTCGGCCAAGAATTTTCATTTCGGTGCATCCCTAATAATAATAACACAACATAGTATACGCACTATATCGGATTTGGATTCTTCTCATCTGACCGATACCCTGATCCGACTGAAAATGCCGGTATCGGACAGAGCAATACCAATACTGAATATCGGATCAGCGCACCCATAATTTAAAATGTATTTTATTATTTAAAGGGCTCACTGTCATAAATGTATTACAAATTGTTATATTTATTTTTTACTGAAAAAAATAAATAATTTAAATGAATAAATATGAAAGAATAATAAATATAAAGGAAAAATGGCAGGAAGGCATTTACAATCAATATTTATGATTCCTGCGTACATCGTTATATACAAGTCAAGTACAACTTCTCAAGACATTGAGAGAACTGAAGTGCCTTTATACACACACACACACACACTTGGTCTTGGTCAGACAATGTTTCCGCCTAACATAATTTAAGGCTTTCAACAGAAGGCCCATACAACTTCTCTCAAAACAGCAATTTCAGGAATCAGGAATCACGCGCACACACACACACACACACCTGACCCAGTTCCAGTGGGGTGGAGCAGCACATGTGTTTGGGTGTATGTGTGGAGATTGCTACAGCGGACACACTGACGCACTCGGACACTTGGGCGCCGGTCACTCCCTCTGCAAACGCACACACACACGCGTGTGCACATGCACACACGCACACTGGCCACTCCCTCTGTAAATAAGTGGTGTTTTTGCCCAGACCAAGACCTTGCAAGTGTGCAAACACACACATATAAGTAGGTCAATAAGGCCGGTGCTTTCCTGTAGATATCTGTTAACATGACCTCCTGCAAAACACCACACCCAACACACACACATGCCTACATTACCTCATTAACACAAACATTACTTCATTCAGCGCAGACACACACTTGTCAAGACACACCCAAATATACTGGAGAAACACACACCCAACAAGAGCGCTCTTGGCATGCATTCTGCTTTAAGGAAGTGTACTCATATTACTGCACAGAAATCAACATACATTTTCCCGTAAACAAAAAAAAAAGTCAGTTCTCCAGAATCAGATACTGGACAACTTTTTATTGAGCATACAAACACAGTCTAACACAAATATGTGTTTGTTTTAGCTTTA
Organism: Carassius auratus; assembly: GCF_003368295.1. Classification (NCBI taxonomy): domain Eukaryota; kingdom Metazoa; phylum Chordata; class Actinopteri; order Cypriniformes; family Cyprinidae; genus Carassius; species Carassius auratus. Next base: position 7,078,370 of record NC_039268.1, read on the forward strand.
AAGAAAAAAAAGTATTTGATACTTCATATGTCACAATTACAATTTTATTTAATAGCAACTTATATGTGACTTCATATCTTATTTTAAACACCTTTTCAGAAATTTCTTCTTTTTTTTTACCTATTAAGTTAAACAAAAGTGTGAATAATTAATCTTCATTCTCTTATTCTCACACACACACACACACACACACACACACACCTAAGGGGAGTTTTGACATCCAGATCAACATTTACTGTGAGGTGTTGCCAAGTCTAACGAGCTACCAACTTCTACAGACCTGATTTATTGTTTTGGCAGCTCAAGAAAGACATCCATAAAACAGGTCAAGAAAAGAAGAAAAGCAAGCACTGACAGAATCATGTCTGGGTGCGAGGGGGAAACGATGAAGGTGATAATCACTGTAATGCTTTTTTTTCCCGCTAAAAGAAACATCAAGACCAGATGGGTTGTCAGTTGTCAAACTCACTTAAATTAATTTTTTACCATGTAATTATGAGCAAGAGCGCTATCTAGTGGTCATCAACAGTTCCTGCAGCATGTAGAGGCACTACACTGTAAAGTGTAGTTGATATAGGTGATGTTTTGCATCGATGTACTCACATTACTTATTCAACTAGGGTGTTACCTTTGGCGTCTGAGCCCTTCTGTGGTGTGGCAACTCTTAAGAAGATCTGTTGTCTCCAGGAGTGTCGCCGGCTACATAATGGACTGTCATCCCCAACAACACACACTGCTCCAGGACTGGATAGGGCCGCCACATCACTAAACACACATAGAAATACATAAGCTAAGGCATCCGTTCACAAATATATACACATACAGTCACAGACCTCCGTTTGAATAGACAAAACATATTACATTTCTATTAGCATATTCAATTTGAAAGCTCATAAAACAAGACCAAAAAAATATATAATTTTTTCCAGTTACTCAAGTAAACTATCTATCTACTGTATCTAACTTTTCAAAATGTGACATTGTGTCCATAATATGAAATAGCATTGCAATAATGGTGTTTTTAAATCAGAAATGATATTCCCAGTACCAAGACTCGATTTTATCCACAAGGAATTTACTGAATTGGAGTGTTACATGCCAGAATAATTACAAATTATTAAATTATTATATTATTATTTTATGTATTTGTACTTTTTTAAACGTACTTTACCCTTGCGACTATCAAGCACTAACTTAATCATTAAAACCACTAATAATTTATCACTGTTAAATTTAATGTTCAGGACATACCATAATGTATTATTAGTGTACACTGTAATGCTTTGATGCATTTATTTTATTTTTAAAATATGATACTGCATTTAATTCACAAACACTAGGCTATCCATCTTTAATGGTTTCAAAATAAGCATCATGTCTATGCTTGTCTTCTGAAAAGAAAAATGCATTACCAAAAACTCTGTGGAACAAGTACTCAATTAGTTGATTTTCGGTGCACATCCTAACTGATTACAAGAATATTTATCTTTGTCTATTAAGTCCTTATCCTCATGAGCCTCTGTGGCAGGGGAAGAAAAAGAACAGAGATGGAAGACAGAAAAATGGAAAGATGGATTGGCAGAATGCAAAGAATAAACAGAGTACCTCTTCCTCTGAGAGTCACTGGGATCATCACTCTCCACTACAGGGGCCAGAAATTTGAGGAAATTTGGAACAGAGGAGGAGGAGTGTAATCTTGCTCTAAAGCCACTCAGCCCTGATGGACTGAAAGATAGAGCATGAGAAAAAGAGAGAAAGAGAGAGGCCACAGAGTAAAAGAGTGAGACAGGGAGTCACTGTAACATACAATGGACTGAAACAGCACAAAAGTGAAATCTATCCTGTTCTTGTTGAATTAAAACTGAGAACACATTCGGGTGAATTGCACCAAACAGCCATGTGAAATTTAATGTGTGGTATTTTGGGGTGAGTTTTGTTCATGTAGTAACTGAATCATTGAAATAAAATGAAATATAAATATTAGATAAAAAGCTTAATTGTAATTGAAAACTATAAATGTTATCTTGGCAACTAACTGAAATTAGTTAACTAAAAAACTAAAAGTAAAACTAAAATGAAAATGAAAGATAAATAGAAATAAAAAAAAAGTCAAAGTCAAACCTAAAATTCAAATTATAGTCAAAAATGAAAGTCAAATTAAAATGAAAACTGCAAATAAAAAAATAAAAGCTAATTTAAAATAAATATAAACAATACAACAGAACATAAATAACACAAACAACAACATTATAATAGCTTTTGGAAGAAAAAGTATATCCCCAGTACTGCAACTTGATTTTCGGCACCAAACAATTATATGATAATGAAAAGCGGCAGTTACACAACAGGATTATATATATTATTAAATTGTGTGGGTAAGCATAATATAACAATTAATTTATTTGTACTTAATACCAAGGCTTCATACTCAGTATCCATACAAAACACAGACCTCTATATACATTTAATCAATAATATATATTTTTCAGAACTATTTTAAGTTGTAAAAGTGAGCAGTGTATATTACAATTTAACTCATGGCTTCAGCAGACATGTGTTATAATTAGGGCTTGTAATTTAACGTCCTAATTAGATTAATTAATTATGGAGAAAAGTGATAAATTTAAATAATCAATGCATTTAACGCACTTGCCCCGCCTCAGACCTGTGGATCATCTGCCATTTCATACAGTTCTAGAGAATATCCCTAAAATTCAAGATATGGGGCAAAAGGCCCCGTTTGAAATTTTGTCTCATATTTACATCACATAGTTAAGAAATATCACACAAGCTGTAGGCTAAGTGCAATATCACACAAGTGCAAATGTGATACTCATCTTATACAACAGTTCATTAAGAAGTTAATATTGTGTTATTTAAGATAACATTTTGTCAGTTTTGCTCAATTTTGCCAACCAAAATATAAAGACAAATCAGAACTGTTCATCTCCGAGCAAACCACAGCGGCATTTCATTTCTAAGTATTGAACGAATTGGGTGAACCATTTGGCGTGTTGAACCATTGGCCATAGTCGTGTTGGCGCTGCACAGACCGATCAGTGTATGACATCAAAGTACCGTGAGAGTAGGGCTGAAACGATTCCTCGAATAACTCGACTAACTCGATTACAAAAAATGATAAAGGCAAATTCCTCTCCCTCGAAGCCTCTTTTAATTTATTTTAAATCTCACGTCAGGTTCTTTCGCAATAATTTTTTTAATGTGACAACGCGTTTATGTCACCCACAAAGCAGAAGGAGACACAAGGAGTGTTTTGATTTGAGGGCGCAGGCAAACGTAAAGAGAACGTTGTGGCGTGTGTCCATTGCAAGATAGAGCTGGCGTACCACAACTAGGGCCCTATGATTTCCGCAATGCAGAAAACGCGAAGGGAATCGCGAAATCCAGTCATAAAAACTGAATTTACAGTTTAACGCGGAATGGCACAGAATTTGATGTTTTATTATACTTAAATCTTATGTGCCCTCCAGAAGTTTGCGCTCTGCAAGTGAACGACGCCTTGTGGTGCCATCCCAACGAAGTTCAAAATCACTCTCAAGGACCTTTTCCTGGACTGTTCCCAGCTGGTGGAATGACCTCCCACACTCATTTTCAAGAAACATCTAAAGACTCATCTTTTTCGCCAGCACTTAACCAACTAATACTAGCACTTTTCCTTCTTTTCATTTATTAAAAAAAATTAATTAAATTAAAAATTCCCTGGATATGCGTTCTGAACTAGACTAACTGAGACTTGTTATGGCACTTGTATACTGCTGTTGTTCTCTTGTTGGTCTGATTGCTTCTATTGTTCTCATTTGTAAGTCGCTTTGGATAAAAGCGTCTGCTAAATGATTAAATGTAAATGTAAATTTGGCAAATTTTGAATGAATTAATCAAAAATAGGTCATTGCAATTACATCAAGATATGGACTAATATCTGTAAATATTAAGCCGGGAACAGTCTATTTAAATATGAATCCTGCATGTTCTGCGTGTCTCTGTTAATGAATGGAGCAGAAGCGCGACTTCCTTTATCTCACACACACTGAAGCACGCGTGATGCTCCAGTGATTTCAGCGTCTGCTGTTGCACTAAATTAGGACGTGAACATGTGAACAACATCTCCAGAACTGCTCTGACAGTCACTTCATGAGCATTTGACCGTTTGAACCGTAAAACTAGCATCACATCACATACACAGAACTGTAAAGGTACGTCAACCCATCAAAATAAAAGTCAGCAGAATGTACATAGCCTACTACAAAAAAAAACAATCAAACATTATATTTTTTAAGGTTTAATCAAACAACATTTCTTCCATGTTTTATTTTTAATAGTAAATCCTCTTTGTTTACCAAAAAGTTAAGTTTGCTTAATTTTCAATAATTAAAAGATAAATTATTATTTTTTTAATTAATGTTTTATGTGTTTAATGTTTAATGTGCATCTCAGAAAATGCTTTATTTAAAACCCTAACTGAATGGCACTTAAATGCACTCAATTCATCTGTCAACTTTATTGTCATTGTTCACAGTACAAGTACAGACAGAGAAACAATGGGTACTAATTAAATGTTTCTTTTTGGTTCTTGATGATTGGCTTCAAGTCGAACAAGCCTAATGATTCAATGAACCATTCATAAAGAACCATTTACTTCACTCCTGAATGAATCAGCCATTTGAACGAATCAAACGAATTAATAAATGACTCGATGACTTAATCATTAAGACATTTGCCACCACGTACTGGCAGGTTTAGTTTATTATTTAGAGTATCATATCATTAAATAAATAATTGTATATTTTCACAGTAAAAATAACGAGTTATAGTTCAACCAACTAAAAATGACAATTCTTTCATCATTTACTCACATGGTCCAAAAGAGCATATGTAATCAATTTTATTTATTTATAGGCTGACCTTGAGTTGGCTTGATGCAATTTATGCAAACAAGAAAACAGAGTATTTTAATTGAAAGGCCTGATTGCTATTGATGGAGGCAGCAGTACTGATGTAGAAGAGAGGTCTAACTAGACCACAACCTAGTCATCTCCTATGTCCTCAACAACCTAGCTGTCAAAACCAGTCTCCAAGTTCAATTTGTTTTTAGTAAAATCTCCCCGATGTTTTTTCACAAACTTGTACACAAAAAGCACAGAAAACTTCAGAAAAAAAACGACAGAAAAAAATAATAATTTGCTGGGGGAAAGCAGTACCCTGTCAGTAGTACAGAGAAAGACACATACACACACCTCACCTCCGCTTGAGGGGCCGGGAGGAATGATCAAGAGCAAATATACGAGGCCTCAATGGCCGCTGACACACAGGAGAGGAAGGGGCCGGAGGGGAGGAAGGACTGATGAAAATACAGAAAGGATAGAAAAAAATAAAGGCGGGCACAAAGGAATACGAAAGCAGAGATGCACAGAATGAAAAAGAGAAGCACACAGTGAACTGAATTCACACTGCAGGTTAAAAAAAATGTGATGCAAGAACAGGAAAGAGAAATGCACACACCCTTCTATAAAAGCACCTCCCACAGTGATTGACTAACAGGTATCAGTGAAATTTGACATGTAAACAGATTATGAAATATTTGAAATATTTGAAAATGCTAATATTCAAATGTAATTCTATTTGAATTAAGTGAATAGGGTGCACAACTAAAAACACATCTCCAATTTGAATTTGTAGTTGGTGGTTTGGATTTTGTCCACATTTTGTTTCCACAGACACAAAGCTGAAGATCTTTGCCCGAACCCGATGGGACCCGTCTGCTTAATTTCTATCATCTTACGCGGGCTCGGGCCGGGCTCGGGCTTGCGCTCCGGTTTGCGAGGTAAACGAGCGGTCATGTGATGTGTTTCGATTAGCGCGAGAAAGATGCGAAAATGAACGCTGAGCAGGTGTAACGGAGACTTGCCTCTGGTGATTACGTTTTGGTTGCACCAGCAACTAAAGCAAACTCTGAGGTGTGGAAAAGTTTTGACCATGCTTATAATGAGAATAATGAGTGAATAATGACGCACCATCAGTGAGCGCAAGAACGCGCTGAAGCCATCTACAGTGGATTCAGTCATTTTCCTCCACAAAAAGGTTTTTCAAATGATAACTAAATATTCATTGAGTCTTAAATGCATAATGTTGACAGAGTATTTACGCTAATGTTGGCATTATTCTTTTATTAAATAAAGCAAATCCGGCGGAGCCTTTATCTTAATTTCGTTATTGCCAAATACCCATCTTAATTTAAAATTAATCTTAATTAAAAAAAATTTTAATGACTCGTTTTTATTGGTGCGTTGGTCTATTTATAGGTTAAATGAGCCTATGTCTAGAATGCTGAGATGTTACGATGTCACAGAGGACTTATTTTATTTCTTTATTCCGACTTCCAAGTGGTCTAGTCTACGTTAGTTATGAGTAAATTATGTTAAAACATGAATAAATTACTCATTGTTGACAAAAGGCAAAAGAGCTGTGTGCGTGCGCACATTTGAATAATGTAGGGCTGTAAACGGGTTCGGGCTTTAAAAAAGCTGTCAATCAAAATGTACTTGTCGGGCTCCGGCCGAAACCTGTCGGGCTCGGGTCCTGTCGGGCCTAACTTTTAAGGTCCGATTACAGCTCTACAAACTATGTACAGTGATTAAAAGAAGCAGCTAGCATACACACACACACACACTGTCTCACTTGCTCTGATGTGGGGAATCTGTGCTGACAGAGTAGTGTCGGACCAGTTTGGGCTTGGTGGCGGCAGTAGGTTGTTGTGGGGGAAGACTAGGCTCTGAGGACGACAGCATGGGCGAGTGACTAATTGTGCTAGCACGTCTCCTGAAGGCCAGAGGTGGGCTCTCAGGACCCTCTGGACATGCCACTGAGCCTTCAAAACACTTCAGATCCCCTGTGGAATTGTGGGAGCGGAGTGGAGTGGAGGGAAGAAAAGAGCAGAGGGGCTCCTCCAATGATGTTTCCTTTAAAATCAAAATAGAACATGTCAATGACCATGCCAAAACACAAGCTTGTCAAGATGCTATTTTAAAAGAAATACGGTTCATTTGAGAGCTTTTAGTCATATTACTGTTGAGACCATAATAACATAAAAGCATTAAGCTACTGAAGGATACCCTGGCTAGTTATGGACTAAGTACATGGGAAAGGGAAAAGGAGTATCTTGCAATCTCTTCAATCCATATGATACTGTACATGATTTCAAGTCATTAATAAATTCTTCCAAAAGGGGTAAAAAAGATAAAAAAGATAGGTATGAAGAAAGGTTTCAATAGAATGTGAACACTGAGGTCCAGCATGACCGAAAAGCTTGTTAGTAGATTTGCTCCTTATTTATTCCTTCTCTTTATAGCTTGTACTTATTTGAACAATGTCTTAAACTTGGTATTACAAGCACTTCCTGTGTCTGTTTGCCTATGTAATAAGAATCGCTTGATGTACCCCGGACTGTAAATCGCTTTGGATAAAAGCGTCTGCAAAAATGACTAAATGTAAATAAGTTGAGATTTACAAGAAATATTTCAACTGCTACTATGTCAAAGGAATAGTGCTGTAAAAAAGCACCTTATTTGTTTAAAGTGTTTGCAACCCAAATGTTATTGCACTCTTGTTCATATAGCAATTTTGCAATTTTTAAATGAAAAAGTGCACAATCTACTCATTTTGAATTCATTCCTGAATTTTGTGTATAGCATCGCGATTAATCGCACTTAAAACATTTTTAGAGTTTCCCAGCACTAAAATATCTTGATGATGTAAGCTCTACCGACCTGATTTGTGCTGTTCAGTGTGCTGGAGCTGGACGAGTTGCTCTCTCCTTCACTGTTCTCCCTCTGGGATTTGGACTTACTGCTGCCCTATTATATAAAGACATCCATTTGTCCATTAGTTACATGTATCTTGCTACAAGTCCTATTGTCTTCTCATGTTCAAAATGTGTAAAATGTTTGCATACCTTCCAGATCCCCTCCAGTGATTCAGTGAGGGATCTTTTTGCTCTAGTCTTGAGATCCTCCAGACGCACTCGACTGGAACTGACGGTGCCTTCTGCATTCACAGCAACCTCCTGAGAAGTCGAACACATGCACACATACAGAATTGTGTATGGACAGACATCCATATCCCATACCCCGAGATCTCAGTTGTACTTTTAGTGAGGTGTAATATTTACTTTTCACTTTTACTTTTAAAACAGACTGACATAATGGGAGTCCATAAGGAGCTTGATGACATTAAAAGGAGGTGTACCTTTTTTGTTTGTCCACTGTGTGTGTGAGTGTGTGTCTTTTGTCTCTCCTCATACAGTCGTCTTAGACATGACACAATAAACTCGTTCTCTTCCTGATCTGACTTCGGCCTGGCTTTCTGTTCAAACACACAAACAATAGTTTAATTTCTGCAACATTTCCACAAGGTGGCATCATTGATCTTACAGAACACACGTTGTCAGAAGGAAATCCACCCAGCAGAGAGCAGAAGGAATTTACCTTGCATTTTTAAAGATCATATTATAATATTTTCACAAAAACAACAATTTAAGCTAGTCTGAGGACCAAAACTACTAAATATTATCTATAAAAGTTATGTGAATGAACGGGGTCATATTCTAAAATCAATATATTTAAATCAAGAGGTATATTTAAATTAATATTACAGAGGATATCAGTCCATTAATCATCAGGAGGTTTAGTCGTTCAGGTTTGACTGTAGTTTCAGGATGCTAGACGAGTGGACTAACTGGTTTCTTTTACACCAGTCACACCCTCTGAACAGAACACACATTCCTTGAATGCCGCACTTAAGGATTTGACACACACTGCTTATCCTAAGAACATTGGAGCTAAAGCGTATTTGTGTAGTGTGTTATAGCGGTTTTAAGCTTGGGATAACTGAACTCACCATGGTGCTCTCAAACACAGCTGCCTGCTCCTGATTATCCAGACCTGCCAAATGCTTCTGCAGTTCCAGCTTAGCTTTGGATGGATGAAGACCTGCACATAACCACAGACATTCACAAAGAATAAAACACAAGTATGCACTACTACAGCATCCCATAGAATTCTGAAATAAATAAATCTATCATCCAACTTTATTAGTTGGATAGTGGGAAGTCGGGGTCGTGGCCTAGTGGTTAGATTTTGACTCCTACCCATAAGGTTGTGGGTTCGAGTCTCGGGCTGACAATACCATGAGAGAGGTGCCCTTGAGCAAGGCACTGAACACCCAACTGCTCCCCGGGCACCAGAGCATAAATGGTGCTCCCCGGGCACCAGAGCATAAGCCCACTGCTCCGGGTGTGTGTTCACTGCTGTGTGTGTGCACTTTGGATGGGTTAAATGCAGAACACAAATTTTGAGTATGGGTCACCATACTTGGCTGTATGTGACTTCACTTTTCACTTATAAAAAAAAAAAATGATGTCATTATTACGGTGTGTTTAAGGGACCATTCACATAAAATTTAACTTAATCACATTTTATTTCAATTCTGTACGAATTCAATTCTTCTATGCAACACAAAAGCAGATATTATGAAAATTCGGTAACCCTTGAGTATAGGGACCAATTCTAACTATTAACTTTGTTAATTAGCATGCCTATTATTAACATATTGGCTGTTTATCTAGTGCTTATGAGGCATATATTCTGCATGACCATATCCATAATCATACCTAACCTTAACTACCTTACTATTACAATACTTACCGGTACTATTAGTAAGCAGCAAATTAGGAGTTTGAGGCAAAAGTCATAGTTAATGTTTTTTTAGTAGCAAGAACTGGACTTTAAAATTGGACTAGAAAATTCTTCTATTGCCCCTTCCATAAAATATATATTCCATAAAATATATATATAAAGTATAGTGACCAAGGGAGTGAAAAGAGCCAAAAAGGGTAAAAAAGCCAAACTCAATGTCAAGCTGCATCTATGGTGAGTAAGATTTCTTTTAAAATAAATCAATACTTTAATCCAGAAATGATGCATTAAATTGATCAAAAGTGAAAGTACTTTTACTTTGTGACAAAAAATTTTTTTTTTATAAATTCAAAGAATCCTGAGTTTCTACAAAATATATTATTTAGCATAGCTGTTTTAACATTAATAAAAAGAAGAAATGTTTCTAAGAATCCTAAGTTTCTACAAAATATATTATTTAGCATAGCTGTTTTAACATTAATAAAAAGAAGAAATGTTTCTAAGAATCCTAAGTTTCTACAAAATATATTATTTAGCATAGCTGTTTTAACATTAATAAAAAGAAGAAATGTTTCTTGAGCATCAGTTTACCATATTAGAATGATTTCTGAAGGATCGTTTGACATTGAAGAGTAAAAGGAAAAGCTGCTAAAAATTCAGCTTTGCATCACAGAAAAGTACATGTATTTTCTTTTTTAAATATCTCCTTCTAGGTTTCAAGAAAAAGTGGAAGTGATGACAAATTTGTACTTTTTGGATGAACTATTTCTTAGCAGTGTAGCAGAAAATCTGGAAATAAAAGTATGCACTAGACGATTTGTTACTCAGAACCTCTGACAGGTGCAAAAATAAAGGAACAGAGTTAGAATGAGGAAGGGGCTGATACAGGGATAAAACATGATAGCTATGAGTGATATGACAAAAAGATGTCGTCTCACCCTCTATTCTGTCACACAGCTTGTGCAGCTGCTGTAGGGGACAACTGTCACACTGCTGACTCTGGGTCCTACTGTTCTGCTGGAGGGCGGCCACAGAGAAGGCCTGTTTCAAAGTCAACATGATCTCATCCACCTAAACATGAAAGAGCGAGATTCCCACAGAACAGATGTAAGCATCTAACTTGACAGATTGGAAAGAGTTAAGAGAACAATAACTCCATCCCACAGAAGTATACGATTTATAGCTATAAATTCATTGAAGTAAAATGTCATAATTTCAAGATAGATAGTATATGCAATATGCAACAAAATATTTTTGTACGTACAAATTGCATTGTTCTTTGTATGCTAAAACAGTAACATAAGACATAAGTATTTTCATTCTCAGTTGACTGAACAATAACATCAAATTTCTGCCTTCTCTAAAGCAACTATTCTGAATCTGTTCTTCAAACTGAAACAGTGTATTCATCTCTCCTCATCTATTTATCCATGGTTCTCACCAGAGCTTCGTTAGCACACTGGAAAACATAGCAAACAAACTGGCAGCCTCCACATTCCACCGACTCCCTGCATATGAAGCCAAAGTGATCCACATGACGAATACCCTAAAGAAAAAAAGAAAAAACAAAGAGATAAATTCATTAGGGGAAAAAAATTAAAGGGGCCAGCTAGACACAACTGAACTACTGTTCAAGACTTTTCATGATTTTGAAATTATTTTCTTATGCTCACTTAAGTTCCATTTATTTATTACAGTTATTGTGAAATATCTTTACAACTTATTCTAATATATTTTCAAATGTAATTTATTCCTGTGATTGCAAAGCAACAATTAATTCAGTCTTCAGTCTCACATGATCCTTTGTGGTACTCAAGAAACATTTCTTATTATTATCAATGTTAATACAGTTGTGGATAATTTTTTTTAGAATTCTACGATTAAGTAAAAAGCTCAATAGAACAGCACTTTAAAAATATTTACAAAAAGTCTGGACAAGCACAAAGACCAAGGGCTGATTTCTTTTCAGATTTCATTCAACTATTTTAACTGAGATCTTGCTCAATCATGCCTGATTGTTGATCAGACTTCTATTTGAGAAAAAGCCATTATGTTTAAACAAGAGAACTAATTGGCTGCCACAACAGCCTATCATCAACAGACCTGAGAACAGAAGGAAATCTCTCTGAAGCTCTTCTCTATGGCCACTTTCTTAGTGTCAGGACTCACAAGAAATATCTGAGAGCGGCCGATCTGCAACAGACAGACATGAATTCAGAAATTAATGCGGGTTTATAGGTAAAAAGGAAGGAAAGTAAAATTATTCTTGCAGTGTAAATATCATGTCAGCATATCAAATTAATGTTTGTGTGTGTTTTGGTTTTCACTAGATGCCCATGCACATATTTGCTCTATGAGACTAGATCTTTGTGTAACAATTATATTTGACCCGCCTCCAGTTTTCCTTGGTGGTACAAGTTCAAGCATGATACAGTCGTACCAGCTTTTCACCACATAAATAGGACGTGAAATATTGATTTGAGAAGAAACCATTTTAAAATCTTACCCGTGTTTCTTATAATCCATTACAGATTACAAAACAATTGTTCTAGCAGAGACTAGACTTTAACAATATTACCATAGGCCTACTAATCATACCAAAGCATTTCTATAAACTTTACTGCATAAAAATCATTGCTTCGTCCGTGTCAAATGTTCATTCAGAATCATCTCTGATCAAAATGCTGTCACTGTATGTTTGCTTTCTGCATGCGGCCAGCATAAGCGTGTTGTCTTTGTGACATGAGAGACTGGGTCATACATAAAAACACATTCCATTCAGACTTCAAAATCACAGCTCAACTTAAATATAATTTCTTCAGCAACACAGCCAATTAAAAAAGTGCAGGAAAAAGACTGGTCTGATTTATGGGCACAGGCTATAGTATACTGTCACTGTGTGTAAGATCACAGACTGTTCATATCTTCAGAAAACATTAAGAAAACATGCACACATTATGACCATTTCTTCCCCTTTGAGAACACAGTTTCTAAGAAAAAAAAAACTTACACAAATTTACACAATAGCCTGCACATCACCACACATTTGGTGTGACTTCCTTATGACCTCCTTATGAAGAAAAGACCAAACAAATAAACCTGGAACAAAGTGGCTGCATTGCAGTTTCATAAAATTGTTGCTGCTGCTGCAGGCAACTTGTGTTTTTTTATTTTTTTGTCAATTGTTAATTGTGATGCTCAACATTATTGCTAGGTAATTTCCTGCTGAGGAGCGGACAGCTTCCCGTCAGTCAGAGAAAAAGGAAGTGCTAATCAGATTTGGCCAACAATATGCTTAGCTTGCTGTGTGCTTCTTTGAACATTAAATGGCACAGCACAAGTCCCAATTTTAACTGTGTGCTTCTAGATTAGACTATAACAAAATATGAAAGTGTGCATCCCCTCACATATTCATGTGCACCAATCAAACTACAAGTAAAACAAATCATTCATTAATTGGTCTAACCTAACTAGTTAATTAGAAGCTTAATATACCTAAGCATTATATCCACTTTGTAACTGCACTACCATTCAAAAGATTGGGGTCATTACAAATTGGCATTCTTTTGAAACAAAAATAATATTTTGATCCATTTTTATTTCAAATAACTGCTATTATTTATGAACTTTCTATTCATTAAAGAATTTTCAAAAAAAGGATTGAGGTTTCCACAAAACATTAACCAGCACGGCTGTTTGTTATACTAATAATTATACTACAGATCGATGGCTGATGAAATTTCAGCATTACCAGCACAGGAACAAAAAAATAATGATTACAAATTAAGTAGAAAACCATATCACCACAATATTACTACTTTTGTTGTATTTTTCACAACAAATTGTTGAATGTAAGAAAGTTTTTTCAAACAAATCAAAATATCTAACAGACCCCTAACTAATGAATTGTAGTGTACAATTTAAAACATATTTGATATTTTTGATATTTATATAATGCAATGACATGCCGTCAGTATGAAACAGAAGTGGTGCTCGTCTATTCTTCCCTATTGTGATGTATATTTGAGTGAACCGGCTTCTCAAATCAGATAAATAAAATAAAAAAGTAGAATGGGACTTGATTTTCTCCATCAGGAACTGAATGGATCGTTGGATCACTGTCATTGGCTACTGCTGCGATCTCACATGATTGACAGATTGCCGGAGGGGAGAAGTTCCCATCCCGCCCTGAGTCTAGTAATAATAATAATAATAATAATAATTTATTATATTTATAACATTTATGATAAACACTACACATTAACAAAAAAGAATTGTCCATTTTAATTTAAGACTTTATAAGTGTGATTTTTGGGCTACTGTAATTGAACAGATTTGTTTGTGAAGAAGCAGTGATGGTTTTAGCACGGACTTGTTTCAAGAGAATCTCTATGTCCTTAAGGCCACAACACTGACATACCATCTCACACTTCACATGGGGGTGAGGAACGGGGAATTCAAAGTGAGAGAGACAGAGAGAAAGAGCGAGGGAAAAATAAAAGAAAGACCATAAAATACATTTGACTGATGCTGCACAGTGCTATGACCATAAAAGTGCCACATGCAGATGAATAAACATAAGACATGCTGCCCTCTCATGAGTCATGCTGATAACGCCACAGAACATGCACTTTACAATGTTTCACTGTGTGCCATATCTCTACAGAAAAATATTAAGACAAAATATTAAGAGAGCGTCTTTGAAACCGTCAGAAGACAACCAACCCGATTTCTGTAGAGCTTCAGAGATAATGTTGTTTATATCTTGTACATGTTAATTTAACATACCAAGAAACTTTGAAATCATCATACAATCCACAATCGCAATTGTTTTTTTTATAAACAAAGAGTGCACTGCTTTAGCTATGGTGTTTCAACTAAAATTCATTTTGTGGATTATGTGGTTAAGGTGCCAACATACAGATTTAGGAAAAGCTAATTTTATACTGAAAAAGGTGAATGAGAAGCAGATTTCGATGTGATCTACATAAGAACAAACAAAAGGACCTGGGCTAAACAAAGGTGAAAGAGCTGTAGTTGCTTATATTGGCGCATGTGTGTGGCGGAGAGTGTGTGTCACTCACCGTGAACAGCATGGTTCTGTTCTCCTGTAAGCTAGTGGGCTGGACCCCGGTGGCTTCGTCTGCTGCCCGTCGCTGGAGCTCCGTTGAGAGGCCGTTCTCATCCAATGCCTGCAGAAACGGCAAACTCTGATCTCTTTTAAAAAACAGAGGGCGCTTTCCTCCTCCATCTGCTCCCTCGTTCGTTCCATTCACCATCTAAAAGAAAAAAAAAAGATCTATTAAACACTAAATTAAATTAAAAGACAAAAAAATTACATTTTCAAAATAAACAGGGTTGTTATAGAATATACATATTAAAACCAGACCTATGTTATTTAATGTAAAATAATAATATAGTATAATACAGTGTGGGGAAGATATTCGATTATTTACAGTAATTATTGGAGACTATCACTGACTTGTGTGCTTTGCTGCAGTTTGCAAACATTGCAAGATTAATTTGATCAACTGAATAATATTTGAATAGACTAAAAGCCCTAATGTTAATATAAAAAGAAGGAAATTAAAAATCGAATGCAAAATTTATCACATTAATCACAATACTAAGTGTCAGAAAAATACTGAAGAGTCAGAAAAAAATTCCAAAAGTTGAATATAGTACATATCCGGTATCTAGTTTATACAGTGTCTAGTGTCTAGACTGAGAATCTAAAAACATGAATGTTGATTGGAACCTGATTGAGCGAGAAAGCCCGTCTGATGCCTGCTGCAAGTGATCCTGTGACGCTGACACGTCCAAACTTCTCAATACACTCATCTATTAGTGCAGGTGGTGCTTTCTTATGGGCCACCACCACTCGCCCACAGAACAACACCTCAAACTTCTTGGCAAAGGCTGTAGCTGCATCAGCAGCCGTTGCTGTGGAGCAGGAGGCATCTGCCTGGCCGTTGCTAGGCAGAGGTGAGGGAGTGTCTTCTTGTCGTGCAGAACTTTTGCCGGCCTGCCTGAGAGTGCTGATGATCTCTGGAACCTGGAGGACAGATGCAAAAACAGAATGAGGTCAAGTATGCAATGTAAACTAACCCCTTTAAGATCACACTGACCGATATGCATCACAAAACTATTACCATAGAAATGCCCTTTTCTTAGTCAGCCACACAGAAAACATACATGGTGCACATTTTTGACAAATGGAAAAAGTATGCACAACAGTAACAAAGATATGACTCTCAGTTCCATGTAGGAAAGGCTATTCCACACTAAAAAAGCAGTGCCACTCCATAACTCACATCCATCATACAGAAACGAGTGAAACTACCAGAGCATTTACCACCAACCAGATCATTTTCCACAGAGACATTTAAAAAAAAAAAAAACAACTGTAGACATTTTCCAAAGTTCCTCTTTTAACAAGGCCAAAAACAGATGGATCTATTAAACTGGAATGTTGTTTTCTGCAGAGGTTGAGCTAATGCAAGTCAAGTGTGCTAATGTGAGTTGTTATGGTGTGTTTAAACTAAATGTATCCCATCACGCCCATGTACTTATATTAATCAAGACAAATCCGGTATTAAAAAAACACTACTCAAGATATACCTCACTGACAGACTACTGCACAAACGGTCACCTCACTGTAAAGGGCAGTGCATTCAAGCTGTTTGCACAAGACAGCTGCAGCATTTAACAGCAGATGGTTGTTTTTCTGCTAATCGAATCTTTAATTCACTGGAATGCGGAGCTAAGTTAAAGTCTATTTCAGCAACATCCATGGAAAAAACAAAAAGCTACACAGGCTGGCCCAGGAGAAAACAGCGAACACTGGGAAAATACCTCAGGCTATAGCACAAGCTCAATTTGGAGTTGTTTTAAGCACTGAATGATTTAAGCATGTGACCAGGAAGTCAATGTAGTTCCACCCCAATCTACTTCTTGTCATTCAATAACTTTTAAAGTATAATATTACCACCACTTTGGTCTTTTGTGGGACATACATTATATTAAGGGGTCAAAAACATTGAACTTTGAAGTAGGCTTGGCTTCTGGGATGCTAACTGCGCAGTGGACCCAAACCTTGGACATGTCCCAGTTAAAGATGCTGCAACTAATTTTAATTTGTAAATGGCAAGTAAATAAACATTTAAAAAATAAACAAAAAACATCAGAAAACTAGCCACTAAGACTAGCCATTCTCTGCTGTTCTCTGGTTGGCAAGAATCAGATTAAATGTCTCTTAAAAACATATTTATACTGCATTTCACAAAATGTCAAAGCAAGTTGCATTTAATATGTAGGGATCATTAAACTTACATATTTTCAAAGCTGACTAATTGATGGGTTGCCTGAATGACATTTACAAATCAAAACATTAAAAGGACAGTCCACCCAAAAAATTTAAATCATAATTTATTTCTATTGTAGGCAAAACAACAAAGAACATATTGTAAAGAATGTTGGTAAACAAACTGTTTCAGTTCCCACTTTCATTTAGTGCGTTCATGATTATTTTTCGTGTACTCAATATTTGTGTGTGTACTGTGTTTATTTATTATGTATATATAAATAAACATGCATGTATGCAATAAAAAAAAATATTTATATATTACATTTATTTATAAATATATATATATATATATATATATATATATATATATATATATATATATATATATATATATATATATATATATACACACACACATATATACACACACACAAAGAGATATATATATATATATATATATATATATAAGTTTACCATCATCAAACAAAAGCGATTCTGTTCAAAATGAAGACACAAAGTAATTGGATGCTTTCTGGTTCTCAAATGTTAGTAGAGCATGTGATATACCTGCTAGAACACCTGTGTGAACTAGGAGAGAACTGACTTTCTACACCAAGGGAAAATGACCTTGGGTCAAACTGGTTAAAAGTGAAGTTAGTTATGAGAAAAACTATTTTCATCACTTGTTTGCAGTTGCAACTAAGTTTGATATTTTAATTGTGGCTTTAATATGTTCAAATATGTTTTGTGGCCTCAGAGTGAGCATACAAAGAATGTGGCTAGTGCATTAGGGTAGAGAGCACTAGGGCTGCACAATGTGTCGGTTAAGCATCGATATCGCAATGTACGAATCCACGATAGTCACATCGCAGCTGCTCCCCGACCCTTGACGAATGTGATTCGCGGATTAATTGCACAGCTTAACCATCATAGAGTGAAAGTTTATAATTTGCATATGTTTTTAAGTCCTGTCAGTTTAACGGGGCGCATATAAGAACGAGCAGAGAGAGAGAGAGATAGAGCGAGTCCCAGCCACGCGTGCACACTCACCTTCACCGTCTTCAAACACCACGAACGCTGTCTTGCTCTCTCTCCCTCGCGTATATTAATTAAAATCAATTGACATGATGGTGTCAAAATAAAAATAAAAAACACTAACCGAGTGATTAAATGTTTTCTGTGTTGTCAAATCTTGTGCGATATCCTAAACTGCAGAGATAATTACACAGCGCGTACCGTACACGTCTGATTCGCGAACTAATGATTCCTTTGAACCGATTAAATTTAATGAATGGTTTTAACAACTGACCTGTCCAACACTGAACTCACGAGACGTCTGAACTGGTGTATAAAAAAATCTGTAACACTTTACAATAATGTTCTATTTATGAAACTATTTAACTACATTATTTAACATTTACTATTAATAAACTGCACTTCTACAACATTGTTCATTTCAACATTTAGGCTATAGCCTTCATTGTTGAAATCAAAAGTTGTACAGTATTTGATAACATAGTTAATGCACTGTAAAGTAATTGTAAATGTAATTACAGAAATTAAATACAGATGTAATTACATGTCATTTTTTTTAAAATGTAAGTACAATGTAAAACATGAATGTACACAATAAGTACATTGTACTAAATTATTAATTAAAATGTAAGTAAATAGTAGTTAAGGCCACTTAATATAAAGTGGGTCCAAAGAACCTTATCAAAAGGCCACTATGAAGGCAATCTGGTGCAAACCCTTTGGCTAATCAAAGCTATCGCACAGCTGAATGTTTCAGAAGGAGCGCTTTCATTAGAGCATGTGGTACCTAGTGTGTAGATATCAAAGCATTTTCTTTTATGTGCCTGATTCAGCATGTGCTAGTGTGTGAGTCAAAGTGTGTGTGCATGTTTATGTGAAAACAGTTGAGCCTAATCATCAGGATATGAGACCAGGATATCATGTTGGATACTGATTCATCATGACCAAAAATACTCTTCTCTGTCTTAAATAAAGGAGTTGAAGGTCTTACTTTGAATCCAGAAGCACAATCAACCATAGTTAAGTGTTAGTAGATCCTCAGATTTTGCTACTCATTAATAATTATATATATTTCAGAGTGAAATGGGATATTAAAAAAGATCAACATTTCCAACATGTTGGTATAATGTCTGCTAGAAAGAAAAAGGTTGTTTTGTTTTGTATTAGTGTAAAATGTTTAAAAATAATAATATATTCCATGTAGTGTCCATTTTATTCATTTAACATTTAATATTGAAGGCAAAATATATATAAATCAGAATCTATGACAAAAATACTATTATTGAAATAGGTCAGTGGATAGTTCAGCAGCAAAAGATAGATACCCTAGATTCTAGAAAAATCACAGGTGCACAATTTTATAAAATCTAGTGAAATGTTTTTTACAAATAAAAGTGAAGTCTAAATTCTGCTAAAATGTTACACATTGCTCTTTGTATTGTTGTAAAATACATTCTTGAAAAAAAGTATATACATTTATACAGAAATATAAAATATGTTTCTTTTAAATTTATAGCACATTGAAAAAAAAGGCAGCAACATATCATAGATAAGACAGAACAAGAAAGACTGTTAATAACCTTTGTGCCAATGTAAAATACACTATAGAGGGTCACAGAGTGCGTATGAGCATCCCATGCTCAGAATGGTGAGCTTGGAACAACACAGAGTCACAGTGCACAGGCTGTGCAGCCCTCGGAGTCTGCATGGAACAGTTAGTACAACACACATGCGTAGCCTTTGGAATTCTTCAGCTTTTACAACATACGAGCTCCTCTGCTCATATTCATCTTCAGTTCTTTCTTCACAGCAGTTCAGTCAGTGTACTGTTTGAGTAAATTAATTATTCTGGGATATTGGTTTATTTCGACTCAGAGGGAGTGTTAGCCACGTTAAAAAGTGAATGACTTAAGTCATTTGTGTATTGATGCTTGCTGGAGATACGAATCGTTTCAAACGATTCAGTTCGATTTGGTAAACTGGTTCAACTGGCTCACTAAGTAGAACCGGTTAAATCGAACGATTCGTAGAGTATTAATTCTGTGCTTTAGTTTATGGAGCCTTTTCTTTGAACAGTTATAAACCTTAGTTACTGTGGGCTCTTGAAAAGGGTTTCATCATTTTGACTGTAGTAACTGAACGCGACACGCAGTTCTGAATGGAGGATGACACACAGTCCCAGCGGAAAGAAGAGTTTATGTGAACTTGAATTTAATGACTTCAATATTAGTTCAAAGTTCCACTTTGAACTATGGAACAGCTTCAGAACACTTGAAATATGTGCACGACAATGTTTTGTGCCTTTCATGGAGCTCAACAATAACACAGAATAGTATACGCACAATATCGGAATTGGATCGGTCTCGTCTGACCGATACTCGATCCGCAGACAATGCCAGTATCGGAGGCGATACCGATCCTGAGTTTAGGATCGATGCATCCCTACAACCAACTCACACATTTAAAAAAAGAAACAAGTTATTAGTATAGTATTCCTGTACCTTAAACAGAAGAGCATGGGGCTAGCAAGCCCAAGGTCATGGGTTCAACTGAATGCTTGAATTGATCAAATGTATACATAAAATGCAATGGAAGTCACTTTTAAGCATCTTTTAAGCATCAGATTTAAGCATCTGCCAAATGTATAAATGTTAATGTATTATTGTGTTAACTATTAAAAAGCATTTATTTTACTTTGGAATAATGTGCACTGATGAACTGTACACAATAAGAGTAGAAAATGTGAATTAAAAGAATTGTTCATTCAGAAATGAAAATAAAAACTTCATGTTTAACTTTCATTTTTGGGTGAACTATTCCTTTAAGTAGCTAAATGATCAGTTTCATGTTGACTCCCTGATCCAGTCTGGATCCAAAACTGACAAAATTGACTACAGCAGCACACCCATTGAGTTAATCTGAACTTAGCTTTGAAAGATGTAACCAATTTCAGCTTCCTAAAATAACCTGAATAACCTGTATCTGTATAACTGTGTTTCATAAATCTGCAGTAATCTCTCATCTGATTTTTAAATCTGCTTGTACCTTGCTAAAAGGATTCACCCAAACAAGGCCTTTAATTTATTTAGTGCAGCATTCTAAAGGAATAATTTGATTGGTTATCACAGTGTGAGAGAGTAATTTCATTGGCCCATTTTTTTTTAGATGAGAATGAAAACAAGAAAACAACAGAACGGGAAGAAATTTAATCAACATCCTTAAACGCTCACAGACTAGTCTGGAAGCAATGCTAACAGAAAATAAGAGAAGTCTGATGAATACTGTTCTGCAATGGAAAACAACATTGCAGAAGACCATCAAATGATTTTTAATGTACTTTCAGTCCATGTTAAACAAGTTACTTCTTTTTGTTGTTATTCTCATGAGTCAATAAGCTTTTGTGCCAAAGTGGATGAACTTGTATATTCAAGTAGCAACAAGGCTTGTCTTGCATAACAGCTTATTGCAGTCAGGAATATCAGAGAATAATTGGCTATGCATAAGCAGACTACAATGTCTTTATTCTGTTTGAAATGCTAAAATAAGACTAACACACAATACAGCTGAGATGCTTCAAGGGTCAAATTTTTGATCTCAGACTATTTTCTGAGGAAGACAACAATGGGAACCATGCTGTCACACAAATGACCAGTAAACTAATAAAGGACATCAAAGGAAATATATGCCACACATTATGTATGATTCACTTGAAAGGTTGTGATCATAAATAACAAGGAACACTTTCTCAAACACACCTAAGTAACTCACCTGACCCAGCCATCTACGCAGAGAAGGCATGTCCAAACCTGATCGTCACCTTCTTGTGTTCTCCCTCATCCCATCTATATATCTCTTTTCCGCACTTTTCTGCGTTCTCACCCTTACTTCCCTGTACCTTCAGAGGGTAAGTGTGAGTCCCTCAAAGCTTCCTCTGTTCTTTTCTGTCCCTCCCTCTCTCCCTCTCTTAGCCGTTCCTCTGTTTTTTTAGGACCTAGGGCTGACTCTTGCTCCGCCTGCCCTGCTGATTCAGAACAATGAAGTTTAGTCAGAGCGGCGCACCGTGACATCCTTCTAGGAAGATCACCTTGAGTAACGCAGCAAAGTTACAATCTCTCATACTCTCCTCCTCCCTTCTCTTCTCCCTCTGGGATGACTTTCTCTGCGGTAACAGGTTTGCTGCTTACCGTTTAAAGATGCAAGCCTGTCAAAAAACACTGGCATGCATTCACGGGACAACCTCATGAAAACATCAACTGGAAAAATGTATAATAAAAATGGACTTTCAAGACACCTTTGCAAATTTCTGATTATGCTGGTTGTTATGTATCCCTCTCAGTCGTGAAGAACAAGCCACGGTTTTCTGTGCCCAAGAACACTTAAGACAGACAAACACACGTCTGTTCGTAACACACATACTCACTCGCACAGAGGAAGTCAGGAGGGCTGGAACAGTGAGTAATCCAAATATAAAGAGAAGTCAGTGCCCTTGCAACTTGGCATGAACACAGAAGAGCAGAAAACCCCTTAACAAACAGCTCCTGTCCCTCAGTGGAAGAGTGAAAGTGGCAGACAGCTTTGGTCAAGATCAGGTTATTATAAGCAAACAAAGCACCAAGATCTTGGCTCATTCAACAACTTAAAGAAGTCAAAGTGAACTGAAGTTGAAATGCTCTGGGCATTTTTATCTACAAATACCTTGACAGTTAAGTTGATGAACAGCTTGGGTGAGTCACAAACAGCTTAACAGCTGTTAGAATATCCATTAAAAAAATAGCTTGCCTCAGCAAAACAAACCCATTAACATCCAAACAAGGGAGGGGACAAAGAGATAGACAGAACCCAAGGGAGTCTGGGAAGTGCCACACAATTCCAACCCTGGAAAAAAAAAAACAGCTTTGATTTTATCCAGACACACATACACACAATGCTGGAAAATGTTCGGACAAGAGGGACATACAATCCAGACAAACGTCAGAGATAATTTACTTTCTTTTAAATCGCTGTGTTATGTTACAAATATTTACATTAATGTATCTGTCATATTTCACTGTGTTATAGACTTTTAAAACAACAGTGTGATAGAACAAAAAAAGTGACTCACAAACATTTCCCATGAGTCCAGAGCGCCCACACACAAGACCACAATCTCAAAGTTCAGGTTTTTGAGGTCATCAAGTCACAGGAAGAAAGAGGAAATACTAGACGATGATGTCATTTAGTTAACACAACCTCTACTCAACTAAACAGCATAATTAGCCATATGATAACTGAGATAAAATGCAAGGAACAACCCATATCCGGCTAGATGGCATAACATTTCAAGCACTGACATCATATTATCAAAGTCAATTAATAAAAATTTTTAAAACTGAACAATAATTATCAAATAAAAAAAAATCATAATTTTAATAGGATAATTCAAAAAGAAATTATTAGAACAGACTAATAGTGTAAGTCTAATTATTTTATGTAAATACTTTAATTAAATATTAGAATAATCAACGGTTTCTTTAAACCTCAGACTAGACTATTACTTTCAGCAGTATAAGAGTTCTAAAACTTGAATTATTTATGCAAATAGTTTAATTTAAATATTTAATAAAATATAAAATAATAAAAAATAATAGTTTGGAATAGAACAGTACTATTACTATTAGTATAATAAACTATGATATATAATAGATTAATTAAAACTCAGAACAGACTAATAGCCTAGTAAAAAAAATTTACTAAAATAATGTGAACTGTCAATGACAATTCAGAACTTATTCATCCATTAATTTTACTTATACATATATATATATAGCTGCACATACATGAACATTTTTAATTATTTGCAAAAATGGTTTTATCTCATCAAATACATATATGAAATATTCTACTATACATCCACGGTACAAACAAACACAGATCAACAGGTTTTTAAGTTCACTGTTAAAAATGAAAAGCTTGTAAAGTACACACAGGTTGAGGAACTGTTTGAAAGGAGGAGAGAGCACTGGTCACATGAGGTGGAACTGAGTGTGGGACATGTGACTGTGACACACACCTCTAAAAGAAATGAGGTGGTTCCATTTCCTACCGAAAAATCTGTGGCAGCACGAAAACAGGAAAACTACAGGAAAAACTGATGGAACTACTGGACTACACTATGCACAACGCAATGTTATTAAAAACCAGACATTAAGACAACCATTACATAAGTAAACATAAAAAATGACAAGCTGGGAGAAAATGATCAATTATATTAATTGCCTTCATTCATGAGCAAACATGACTATGTAAATGATTGGCATTTGGCATGCACACACTTCCCTTCTTGTTCTTGACCGTTCCTTCCTCTCACAACACATCTGACACTCCATCAGGCTCACTTCACAATGCCTTGAGAGTCATTAGTCTATGAACAGACTGTTGTTTGAATGAGCACACTTACTGAACTGAACCAACTGCACCACCCTTTTGCTCTCAACATTAATTCACTGTATTGGATTTACTACATATAAAACACTGCTTTAATCTATCTCAACCCCAAAATCAGCTTTCAACAATTAAAATCTCTCCCTACATACAGATGAATACTGTACAACAGCTACTGTAACTGTTGACTGAATGACCAAAAACCGCCTTTATTTACATATATTAATCCAGACCTGGATTTAGCCCACCTTAATAGTACAATACTAACGTTACTTTTTGACCGTAACCATAATATTCGAACTAATATTTTATAAGCAAACTGACAGACTGGTTCTGTCTCAAAATATAGTGAACTACCTAACTAGACAGCATTGTGATGCCTTTCTGCGCGTTATGAACATTTGAATCAATGCCCAGAAACGCAGTCTAGATAGGCAGCTCGGTAAGTTTTGAAACTGAAATACTAAGACAACTTTACAAAGAAAGTGAATCATCTACATACACTCTCTAATGCTTTATATAAAATACTGAAAACTTAACGAGGGGAAAACGAAACAATTATAGGGCAGAACAAAGGGATTAATTATTTTTCTGTGGGCTAATGTTCACTAAACTCTCATTAGTGGCTACCCGACTAGCTTACCATGCTAACACACATTACACTTTTCAACTAAACAAATTCCAAACCAAGTTCATAAAGGTACTCACGGTCTGCTGCTCGCTTTTCACATCCCTCCGCAATAAATGAAAGATGTGGAAGCGCGCTTTCATCGCTTCAGCCATCCAGATCTCATGGAGAAAGTGAAACTTAACTGGGAGTTTGTAGTGTGTGTAACGTTAGCCGTTTGAACGGCGCTCAGTGGGATGTGACGGCAGCCTAAATTCAAACTATGGGAGAAAATTCCAAAAAATTGCACCGGAGTATCAGAATCACATCCACGGGGACACAAGCACTGTTTTCAGCCGGGTTTTCTGACAATGTTCTGTTTGGTGGAAAGTGTTACATTGTGAGATTAAAATAAGTTTCGTTCAGATCCTATGGGAAGGGAGTTGCATTAATCTAGTTGCAGTACAGATTAAACTTACTTTAGTTAACTTTAGACTAGGGTTACAATTTATAAGTAATAATGTTAATGGTTTGTTGTCTAAACTATTTACTCACTCTTCATTCGTTGAAGATTTTTCAAGTTCAGGATTTGACCACCACCTGG
This sequence comes from Carassius auratus, assembly GCF_003368295.1. Taxonomy (NCBI): domain Eukaryota; kingdom Metazoa; phylum Chordata; class Actinopteri; order Cypriniformes; family Cyprinidae; genus Carassius; species Carassius auratus. The sequence continues at coordinate 7,104,052 of NC_039268.1, forward strand.
TGGCAGATAGGATTGTATACAATCCTGTACTGTTGACAGGCATAACATTTTTTCTATTTACTCAAATATTTTTCATCACACATTATAAATGATAACGCTGTATATACTGTCAGACTGCAGGAACATATAGTTTAACATATAATTTCATAAATATTTTCATTACAAATAATACATATTAAGTATAAATCATTTTCTCCTGTTTATTTTTTTAATTGCAAATTATAAGTCTAACCATTTTTTCAAACATTTTGAATCAATAAACATACATTTTAAAATATCATTGTATTTATGTAATTTGCTTTACTGACATAAGCACTGATGGCAATCATATTTTCCAACATAATTTGAGAATGATTCAAAGAGCATCTTGTGTGTTGTTTTCAGAAAAATTTTTTTTATTATTATTTACCAATTTAAATGTGTAATACGCTGTCAGATGTTTGGACTTCACAACAGGAACAAAAGTGACTCTCCAAAATTCTAAACTTAAATATATTCAGTGAGACATGTTATTTTATACGATTCAATCAGTTCTGTGTCCATCGTATCTCACATCTCTCACTATCTCTCTGTCCTACTTAAATTGATCCGGTCCCTTGATACTGTAACGGATATAACTCTCTAATCTTTTTCCCTTACTAGAAACAGCAAACACATCTGCCTCATTAAAGTATTATAAATATGTTGCATGAGCAATCGAGGCTGAACAAAAATAAATAAATTAATACTTCTTGTTTTATCTGGAATAATGATAAATATGAAATAAAATGTTAAAATACATTCAGTTTTAAAAGTATAGCCGCAAGACTTAAACCTATTATACATGTTGGCATGCTACTAGATTGACAAAATCACTAAATAACTTTGTGTAAAGTTATATCGACTTTTTCACCTCCTGTAAGTTCTAACAGTTTGGACGTGAATCAGAGGTAAAAAAACAACAACAACAAAAAAACTATATAAATACTGTTCAGTTTCTTTCACAGACTGATCTTTTTGTGTCTTTACACATCAATGTATCATCACAAACCGCATGGTTTAATATGGATTTGTCTGTGCATGTTTTTTTTATTCTCATAGATTCTGTTACCATTTGCCATGCATTGAATGGCTGAGAGACTAAAAATCAATTTGTGTTCTACAAAAGAAACAAAGTCACCCTCAACTTGGATGCCCTGGGGGTAAGCAGATAAACGTAAAATTTTCATTTTTGGGTGAACTATCCCTTTAATATCTACATCTACATAAATTAAAAACAACACTCAGATAAAAGTGTGCAGTCTTTCTGTGAATCCCATGTGTTTAAAGATTGTGGTCATAACTACAACAACAGTAGGGTCCAAGGCGCATTTTATTTCAGAATCATCATTGGTCCAATTCATTTTAACATAAAAAAAATGCAATATACAGTGCCCTCCACCCACAGAAAAACATAATTTGCACCATAAATTGTGTAATTCATCTCCATACATTAGCATGGAAGCCAATTTCCACCACTGAATAAAAATAAAAATGTAATTGCAACTTTTTATCTCACAATTGTGACTTTTTTTCCTCATAATTGCATGATAAAAACTCACGATTATGAAAAATTCTATCAGAATTGCGAGATATAAACTGGAAATTATTTTCTCAGAATAGTAAGATATCAACTCGTAACTGTGAGAAGATCAGTCTGTTTTCTCCTCAGAACTGGACTTTATAACTCGCAATTGTGACTTGTCACAATTCTAAAAAATAAACTCAAAATTGCAAGAAAAAAGACGAGTTCATATCTCGTTATTCTTACTTTATTTCTCAGAATTGCACATTTATATCCTGCTATTCTGACTTTTTAACTCAACTGAAATCAACTGCAAGCACAAAGGCCACACCTCAAAATCCAATCAACAACCAATGGACAGAACCAAGTCATCACCATGTATTTTTTTCTATTTTGGTAATACATTACACTTAGATTTACATCACAACATTTAAGAAAAGATCAGTCACTTCTTCTTTTTCATCACACCTTTAAGTTACCCATAACTACATATAAAACACATAGCTTAAATTCAATATTTTTTTTCCACAGCTGTCACTCTAATATTACAGAGATATTATGACCAACATGAAGAATGCAAAGTTATTTGGTGTATGCTAAGCTGTTGAGCCAAAGGCCGAAGCACAGCTGTGGGGTCTCAGTCTCACATGAAAGATGTGGAATTATCTTTGTTAGTATTGTGGTTAAATTGGCTGGTGAAAAGCTAACATGACAGCTGATAATTTATGGTTAAATGAAGAGGACATTCAACTGTTGTTATTCGGTTTAAAAAAAGAACACAGAGTGTGTGGAGTTGAGGCAACACCACTATGATCTCAGACATCTCAGACATTCAGACTTGCATGCACACAATGATTTTGGAAAGTGTGAGTGCATGAGTAACAACTGGTCAAAAGACAGCGGCATAAACACGCGTCTATCTCTCTGTCTGTTTACCACGGAAATAAAAAGTCACCAGGAGTCCGTAGCCACATTGTGGCTGGCTCACTGAAACAGGAAACTGTTACTATGACAACTTAGATCTACATCCTGCCTAAATGCAGGTTGATGAAGGAAGCTTCACGATTTATTTCTCAGACACTCCATCACTACAAATCAATATTCATGAACATTCTGTCCACTGCAATTAACCAGAGTTGTTTACTGCTACAATAAAGATATCCCTTTGTTCTCATATTTCACAAAATATTATTTAGATCTGAACTGGGTTTTAGCTTTATTGCATATAACTGAAAGGAACAAGTCAACAGTCATGTGAAACTGGAGTCAAAGTTCAAAGTTCAGTTTTTCTCTCATAAACCCACACACATACTGTACACAAACTTCTTGCTTTTTATTACCTTTATTGCCACATTTGCTAAACTTTACATGAAATTTTCACCCTTTCATTAACCTTCATGATAAGTGTTGCTGGTTGTTGACAAAAATCACAATTGCTATTGCTTATACTTTAAAGATTAAACTTCTAAGTTTTCAACTTTTTTATTTGATGAAATTGCTGAGATGTGAGCCATTACGTTTATAACAATTGAAAAGACATGAAAATGATGTCATTTATTCACCCTCAAGTCTTTCCAAACCTGTATGATTTCTGTTGAATATAAAAAAATATTTGAAAAATGTTTTTGTCCAGATTAGTGAAATTAGTGAAAAAGTTCCTAATATTCTTCAAAATAACTTCTATTGTGTTCCACAAAGAAAATAAATCATACAGGTTTTAAAACCATGAGGGTGAGTTAATGATGACGGTATCAATCCCCTGAAATTGGGGTAGCCCAATAATAAGAGTAACCCCCAAAATACCTTAACAACCGCCCTACAATGGCCTGGCATCTACCTGTACCACTCTAGCATTGTGGTGGAGTTTTTTGCATGGACACCACTCTTTTAAAAATGACTTTATGGTTGTTTTCACTGATTTTCATTGAGCTGTTACAGTACTGTTTCTTATTTGAACAAAACTCATCCACAGTTGCACACACCCATGAGAAGGGAGGGCTGACATTTAAACATCTGAGCTTTCCTTCATCAAAGTAGATTCACTTCAAAGTCATGTGAGAAAAACATTTATGGTTAACCTCTATAGTTCTAACAGCCACAAACATACCATTTTATTGTTATAGTAACAATGCTTGGGATGAAAGTTTATTTCCTCCATGAAATAAAAAGGTAACTGTGATCTTTCTTATCTCACAATTGTTTAGCTATACCTTGCAATTGCGAACTGACATCATGCAGAATTCTGCATGTGCATGTAGTCAGGTTATCTAAATATTCTGGGATAAAAAAAAAAAAAAGGAAGAAGAAGAGAATTGCAAGACATAAACTTAAATTTCAAGAGTAAAACTCAAAATGCAATTGCAATTGCGAGTTTATAAATTGCATTTAAAATATATAAACACACTTCTGAGAAAAAAAAGTGCATTGTGAGATAAGGTTGCATATACCTCTTTTATATTTTTATTCCATGGTGCAAATAAGCTTCTGTTGCTTGGTGTCCCTTCCATTTTCAATTTAGCTTGCACAGGCACTTCCGCTAAATTTGAAGTTCATATAAATCAATAAAATTCTGCTAATCCAAAGAATGTCCCCTTACCTTCATCTGGTCCTGGCAGCGGAATACATAGCAGGCTGCTTTCTTCTCCTCTCTGAGCAGACAGCCGAAATAGCTGGGCTCTTGGCTGTTGTGAATGAGTTTGGTGATACGATGAGGCCTGTGATCAAACAGAACCATATGTTGCAATGGGTCCCATGGCTTCCCCGGGCCGGCCGTGTCCAGAATGCAACACACCGAATTGGCTGAAATCTGCAGTACCACAGGCTGATCTCGCACCTTGGACCATCAGAAAAGAGAAAAGAAAAATCAGTATTGTCAATAATAAGTACCATAGTATTTTTTTAAATAATACTTCTTTGTACCACGGATCTTAACACCAATTCTTCTATTATTCTTCAGTAAACATGTTTCATATGTATGCCTCAAAGGTTTGGGATCATTTACTGTAGATGTTTCTTAAGCATCAAAGCATGATTTATAATTATTTCTAAAGGATCATGTGACTCTAAAAAATGGAGTGATGAATATTTAGCTTTGCATCACAGGACTAAATTATATTTGAAAATGTATTAAAATACAAAACCGTATTTGTAATTGTGATTACATTTCATAGTATAACTGTTTTACTGTATTTTTGATGGTGAGGATAAGAAACTAAAACATAACTTAACAGACAGACTCCAGCTTTTAAGCTGCATACAATAATACATTTACAATACAATACATTAGGCTTTACATAGCCGTGTTTATATTTTTATTTTGGTTACATACATTTAATTAGTATTAAATATACTAACCTCTGGAGAGTAAGCAGCATTGAACTCAAGGTTTCTGTTCAGCTCCCCCAGTCGGGGCCTCCGTATTTCAGCCACCACCCAGGGAAGCATCGCCATGGTGGTCTGTGGATGTATGGCCAAAGATCCAACCAGAGTTAACCTGTACTGAATCTCCTCTTCCCCTTCTCCTTTCTTCCCTTTACCCTCTGATCCAGGAAGTGTTTGTGTAAGGGCACAGAGAGGATGAGCTTTGATTGGGTCATCCCTGGGTTTGACCTCGAAACAAATGCCCTCCATGCTCCTAGTTAAAGAAATGAGGACCTAGGTGTAACCTCAAAAGACAAAAGAAAAAAATCACCAACATTAATGAAGCAGGCGGTTCAGTGAGCAGATACAACTAAGGTACAACACACTATTGCCTATGATTAACCCTTTGAGCACATCTTCATCAAACAGCTTACTCTGAAAGCCCCTGCAAATGTTACAAAATGACACAGGCAAAGAACACTTTTTTTACTTTGTCTTTCTTTAGAAATTACAAGCTTGAGAAAAGATAATCTTACAGTTCATTAAATAGCATTTATTGGTATAAAAAAATTTTATTTACATTTGCCATGACAGTATTTCTCATTTTTATTGCAGTTTTAAAGTTTTTTAAATCTTATATTTAATTTTATTTTAGCTAATTAAAAAAAAATGTCAAAAATTATTTTAAACCGTTTAAGTTCACAATAACAACAATGGCTAAAATTAAAAAATGTGCACATGCTTAATTTGGTAACATCTAAATAAACTGATTAGCTAGCATTTTTAATATAACTTAAAATCATGCCTGCAATATGTCATTTTTAAGGATCAGAGCAATTTGTGATCCACTGATAGTGCCAAGGGATGCATCCTTCAGAAGAGAGTTTTGCAGAGTAGGACTGAACGAGGGCTTTGAAGCATTGGAAGATATTGTCCTCCTGCACTGATCTGAGACGGGTTCCTCACGAGGCACGAACACACTGAAGCCAACAGTGAGTATAAATAGCCAAGCATGTCTAATGAGACACAACTGCTATTTAGAGAGAGGTCAACATAAAGTTTCTCTTATGGCAATAAGGCAATATGTCACAACAAAAATATAAGACGTCATGGAGTCATATCAGCAACTCTCACATCACCTAAAAAAACATCAATTTTTAGGATTTTAAGGTCATGTGACAAGGTCATAGGTTTGCTACAGCGCCATAATTTGCTTTAGATAGGTTACTTTTAAGTGTGTATTCTGTATAGCCTACAAACAAAACAAATAACTAGCACAGAATACGAGTTGTAACTTTCACTTACCTTTACTCACGATGCACCGCCTTGAGGAAGTGTTTGAATAACGGTCCCGTTAGATTTTGACAATACAGTCCCATCGATAACTGATTTTCAGTTTGACTTTCTACAAACTAGTCGATTCATCACAGTATCTGTCGCTCTCTATACATAGCAATAACCGACAGTGGTATACGGAGCAGTGGGAGCTGTGCTCGCTGCGCGTGATCGAGGAAGTCTTCTTCTCATCTGACGTTTGAATGAACTTCTGATGGTGAGCACTGAGCAGATCATGGAGAGAGAGAGAGAGAGAGAGAGAGAGAGAGACAGAGAGAGAGAGAGAGAGAGAGAGAGAGAGAGAGAGCAGTCTACTGGCCAGGACTAACAGGAAATAAATAAAAACAATCTTTTTCAGTCTGTTTGTACTTTGAAATCCACAATGCATATTAAAGCTGGTAAGTTTATTTGCGTTTAGTTTTTGAAAGCTTTTTTAAGAGCGAGTTCAAAAGAAGAAGAAGAAATGGCGAAAACTTTCATTATTACTCATCATCATGCTGTTTGCAGAATGACTTTCTTTCTTTCTTTCTTCTGGGGAACTCGAAAGGAAATGATAGAATTGATGACTGACAGTCAGATTGCATTTTATGCAGTGTTACACAAAATAATATGCCTTTATCCAGCGCCGTACCCGCCGCCTTCACTGTCCAGTGCGCGTGCCCGCGGCTCTAGCTCCTCGGTTAGGACCTGTTTTTATAACAGTCTATGGTCAGGATACAGCTCTCCTGAGGGAACTTTTTTTTTTTTCAGACTATGGGCTTGCTTGTTACACAAACCGTTGCGAGCACGCACACGCTCGCACACACAGTACATAAAACTATGTGCGCAATACAAGACCGATATTGCCTATATATTTTTAAGTTTAAAATAGCTAAAACAAGTTTGCCTACACGATTATAGACCAAAAACCTATACATCTTCACTGTACCAAAAAAAAAGGTCTAAATAAGTAGGTCTGTATATCTGTTATAAACTAAAATACTTTGCAAAACATAAAAAGGTAAACCAAACATTTTCCAAGAATAATTTTGAGTACAAGTGTCCATACATTTTAATAAAACCCACTGTTTTAAGTGGATGAATGGCTGTGGGAAAGAAAGGCACACAAAATAATAATAAAGGCAACAAATATAAAGAGAAGTCAAAAACATGAATTTAACAAATGTTAAAAAATCAAATCAAAGTTTTGGGATCAACTATACCCTCTGCTGGCCTTAAACAGATAATACATGCAATTTCCCTCTTTCGTAGTCAGACCTCAGGAAAGTACAATTTAATGACCCATGAGTTTGAGACTTTTAAAAATGGACCGTGGATGTTGGATTAACATGTTTAATTAAGGAATAAAATGTGTTTTATTTGTTATATAAGATCCATTTTATTTATTTCTACATTTTTATCGCACACTCCCACACAGACAAAAGACATTTTGTTGTTACCACTTGCTATTTATTTATTCCAAACAGAGGAGGAATACAGCATTGTGAGATAAGTATAAAACCTGAAGAGCACCTGAAACATATCAGATTGCTTTACATGAAAAAGAAGTCAATAGGCATTTTAATGTATCTGGTGGTTTGGAGTTTGTAGTAAGGCATATGCTCTGTTAAATCTCAGTCTAACTACTATTTGCAGAAATAAAACAAGCTGCTTTAACACAAGAAATCCGGTTGGTCACAAACACTTATCTATTCAAGGAATGCTTTTATTTTCTGTTCAAATGTAAAACCTTCCAAATATGTTCCCAGTCTCAACCTCACAACTAAAAGTTCTGAATGAATGATCAAACTGGTTGAGTTTGATATTCAAAATGTAAATAAATGTTTGCAAACAAATTGCATGTAATCAAACAATTACATGTCACTGAACATAGATGACTGAATAAAGACGCAATGGAATCATGTAAACGTGGAAAACTAAAATGTAGATATAATATTTTTTTTTAGGTCCCTCTGTTCTGGATTTGAGTATTGCTGGTATAAAATTAGCAGGCTTTTGGTCTTCTGAGATTATTTGGTTGGCTGAATTAAACAGTGACTAGATATTCCTCTGCTCCAGCAATATGGAATCACTTCGGTCAATCGACTCAACTAATATATCTGCTTTATATTAATTCAAACACACCTTCTTTGTAACTTTAGTTCAACAATAGTTCACTACAGTAGTTCAAAAAAGGCAAATTAATAAATAAAAAAAAAATCACTCATCCGATAACATTGCAGATAACAAAACTGAAAGGTGAAAAAATGTAAAAGTGCAAAAATGAAAAAGGCTATAAGTATGTTCACGTGGCACTAGTTTTGATCTACATTTCCTGCATTAAAACGAAGAAAGTGGAGAGTGAACTTCTTTAGACTGAGACCCAGAATATGTAAGTTTTAATAAGTGTGGTATGTTAAGACTAATAGCATCGTTGTAATCGTTGTAAACCGGAGTGATAGTTTCTCTCACTCTGGTCGAGGAGTCAAGTTGTTTTTCTCTGGTTGGTAGAAGTGTTCCACGATGGCATCCACCAAGTTATCCAGTTCAGTTTTCAGCTGGTTAAGATCACTAGAGAAAAGACAAGAAAGAACAATTGTTTAAAAAGAGTATGAGCCATTTATGTGCCAAAACTATGATAAGGCTCTATGGCCATGATCATACTAACGTACTGCTTGTACTATAATTGCAGTGTACAGTGTGTAGAGTATGCACTTTCTCTGTCAGCATAGAATACCCTGATGACCTATTACCTTTCATTTGGATTATTAACTTAATAATATCCTATAAATAAAGTGAATAGAATGCTGTATGTGACAACAGCATGCAAAGCTACTGTCGGAAATATTTATCATATAATAATGACGACTGTTATTATATATATATATAATATATAAGTGTTTGTGTGTGTGTGTGTGTGTGTGTGTGTACATATATATATATATATATATATATATATATATATATATATATATATATATTTATATAAATATAATAATATAAAGTGGCATACTCAAGCTTTATAAAATAATAATAATAATAATATATATGTAATATATTCTTAAACTAAAATCAAGAAATATATAACTATTGAAATTATACTGTTATACTTTAACATAGAAACAGTACTTCTTAATAATTTTACACACCCACGACATTACGAATTCTAGCTAAAGTAATATACAATTTAATGTAATATATTACTATTATTGTATAGTCACAGGGAATAGTATTATACAATAGAATAGTATAATAATAATAATAATAATAATAATAATAATAATAATAGTATATTATGAAACAAAAGAATAATACATTCTATATAATACTATTATTATTTTCACTATATAACTATACATAATGTATTATTATTATTGTTATTATTATTGAATGTAAAAGAACTGCAATAGTAATAATTATTTGATTTGTCTACTTTTACTAATTAAATAATAAAATAAAATCACCTTTAATAGTAACAATAATAATATATTGCAATGTAATTTCTAAAAAAAAAATAAACAAATCAAAGTAATATTACTTTTGCAATAATATGTTTGCATTAAATAATAATAATAATTCTACATATATTAATAACTGTAATATTCAGGCCTATAGTGATAGTGTGAAAAGATGAAGCCGTCTAAAACCTGTTTCCTGGCGCAGCACAGAGCTCGGTGTAATATTTGATTTTAGGCTCTGTTCCGCTGGTTCTTATTGTAGCCACGCCCCCATTAGCAAAGGTGAAGGTTATCATCTGACTGCTTTTACTGGTGGGCAGAATCTGTGAGAAATAGTAAAGAACACAAATATAGGATAAGAAAACTTGAAACAAGATCAACTATCACGATAATTCGAATCATTACGGGCTACACACGGCCTTGTTGTCCGGCTGGTTGCTGTCATAACCAGTCGTGAGGTCTCTCACTGCTGTGATGGCAAAGCCCCCACAATCTTTAGGGTACGAATTCTCCCCGGCGTAGTTCCGAAGACGCTCAAACATCTGTTTAATGGTGTCTTGGTTGTGACAGATGAAGTAGGAATTCTTGGAAATGTGGTAACCGTACCTGAAAAAAGACAATGTGAAAACCTTGATTAATAGGAAGATTCAGAACAGAAATTATTAGAGATGTCAATGCCGAAGGCTTTGTGACATACTCCTCATAAATGGATCGGAGTTGATTGGACAGAGTTTTCTTTTTAGAAGCCAGGTAAGAGACAAACTCGCCAGCGATGGCAGCCGCACTCACACCATCCTTGTCCAAAACTGCAGGAGAACACATGTAACCTACAACAACAGAGCAACCAAAGAAAAATATTCAAGTCTGCACCAGTTTTTTTTTTTTTTTTTTTTTACATTTCAATACAATTATGATATTGTGACATAAAAATTAACAGCCACTGACAACTACTTATTTAGGTGTCTTTGGTTTGAACCCAAGAGTGGGTAACCAATTCAGACTGTTACACAAATGCAGATCTTGCGGTGTGGATGCCACCGTACCAATAGCTTCCTCAAAAGCAAACAGAACAGTCTTTCCCTGGTCCATCAGCTCTCTGGCTCTATTTCCCATCCATTTAAAGCCTGTTAGAGTTTCCTGTAAAAGACAGATGCATAGAGTCAAACAGTAGAACATCAAAAGTGAGTAATCACATTTTTTTACTGTACAAAATAAGAGCATGTCTTCAATGTAGCTGCACTTTCTGTCTGAAGAATTTACATCATTTTTCCAAGGCCCTTCCAGTTGTTTCTGATGGCTGGATAAGGATTTTAAAAAATCATTTTATGTGCAATTGCGCTTACAAAGAGTCATTTCTAGCCAAAGAAATGCTTCAAAACTGAGAATTATAAGAATATGTTAATGACAATTTAAGATTGTATGCATCTTTATGGATTTTCCATACTTTTGCAGTTCCCTGATATTTCCACAATTTCCTGGGCTGGGGAAATGCCCATTATTATTGACCCATGAAACAATCAATATGAAAAGTACTAAATTCAATTTATAATTTAGATCATAATTGTATAAAATACAAGATTACGAGGTATTTTACCAATATTCACTGCTGTCAGAAAAGAACCTTTTCCATTGGTTAAGAGCTGTGGATCTCAAGCAAGCTTCAAGGGCGGGCCCAATAAGATTTAAAAAATTTTAAAAGTAGCAATATCAACATAATCTTATTTGGATTGCTAAAAAATTTATCTATAGGAGGGCCTTCAAATATATTCTTGGACAAGGGGTGTGAAGGTAAAAAGGGGTAAAAAGCAGAAGTACCTCAAAGTGGAAGCCCTCTTTTACAGCAATGGCACGGAGGATTTTTGAGGAGACCGTGCTGGATAGCATGTACACATCCTTAATGGAGGCTTTTCCCTCTCCTTTCTGCAGCTTCCAGCACTGGAAAATCCACCAGCCGAGTAAAGCGCCCAACTCATTCCCAGAGAACACCCTCCACTGCCCACTACAGAAAGAATGCTTGCCATTCAGAAATAATGACACACTGAATGAAAATCAACACAAAATGCCAAATAACACTGACCTCTCCTGTTTCTCTGCAATAGCTAGTCGGTCAGCATCAGGGTCGTTTGCCAGTATAACAGTTGCTCCCTCTTTATCTGCAAGCGCGAAGGACAACGTCTACATACACAAACATAGATTACTGGCCATCTGGCATTACATAATAAAATCTAAATATATATATGTGTCACTTTTCTAATGTCATTTGTGTGTGTGTATCAGTGTATTGTACCAAGACTCCCTCTCCCTCCTCAGGGTTGGGGTATTTGACGGTGGGGAACTCTGGGTCAGGATCTTTCTGCTCTTCCACGGCATATGGAGGATGAAGGTCAAAGGCCTTAAAGGCAGCCTGGACAAAAATATGGCCCACCCCATGAACTGAGGTATGGACAATCTTCACCTCGGAATTCTTATTCAGCTCCCTGTGAGAACACAAGATGTGTGAAAACCAGACTTATGGCTATTAGCACTGACTTCCAGATTTGATACAGATTCATTACGGCCTTAAATTGCCTTAGAGTTGATTTAAAAATGATTGAGCTTCCTTCTTAAGTACTATATATTTAGGCATGTTTTGGAAGTACTGAAAATGAATGACGGATCATTCAAAAGGAATTCTGCAGGCATATCTTCGTGAGTGTACCTGTGAAAGCAGTGCTGTTGTATGGTTTTACAGTATTCTCTGTGTATGTCCTGGTATGGGTCATTGAGTAGGGAACTCTGAAGAGCTCCATCTGTGTCCCATGATTTAGGCCACGGCTCAAGGTTCTGTTCAATAGCTGCAGCGATGCCCTTATCATGGGGAGGAATGATCTGAGCGCCATTTGCCCAGTACACCTTAAACACACATAGTGAAAATGGGTCAAATAACTAAACAGGCTATATTCTTTCAAATCAAACCATTTATTTAAGGATCGATGATACCTTGTATCCATTATCTTGTTTGGGATTATGGGAGGCTGTTACCATCACACCAGCACACAGTCCCAAATGTGATACGGTAAAAGGCTAAAAGAAAAGAAGGGAAGAGATGTTCATTTTTTTTTATTCTGCTAAATTAAAGCAATCAGTCCCAAGAAACAGTGGTTTACAATGATTTTTATAGATACCATAATACATTTGATGAATAAAAATATCAATAGGACAGCATTTATTTGAATCAAAAATGTTTTAAACAATGTAAATGCTTTACCGTAACTTTTGATCAATTTCATGAATCAATTTAATTGGTGAATAAAATAATAATAATAATAATAATAATAATAATAATAATAATCATGCTAACCCCAAACTTTTAAACACTAGTGTACCTTTCTAAGTACCAGATATAATTAGTTATCAGTCACATAGTAGATATCTTTTATTAAGAGTAGCACAACAATGCATCATGTAAATTATAAAAGTAACACAACATATAAAGTACTTGGTACATGTCCAAAAAAAAGCAAGGTTGAACAAATGTGCTTGGAGCATGCAAGTCGCACATGACCATGCTGTGGCAGCTCTCGGTGCCAACATTTTTACCCGGAACCCAGGCTTAGCTGAAAATATGACATTTAGACCACTGCGGCCACCAAGTTACAGATTTGGAGAGCTAGCAAGTTATGTGGATGGCATAACATTTTCCCTCTCAGATTACGTTATTTTTTACTTTTAAATCAATGCTTTTTGGACTAATACTTCATTTTACATAACAGTGACCAAAAAAGGTTTTGAGCTGGAGGACACAGAGTGGGAAAAGGCTGTTAGAGGGCTCAAAGGGAAAGGTTGAGAGAGTGATAAGAGAATGAGTGAGAGCGTGTCCATGTACTCATGGGAACAGAAACGTTGATGATTGGTGATTCTTCATGAACCCCTCTAGTCTCTTATGCAACGATCTCACAATATGTTCACGTGCAGTTGTGACTCTCTCGGTATCTTTTCTCGTGCGTTTGGGTGTTGGTTTGTGTGATTATAGTCCTTTGTAGCAGGAAGTTGCAAAATTCAAAGATCTTACAACACAAACCTCCAAACTAACCACAATGGACAACACTTCTAAATAATTAACAGAAAATATCTGAACAGTGTTACTATATCTTTGAATATGCTGCATAGAAATTATTACGGTAATCATCACTCAGTACACTGGCACATGTCAAAATATCATGGTGATGATATTACTGTGCCTAGGCATGACCAAGTAAAGGAAAGAGAATGATTTAAATGGTGGAGAAAAAAGAAAATGGTACTGGAACATGCCAAAGTCAAGACTCGTGCTCTACCACCATGGCTCTAACATATCAGAATTAATAATAAATCTGAACTTTCTCTCCATGAGTACAGCAGGTTCATACGTACCACATATGGAGTGGGTGTGATGTCACTAAAGAGGTAGACTGGGACGCCTCGACTGATAAAGACAGAAGCAGCAAGACAGGCGAATCTTTTACTGCTGCCGCCACTAGGAGGGTGAGCACGAGCATCAAAGCCGATCACCACCCCCCTCTGCTTCAGATCTGTAAAACACTGCTCCAGGTATGCACAGAAACCCTAACGGAAGCAAAAGAGGGTAATTACCATCGAGCTCATAAACAGCATTCCTTAGGCCACGACTTAACAAGCGGATGGCTTGGTAGCTCTCACAAAAACACTATTTTGCAAAGCAACAGTGAATAGCAGAGCAAAAATAAATACTGTGTGACTTCTATTTAACAAAAAGGTTGTCAGAAATGAAAAGTTGCCTTCCGCTGCATGCCCTTGCTTATTCTGTATTTTCTATAAGCACCACCTACGGTCATAGAACGAATGTGCATTTTTATTTAGCCCATCTGCCAATTTTTGTCATTGGTTTGAACATGTCCATCTGGTCCATCTGGTTTGAACAAATTAATTCCGTGCAAAACTCATTTTCATGCCTAACATTGGTGTGAACTGCCCTATAGACTAAATTTAAACTAAACCAGGGTTCCTCAATTAGTTTTAGCAGAGGGCCGAATTCTGCAAACAATCCCAAGCCAAGGGCCACTGACATATATTACAACTATTATATTGTTGCTTTTGTTAAAATAATCAAAAGATGGTCACACCATAAATATTCAGATTACAAGTATCTTTCCATGTAGTCCTAAACACCTGCGACAGCGACACGTGACAATAAGCGACATGGGATTCTATTTTAGGAATGTTTTTATTTTCTGCGACATCGCGGTAGGAACATCAAAAGATGACAGTGATCATTAATCCATGGAATGTTTATCTATATCTGTGTTTTGGTTTATATGCGAGTACTGTTTGTCACATGTTGTTTGTTTTTATCTGTTTTGATAGTCTTGTCTACAAAGTTTATATTGTTCTTTTTTTTTTCTTTTTTTTTTAATCTTCCTTGCCCAGGGACCACAGATGTAAATTAGCTTAACAGCTAACTCTGGTACAGGGCTTGAACTGTGCACGGTCCCTGTCAAATAAACTAATAAAATTATAAAATAAAATCATCTCAGATAATGATTATGTGCATTATTCTATGTTAAAAGTGGCTAATGTGAGTTTGAATATTATTTTGCATGATCCTTTTAGCCATAGTGAAAGCAACAATAGATATTTTACCTCAAATCTTTAAAAAAAAAAAATTGGCTAAAGCAAACTTATGTTAAAACTGTGAACTTACTGCGAACCAACATCCATAACAAAGATGGTATCACTCACGCACTCAAAACGGTTATTCGGGTGAGTAGTAAATAAACAATAACATGCATTTTGTATGATCTCGCTTATTTTGGTAAAATAATTAACATTTTGCAATTGTGCAATTTTGTTATTAACTACTCTTAATAACAGACAACAAACCTTATTTGCCCACAAGATTTTACAAATGTGACTGCACCTTATAGTCGTGATGTAACGGAAGCAGTGACTTTTTTTTCTGTATTGTTTTTTCTTTTTTTTCGGAAGTAGTGGCATGTAATTGGTTCTATGTATGGGCTGTTGATTGGATTTTTGAGGTTTGGGTGTTGCATAGTATGAGGTTATATACTTCCCAGGACATACTTAACTATTCTAACAAACATTATCAGATGCTGTTTTGACTATCTTGGTCGCTTTCATACAACCAAGATACTTGAATACCCTAATCTGATATTATAGTTTAGGCCTCCTGTATATTATTCAGAATGAAAAGATAATAAGTGATAAGATGTCACGGAAAGCTTGTATGTCACCTGCGTGGTCTGTATGATGGTGAGGTCATTCATGCAGGACACTCCAGGTCCCATGGCGGCTCTCAGTCCCGCTGTGCCAAACTCCATACGGGCCCCGAAACACTTTTGCAGCTCTGACATGGCTTTATCCTTAACCATAGACCGCACAGCAGCAGCCGTCTTTGGATTCTGTAAACACACACAAAAAATATAGACTAGATTAAAAATATATGTATTTTCAAATAATGTGCACTCAAAAAAATCACAATTAGACCAGGAATGTGTATTAAGAAATAAATAGGGTCAGTTTAACATTATTATACAATAAATATGGGGGAGAATGGGGGATAAAAAGAGTCTCTATAGCTTTAGGCACTTTGTCTTGATTCTGATTACTGTTGTGGGTGAGTGTGTGTCTACATGTCTCCTGTCCACCATGTGAGGGACAATATGCTTTCATTCTACTGATAAGTGAGACTGTGTGAGGATGCGAGCGAAGGGCTCTGATCCATTCCTGACTGCATCAACTCTTATGATGAGCTGTCTGGGCAGCACCCAGGCCAATACAATCATTTTGGTGAATACACAGCCAATTTGCCATTTAAAAAAATCATATTTTTAAATGCATATGGAGTACATTCGTATTGTAAAAATGGCTGACATCATCTGAAAGTCTAATTTTGCTTAATCAATGACCTTCCACTTCTGTGTAAAACCATTAACTGTTTCATGTGACCCAGCTAAGCACAAGACTCCAATTACTGTAATGAAAGCACTAATATGTAATTAGGAGTACTTTAATGGAACTGTCCATCTCTTATTTAGATGCTGTTTAAATTAAATTTGATATAAAAACATCAGTAAAGACATTTATAAAAGCTAGTGTAAAAAACAGTTAAGATGTTAATACAAAAGATGTCCATGTCAAATCAGTTCCGTGCTTTTAAACTTTCTATTCATCAAAGCAACATTTTAAGCAGCACAACTGTTTTCAACATGGGTAATAATAAGACATATTTCTTGAGCATCAAATCAGCATATTAGGATGCTTTCTAAAGGTTCATGTGACACTGAAGACTTTGCATCACAGGAATAATTTACATTTTAAAAATATATGTAAATATGAATGAATATTACTGTTTGTACTCAAATAAATGCAGCTTTGGTTAACATTAGACACTGCCTTCAAAAACAATTAAATCTATCAACATCCAAACTTCTGAAAAGTATTACATATTCATTTTACAGTTGTGAGACAAATGAGAATATAGACGTAAACTAGACTTATACTTTTTTTTTTAATTAATGGCATATCAATAAGGAACTGACTGAACTGCTATTTAGATCATATTGAGTAATTTAGTTAGTAAGAGCTCTTCCTGTACAAGCAGGTCTAGTTCCGAAAACTGCTTTAGTGGATCATTACATTACAAAGCAATGTCAGGGTGTTTCTCTTCACTGTTTCATAACTGAGCTGTTAGTTAATAAGCCACTTAAAAGGAATTTTAACACAGGCTTGGTAACAAGCTATAAGCTATTTCACATATTTAAAGCTACCTGAAGCTACACAGCAGCATATGTTTGCTGTTACCTTGTCATACTGCAGCCACTGCGTGACGGCCAGATCCAGACGACTGTCTCCTGTGCTTTCCTTGCCGTTCTCCATGTTGATCTAACTCGGAACTAAACTGTAATTCAACGGATAAACAAATAAGCGATCGACTCCGCTAAACGGGCGTATGTATGTTGACGGTTAACGTTCTTCTGAAGGAATTTAGTAATAGTGCGACCCGTGACTGCTCTTATTCGATTATAAATAATGTAACGTTAGTAGACTACGTCCGTATTGCAATGTGAATGAAACGGAGTGGGCGGGGTTTTGAGTGAGGGGCGGAACACGTGATTGGCTCATGCCATTGCGTAGCAGCTGATTGGTAGAGCATTCGTGGTTATAAACCTGTCTCCCAAATTTCAGAAAAAGCTTTCAGTTTTTTGACCTGTCCGATTTCATCTTTTATAAAACTAAATTAGCATGTGGTTTGAGCATCTTGTGTGAAAAACAGCAATAAATGTAGCCTATTGTGTAAAATATTTTGTGTTCATCAACGTGAATGAAATCTAAATAAAACCAATATAAAACAGTATTTAGAATGTAGATAACAGGGCGTTCATACCTAATAGCCTTATTAACTTTCATGAGGATCCTAAGCTGTACCTGTAAATATTATATCATACAGCAGAGAGCGCCAAACTCCTAGTGATTTTCATTTCAATAGAAGCGAAATTATTACTATATATTTTTTACATTCTATATAATTGTATTTGCTGATAGTCATAAAACAAACATTTTGAAATGAAGTTAATATGATAAAGAATGTCTCTGTGGAGACTAAATAAGTGTGGAACGCTGAGACATTGTGAGGAATGCAAAGAATGCTAAAATACACAGACTTGGGGTCAATATTGGATATTATTTGTATACTTTCCATTGAGTGTTCTCAGAAAAGTGCTCGGATCAGAGAGTCAAAGTTCGTGTCAAGTTCAGCTTAGCAAGGGATTTAATATATTAACAATATTTTTGTCAATAATTGCTCTGAAAAAAAAAAATCTAAAGGTGATTCCCCACATATCTCGTATTATAGTTTAACTTTATGGTTTTA
The DNA here is from genome assembly GCF_003368295.1 of Carassius auratus. Lineage (NCBI taxonomy): Eukaryota > Metazoa > Chordata > Actinopteri > Cypriniformes > Cyprinidae > Carassius > Carassius auratus. The sequence goes on from NC_039268.1 coordinate 7,122,614, forward strand.
GTTATTGTTCTTTGTGTAAAGACCTTTACACTATGAAGGCCAATTTCTGCCACATAAGAAAAAACAAACATGCTTTGATAAATCATAATTGTGCCATAAAAAATGAGATAAAAAAAAATCTAAATTAGGAGATGATATGCCAGAGAAGATGTGCAATATTATCACTGTAGCTTAGTAAAAACAATATAAATCAATATAGTTCTTACCAGAAAAACAAATGTTGGTGTATAAGACAAGAGAATAACCAACATTATTCATTGGATGCTCTCTTTTGTATTCTAGAAAACGAACTGCTTGACAATTCATTATTTATTTTTAGTGTCCGTCACAGACCTCAGTGATGCAGGCCAGGGGCTGTACTGGTGTGTCAGCACAACTTACAGCAGTAAATGGCGTGGCACATCCTAAAATATCTGAAGAATGTATTTACGTAAATACAGACAGACACCTAGCTAGCTTTTGGACTCAAGATTTGTGTTGAAATTCAAGGAAGTATTTCAGTTAATGTGTATTACCAGACTTGAATAATCAGGGGATGGTTTCACTTATAAAAATAAGAGTTTACCCAATAAACCAGGTTTCTTTCAGTTAGTCTGACTTTTGAACCAAATCAACTGACAATAACCCAGACTAACTGAAAGCAACCTGACTTGTTTGGTAAACTTGCTTGGTCTCATGATCAGGCAAAACAGAATCATGTGTAACCTATAATACATTTAACAAAAGGAAGCTGCTCGAGAAATGTTGTCGCTAAAATTGCCTTCCATTAGGAACTTTCTGATATGCAACAGTTGTATTTCTTTGTGTGTTGGTTTACCATTTAAGTCATCACAGCTAAACTAAAACCATTTTGTTTTAAATACTTAAAGTGCAGAACTTAAATTTAAGTCAACTTGGACCGAAATAAAATCATTTGAAGCAAACACTGAAAGTGTCACAAAGTGGAACATTCTAGGCTTGACAGCTCGATTTTTGCTCCCCAACTGAAAGCAGCGAAGCTCACCAAAAGCCAAGGCAGATAAATCAATGTTAAATTTAAAATTAGCCTACAATCAAATATTAGAAGCCCATAGTTAACTAAAAATCCCCAACACACACTACTTCATTTGAGAGGTTTATTTCACCGAAGAAAGAGGGCAAATAGAAGTCTTCATTCCAACGGATTTACAAAAGAACAGAGTTAGACAGCCTCAGTGCAAAGCTGACTGCCTCTTCAGTGACACATGATCGGACTACAGTGATCATCAACATGAAGACAGTCATCTTTCAGGATGGTCTGATACACAAGTTAAAACTATGAGGGCAAATGTTCCACTCCAGCCTAGGGCTATAGTGACTGGTGGTTGGAAGACATCATCTGCTCCAGGTGACTTGCCATCTCACGGTTCTCCACATCTTGCTCTTGGTGAAGGGAGTTTATGCCTCACACTGTTTCTCCTGTTCAATAGCTGGAAGGGGGAAAAACAAAAAGCAACAAAAGTTAAAAGTAACAAGTGAAAACACTATTCTACAAGATAAAATCTACAAAAGAACAAATATTGAGCTGCTAATAAGAACACAATCACTTTGGATTCAGAAGGTAATGAGCGCGCCGTAAAACTCAAACGTACTCTCTTTAGTTGGAAGAGTGTTCTTCTCTTTTGTTTCAGTCTTCTTCAGCTTGGTCTTGTCAAACTGAGAGATCTCCGCGATATCTGGTTTGTCAGCCATCGTTTTACTTCAGTTTTGGGGGGAGGAAAGGGGGATTAATGGGTTAAATGAAGAGATAACCCACAAATATGAACACATAAGACTACACAAAACAAAACCCCAAACCTCTTACTGTACTGTTGAAGAACAAAACGTAGAAGACACAGAATAGAACTTCTGTTTAGACACGTATATTTAAACAACCCACGCTGAGTGCTAGCGAAGAGAGGAAAAATGTAATTACTATTACAGGTGCAAGCTGTTGTTCATCCTGTTCCTTCATTTTCATTGGCTAATTGATTAAATGCTAGACAAGCAACCCCAAATGGATGTTGAACTATCTCGACATAATTTTGGCACAAATGGAACCTCATAGAAATAAAGTTCTTACAAAGAAAAGAAAAAAAAATTATCGAAAGGCCATAGATTTATATTTTAGACACAGATTTGGGATCAGCTCGTCAAACGATGACCTCATCAAGCCAATCAGAGCGCGAGTCGCGCGCCAGCGTGTTGTGTCTATGGTTCCCATAGGATGGTTCCAGTATATGGTTAAGATACATGTGTGTGACGGAAGTGAATGACATGAGGTGAGATTTCAATATTTAGAAAATGTACATGACTTAGTCATCGTGAGGTTGTGTGCGATATTTGACTATATGTTTATTCAGAGACATTTAAAAGCGGGGATACAATATGATCATATTTGAACGTGGTGTGGTGTTTTTGCTCTATGTAACGTTAGCTCGCTGTTGTCAGTGAAGATGAAGATGCTTCATCGTTTTAGTCGGAAATAATTCAGGGATTCAGTTTTCTGAGGAACGGGCGCGGTTGATTTGATTTGTCTTTGTCATAAACATCACAGGTTACGCCTTTGCGAGAATTACCATGGGAAGCAAATTATTTGCCAACACTGCTGGCTTAAAGAAAGATAATAACCCAAAAAATGACAACAATATTATGAAATCGATTCGAATGAAACCCCACAGTTATTTATTATGATTTTATATTGTAAACAATAACTGTAGGCTGCTATGATACTGTGGTGAAGGTCATATGCTAATATGTCTTTTAGCCCCGACGCCTATAGAAATGTTTCACACTCCTAGCAATGAGGAATTCATTGGTATTCTTCACATTGAATTCAGCTACGGGATGCCTTATTTCTGTATTAATTCAACATAACAGTTTAGTGGTTGTCAAGCAGAGGGCTTGAGTCCACTAGGGGTCCTCAGCAAGCTTCCAAAATGGATGCAACATGATAAAAATAATTGTTGTTTTTTTCCCCTTAAGCCAAATAAATTGAAAGGTGCATAATGTTGTTAATGTTATAGCCATTTAAGCCAATATGCTGTCTCTTATCTGTTTTCATCACAGTTTAAAAGAGTTGTGCTGCTTAATATTAATTTAGATGGATAGATTTTATTTTTCTTGTTAAGTATTGCCTATGTCCTCTTACATGCTTACTTTTGGTTTAGTCATCCTGAAGTCAGTAGGTTGTTTAAATGGGGTTTTGGTTAAATGGCTGAAAAAGCTCTGTGATAAACACAAGCACAAGATATTTTCATATTTATTTAACAACATAAAATTAATCAGTAATTAGGGTTGCATATTGTTTGATTTGAAATGTGGTCACAAGTATCACATGATATCAAACATATATATTCTGTCTCTTTGCAAAACATTTAATTGCTGCTGAATACCTTCATAAAAACTTGATTAAGACCTGTTTGTGTGCAAAATAAAGCTGCATGATTCTGGATAAATGTAGACATATATGGAGGCTGTAGTAAAAAATATTAGACAACTAAACAAAATCTCATGGAATTTATGAATGGAACGATGCAGTGACTGAAGATTTACTTGTTTCATTTTTGGATGAATCAGTGTTTTTGAATTAATATCTTAAATGAATGATTCAAAGACAAATACATTTTTATTGACCACTTGAAACAGGACGTGAAACAGGAATTGATTGGCAGAATTTTAATTAAAATTTTAGAATAAGTATCCGATTATGGAATTGGAATTGAGTTTTGATTCCCGATCCGATCAGTAATATTTCTCCTGACCGTTTTTTTTTTTTTTTTTTTACCTTTTACTATTAAAGGCAGTTGAATTGGCAGATAGGGACTGCAGATGTTGCTGGGGACATAAAAAAATAATCACCCTGAACAAGAAAACTTATCAACTCTCTAGTCTGTTTTTACAGCCTTGTGTTCATAATCACACTCTTGCAAACTATTCAAACTAAATCTGTCAGAAGCTTAGTGAAGTCATGGACAGCTGTTTCGTTAATAGCCTACGTATTGTTGATGGTATTTAGGCTTCAAAACTCCTAAAAGTTGTGTTCACTTGTTAAGATTATAATTCAAATGCATATTGTTTATCATGATAAACCTCTGATGGTTATTTTTTGCAGTAATTCAAAAGCCAGTCCAGAAAATGTAGGATTGGCTTGAATTACCAAATCATACAATTTATGTATCTATAGTATAGCAATACTATTTAAGTTGTTACACTTATAGTTGTATGTATATATTTTATGTTTATATATAGTTGATCCTCATTTTCGATCAACAAGGATCATGACCTCCACCGACCAAGACCGAGAGTCACTTCAGGGTCAGAAACACTACTTGTGTGGTTCTATCTCAGCGTTCGCCAACATTGTCATCACGTTTCCCATACACAAGGCTCTGTTCCGCCAGCAGTTGTTCGGAGTGCAGACGAGGGAAGCGGTGCGCCAGCTCCAGAGGGATGGTTTTCACACGCTGTACCGTGGCATCCTGCCACCTTTACTGCAGAAAAGCAGCACTATAGCAATTATGTTTGGCCTCTATGAGGACTTCTCCAGGTTGTTGCGGCTACACGCTCCTCAAGCCCCCGTCCTGTTAACGGACGGCATCGCAGCAGTTTTGGCGGGAACAGCGGAAGCAGTCTTAACGCCTTTCGAGAGGGTCCAAACTCTCCTGCAGGACCCGCGTCATCATGGAAACTTTCAGAACACTGCGCATATTTTTCGTGTTTTGCTTCAACAACACGGCGTCCGAGAGCTTTACCGTGGCCTTGTTCCAATCCTACTCAGAAATGGCCCTAGCAATGTTTTTTTCTTTGGCTTGCGTGGACCGATGAAGGAACTGCTCCCCGAAGCCGAGACAAAGGCAGGGCACTTGGTTAATGACTTTGTATGTGGAGGGATTCTGGGAGCGGGTCTCGGGGTGGTGTTTTACCCTCTAAATGTAGTTAAGTCTCACGCACAAGTACAGATTGGAGGGGAGTTTCAGTCCTGCAGGGTGATACTGGCAAACGTTTTGAGAGAGAGGGACGGGAAGTTGAGCCGTCTGTTTCGTGGCGTGCATCTGAACTTCCAGAGATCTGTTTTCTCATGGGGAATCATAAATGCTACATATGAACTTTTACTGAAAATGCTCTGATTGAGATGAGCCTGAAAAAAAGGGGGAATTCAAGTGAAAAGCATCAGTGATTCAGAGGAAAGAGTAGAATAAGTCTTCCTCATTCTATTTCTGCTGCTAAAAACTCGGCACATGTTTACTTCAAGTGCTATGTTAACTCAAAAGATGAAAACTCTGTTTTCATTTCTTCATCTGAAAACACAAATGGAAATGTTTGATTTGAACATTTTAGCAATATATTTTCTATTTGGAATGGTATTTAAACAATTAATATGGGACGCATAATGTTTGGAGTTGGCGAGATTTTTTTAATGCAATAGTCAAATTGTATTGTAATAGTCGAATATTATTACAATTTATTTACAAAAATGGAATTCATTCCTCTGATATCATAGCTGAATTTTTATTTTCAGCTTGTCTTTAGTGTCACATGATTCTTTAGAAATCATTTTAATATGCTGATTTCTGATTATTATCAATGTTGAAAAAATGTTGTTCAGTTTTAAGTGGAAACAAGGATTCTTAGATGACTTTTAAAGTTCAAAAGAATAGCATGTTTTTGAAATAGAAAACCGTTGTAACATTACATGAGTCTTTATTGTCATGTGTGATCAGTTGAAATGGATCCTTGCTGAATAAAAATATGAATTTCTTAAAAAAATCTTACGAAACCCAAAAAATTTGAATGGTATAACATGTAATTTAAAAGAAATTAGTATATTTTTTTTATGATTACAGTTAATCAGACACCTAACAGAGGACCCATGAAAAAGTTGTCTTAGTGAATGGAATGGTTCTGTCGAGGCCAAAATCTTCTACATAAATAAATAACTGGATCACCTGATTCATTTTCAAAAATTCACTTTTTATGTCCCGTAGAAGAAAGTAAGCAACTTTCTGTTTTAGCTGAACTATCCCTTTAATTCATCATCTGGCTGAATGAGTTTTATGAATTTGATTAAAGATTGAATTGGCTCACTCATGAGAAGAAGCGAGTGTTTATAGACCTCTTTGACCTCAGCTCACTCAGTGTATCCTCGGATATGTTCCCAGTATTCTGTTTTCGATACTGATTTCTGTGGTCTTTTAACCACTGAGTCTTCAAATCACTAAGTATGTCATTACAAGGGTGGGAATGATCAGGAGCACAGTTTACACTGCCACTGTTCTTTCCCACCAACTTTATATAGTTTTGCTGAGTTCGCTTTGGCGTCACCTTTGGGTTCCAGTCCAAGCATTGATTAGTCATCTGGAAACCAACAAACGAGAGTCAGTTTGGTGTTTGTGGTCTCTAGCCTTCATGTGGTAACAGAATCATCCCATCTGAACCAGAAATCTTCATGCTTTTAGCGCCCACTGAAGCTAACAGATTATTTCAGTGACATAAGCAATGATTTGGTCATGTTTGGTTCATGTTTCTCATGCACTAAAAGCTTCTTTGTGTTTGAATCACTCCCAAATATACTGAGATTTTAAGAAGGTAAGACCACAGACCTCAGTTGACAATGTGCCAAGGTGCACTTTGGATGATACTGGTTGTCTCTGTAAATGTAAAGTTTGTGCTCCATTTACTTCCATTTACACTACCATTCTGGAGTCTGAAAGATTTTTTAAAATACAAGACTGCATTTATTTGGTCATAAATACAGTAAAAACCATAATTTAAAAGAACAGTTTTCTATTTTATATTTTCAAATGTAGTTTATTCCTGTGATGCAAAGATGATTTTGATTCCAGTCTTCAGTGCCACATGATAATTCAGAAACCTTTCTAGAATGCTGATTTGCTACTCAAAGAACATAAACGGTTGTGCTACATAATAGTGCATATTTTGTGAAACCCCTAATAAGTAGAAAGTTTAAAAGAACAGCACTTACTTGCTATAAAAATCTTTGTAATGTCAATAAAGGCCTTTACGGTCACTTTTGAGCGATGAATGCAGTTCCTAAATAAAAAATATTAATTCATTTCAAAAAGAAAATCTTACTGACCCCAAACTTTTGAATGATAGTGCATATGCATTCAAAATAAATGCACACGCTTTACTGCGTGTGAAATTTATTTTGAAAAGTCATTTGACCAACAAGAGTGTAAACTTGAATAAACTCTACTTGAGTTGAGCACATGCAAACTTAGACTATTATAAACTTAAGTTAATAACTGATATAATAAAAAAATAAACCTTGAACTTTTTAAGCTGTTTAAAAGAGCTCCATGTGCACCAAAAAAATGAATTTTTAATAAAAAGGATTATTTACCTCTTTTATTTATCTCAACTATCACGAAGTCAAGTTAATATTTAGATATTCATGTTAGAACTGGTTTAAATGTTGTTCATGTGTCAGACTTTTTACGAGACAGCATTATTTTACCTGCTTACGAGGTTTACAGTTGCACCTTTTTGTTGCATTTTACAGTTTTTCCCCCCCATGTATCTCCTGACCTCAGTTTGTTTTGCCTCATGCCTTTTATTGTCATCTTAAGCCTTTCTAAATGTAGCTGTTTTATTAAAAATGTTGTTGTATGTAATTAAGTGTTTGAGCCATTTTATTGTGTTCAGTATTTGAATATATCTGTTATAAGTAAAGACTTTGTATGGGTTTGTGTGTTTATTAAATTTAGAAAAAACATTGTTACTATGTAAAAATATCATAAAATATAATTAAAACATACTAAATAAAATGTAAAGCTTTACTTATTCTGATTGTCTCGCTTCATCACACACAATTCAGCAATTTGTTTTACATCTGTCCATTATTAAGGTGCTGGTCATATAATTAGAATATCATCAAAAAAAGTTGATTTATTTCACTAATTCCATTCAAAAAGTGAAACTTCTATATTATATTCATTCATTACACACAGACTGATATATTTCAAATATTTCTTTATTTTAATTTTGATGATTATAACTAACAAATAAGGAAAATCCCAAATTCAGTATCTCAGAAAATTAGAATATTGTGAAAAGGTTCAATATTGAAGACACCTGGTTCCACACTCTAATCAGCTTATTAACTCAAAACACCTGCAAATGCTTTTAAAATAGTCCCTCAGTCTAGTTCTGTAAGCACACTCATGGGAAAGACTGCTGACTTGACAGTTGTCCAAAAGATGACCATTGACACCTTGCACAAGGAGTACAAGACTCAAAAGGTCATTGCAAAAGAGCCTGGCTGTTCACAGAGCTCTGTGTCCAAGCACATTAATAGAGAGGCGAAGGGAAAGAAAAGATGTGGTAGAAAAAAAGTGTACAAGCATTAGTGATAACCGCACCCTGGAGAGGATTGTGAAACAAAACCCATTCAAAAATGTGGGATCAAGAACCACCACACACAGACGTATGCAAGACATGGGTTTCAGCTGTCGCATTCCTTGTGTCAACCCACTCTTGAACAACAGATAGCGTCAGAAGCGTCTCGCCTGGGGTAAAGACAAAAAGGTCTGGACTGCTGCTGAGAGGTCCAAAGTTATGTTCTTTGATGAAAGTACATTTAGCATTTCCTTTGGAAATCAGGGTCCCAGAGTCTGGATGAAGAGATGAGAGGCACACAATCCATGTTGCCTAAGGTCCAGTTTCCACAGTCAGTGATGGTTTGCGGTGCCATATCATCTGCTGGTGTTGGTCCACTGTGTTTTCTGAGGTCCAAGGTCAACGCAGCTGTATACCAGGAAGTTTTAGAGCGCTTCATGCTTCCTGCTGCTGACCAACTTTATGGAGATGCAGATTTCATTTTCCAATAGGACTTGGCACCTGCACACCGTGCCAAAGCTACCAGTACCTGATTTAAGGACCATGCTACCCCTGTTCTTATTTGGTCAGCAAACTTGCCTGACCTTAACCCAATAGAAAAGGTATGGGGTATTGTGAAGAGGAAGATGCAATATGCCAGACCCAACAATGCAGAAGAGTTGAAGGCCACTATCAGAGCAACCTGGGCCCTCATCACACCTGAGCAATGCCACAGACTGATCGACTCCATGCCACGCCGCATTGCTGCAGTAAATCAGGCAAAAGGAGCCCAACTAAGTATTGAGTGCTGTCCATGCTCATACTTTTCATGTTCATAATTTTTAGTTGGCCAAGATCTCTAAACATCCTTTCCTTCTATTGGTCTTAAGTTATATTCAAATTTTCTGAGATACAGAATTTGGGATTTTCCTTAGTTGTCAGTTACAATCATCAAAATGAAAATAATTACACACAGACTTGATATATTTCAAATGTTTAATGAATAAGTATAATATACAAGTTTCACTTTTTGAACGGAATTAGTGAAATAAATCAACGTTTTGATTATATTCTAATTATATGACCAGCACCCGTATAGTGACTCCTAATTGGATTTTCTCTAGCTATGTTTTGTCTATGCAATATGCTTATCATTGTCCTTGTTTTGATGGAGACTGCACTAAACCCCATTTTTCAACAGGGGGCGACGATAGCATGTCTGAAACAGCTCATACACTCAATGAGCTAGATACATTTTTCAAAGCTGAAAGTATGTTATTTTTTCAGCCGCATCAACAATTATAACTAGTTTATTTAAATGTTGAATTCAGTTAAAAGTGTAAACACTGTGTGTTCTCTATGTGGCATTATGTTGAGTCACTTAACCAGCCTTCACTGACTCAACCAATTGCGTGAGTTTGGGGGCGGGACTATCTTTATAACCGACCTACTGTATATGGTTTGAAAACTGTATTTTTTAATTATTTTTGCAGAAAATGCTAACTTCATTTGATCTATATACATATGTATATCCCAAATCTAGCTTTTGTAATTGATAACTTCACTTCTGATTTATCGCTTCTAAACTTCATATTTATACATGAGGCCTTGTTCAGACTACTGCAGTGACAATTTTTTTTTTTCAGCAATATCTCAAAGTTCTCTGATATTGTCTGTAATGTAAAAATGTCACATACTTCCTTTAATATCACATTGCCTATTGTAATGTTACCTTCCAAACACATAGATCTTCACTCCCCTTTCTCACACTATACATCTCAATGAGATTATCAGATCAAACAAAAACATCCACATGTTCACATTGCAGGGTTGAAAATACCCACACTCCCTTTGTGTTTGATGATCTCACAGTACATTGTTTGAAGTGCACAGTTCTCTCACGCAGTGTGGTCTGCAGAGCTACTGTCTCTGTGAAGATGAATGGACTGCTTCATCACTCTTTGATAGCATTAGCTATTAGCCAAGGCTTTGATTAGTACAATGACATTAGCCTCCTACATCCACACTGTCGCCGATGTGAGTGGGTGACTGTGAAACCTCCACCACAGAAGCACAAATCCAGTCTTATGAAGTGCTTCAGGGTGCTTATTAACACATTTTTGAATTCAAGACGGTAAAAGTCGGTTAAGACAATAATTAAGTACAGTGCTATCGCTATTAATAGCTAACAAGAACAATGAGGCAAAGTGTGTTCAGTTCACAATGAATAAAATAATGAATAATAATGAATAAAATGAATTAAAATAATATTTATGCATATTATGAAATACATATGCATTACTCTGCCCCCACTCCCACAATGCAGTTGGCATATAAATGAGTCATTGCATAATTTAGGGCGCATTTCATATCACTGATGAGATGTAGTGTGTGTACATATTTATGTTAACTGCTTTATTCAGAAAATAGAACATTATGAAAACATTCGTATAAGTTTCCTCTTGTTTATTTCAATATTTTAATCTAAAACAACCTTGTCATCGATATTAACTGGCGTCAGCTATGAAAATAATAAAGGTTGGGAATGACATGAGGGTGAGTAAAATTAAAATTTTTGGGTGAACTACCCCTTAATAATTTTGGTAATTGTATGAGATGTTATGCAATTTTATTATTATTATTATTTTTTTTTTTTATTACTAGGCAACAATTACTCACGATTAATCACATCCAAAATAAATGTTTTTGTTTATATAATATGTGTGTGTGTACTGTGTACATTTATTATGTATAAAGACACACATACATATTTTGGAAATATTTACATGCATATATTTATATTGATAAAATGTATATTATATACACACACAGTACAATCAATCACATATATTATGTACACAAAAAATATATATTTTGGATGTGATTAATCACAATTAATTGTTGCCCAACACGATTTATTTCTTTTTTATTTGGAAAAGCATTTTGTTTTTGTAGTTTTTTTTTTTTTTTTTTTTGTGGATGTGAAATGTACTCCCAATTCTAGAATAAGCCATATGCATATAAGTGACAGTGACTGTACCCATCACATTCAGTAACATGGGCGATCCCTCCTCTTCTTCATGCACATATCAAATGAGCCTTCAGGGGGTGTGGTGGAAATCTAACAACCTCCACATCTCTGAAGCCCACAGGAATGAAGGCATCTCTCTTTCTTCATCAATCAGTTCTTCTAGTGTGTCTGCAGCCCCTTATTTTTGTATCTCCGCCCCTTCTCTCTTTCTCTCTCGCTTTCTCTTCCAATTGATGGATTTGCGGTGTACTTAAAACACATGCAAATGAGACAGCTGGCATCACACAAACCATGTGACCTGTCAAGGTGGGGGTGGGTTCAAAGACACACTGCAGCAGGGAACCCTCTTTACACACATGCATGCACCCTCCCTCACCCGCTCCCTGGAATAATCCCTTCACCCCTTCATGCCACCTATCTTTTAATTTCAGTCTTAATCTTTAAGAAGGAGCGCAATGATAACTGAACTAAGTCTGGGATCTCCACCTGATTTATGTTTTTTCCTCAGTGCAAATGTTTTCTCATGCATGAAGCTAATCACATATGTGCACTTGAACATGCTTATGCTCACACATGCACATGTGTGTGTGCGCACGCATGTGAGAGTTTGACAGGATCAACCGCAGGTATCCAGCAGTAGGTCTGCTACAGAAAGGCTGCCAGCTCACCCACACTCACTCTCACACACACACACACACACACACACACATTCCAGCAGACTGCTCTGGCCTTGTGAACATAGCCTTTTGCCAGGCTTCTCTCTCTCTGGCTCCAGATGATGGGTGTTTCTGTAAAGCATACTTGATATGATGATGCATGTGGATTTTTTATTTTATTATTATTTGTTGGCTGCTTATCTTCATAAGCATATAATTATGAGTATTATTAATTGATATATTATTATAAATTAATATTATAATTACATAATTATAAAAACTATGCACATATATATATATATATATATATATATATATATATATATATATATATATATATATATATATATATATATATACCTACTCTCTACCAATCAAAGGTTTTCGAACAGTAAGATATTTAATGTTTTTTTTTTATTATCTTTCAAGTCTGCATTTATTTGATCCAAAATACAACAAAATCTGTTATATTGTGAAATATTTTTACTATTTAAAATAACTGCTTTGTATTTGAATATATTTTAAAATGTAATTTATTCCTAATGACAATGCTGAATTTTCAGCATCATTACTCCAGTCTCCAGTGTCATGTGGTCCTTCAGAAATCATTCTAATATGCTGATTTGCTGATTAGCAATATTTAAACCGTTAATTACCGTACATTTGTTTTCAGGATTCTTTGATGAATAGAAAGATCCAAAGATCAGCTTTGAAATCACAGGAATAAATTACATTTTAAAATATAATCAAATAGAAAGCACCTATTTTAAATAGTAAAAATATTTCAAAATTACAAAAGATATTTACAAGATGAAAACAATTTTACACAAAAATTAAAACAATAATTTATATTCCAATTGTAGGCAGTTACATTTTGAGGTATTAATATTCAATTATTCAAATGCAATTTTCAACAGAAAAAAAAGTGTTCCATAAAATTCATGTAATTATTTCATTATTATTTTTACAGTTTATTTAATGGATTTGAGGATAAGAGACATTAATCTATTCTTCTGATTCAATGAGTTGACAATACGCTAGCTGGCAGCTCTCTGAGTGACACTTCTTTTGAATGAACTAATGAGAAGAAAAAAAACCCAAACAGATAAAATCAAATATGTATTCTTCCCGAATTAACAAAAATGATAAAGCCATCACTTATGCGCCCTGAGGTTTGAGACGCAAGCGTCTGCTTCTAATTAAAAAGACACAATGATTAATTATTGTCATTTTTGCTTTGTAGATACTTCTGCTGCCTCCTGAAGAAACTCTTTGTTTTATAGCCTCTGATCCACAAAATCCCAGAAAAGAACAACAATAACAGAACAGAAAAAAAAAAACATTACATTGTGTTTCAAGTTACTCAATGAATTAATGGTATACAGAGTTCTGAAATCAAAAACACACAATGCTTGTACAATACAGCCTTCCTACACGAACATTAATTTCACCATTCAGTTTGATATTTTCTCATCTCCCATTCTAAACCTTAAGACACAACTCAATTAAAAAAGAATGGACTATATTTAGGTGCCTTAACTGTGAAATCAAGGCAAAAGATTTAAACGCATGAAGTAGCGCCACCGTGGATGGCTGTTGATTTGGCAGGTTCTGGTCATTTATGCTGAATGGAATCATAAGGGTGGAGTTGTGTTTTATTCTGTGGTAAGGAGAGATCGACTTGGCAGTATTTAACAGTGGCTTGCTGTGTGTGGCAGTGTAAAGCAGATACTGTAGGTTTGTTGTCGTTTGTAGGTCCAGATTCTGTGTGTTTCTCAAGACTGCCGACCTCTCTTAAGAAGCTGTTGTGTTAAAGGTCCGAGCAACAGGATTTCGGCTACCTGCACAAAAGAAAAAACAGAGATGATATTATATTTAGAATTTTTTTTTTTATTATTGTTGAATAAATGTAGTCATTTAATCTCACCTCTGGGTCCAAAATCTCTCATGTAGCAGTTAGTGCAGTATGGCTTCTCATCGTGCTGCATACACATGTAAAAACACATGTAAAAAGGCAACATATATGGCATATATGACAAAGTAATCATTTGCATACCTCTGCATGCTGACCAGGCGTTAGCTGTCTTTTACACCTGTGACACTTCAAGCACAACGGATGATAATCCCGTCCCAATGACCTCTTCTTCTCACCTGCATGGGTCAAAGGTTAAGCGATCAGAGTTAGTTTGGTAAGAGTCAAGGGAGCTGTTAAAAAGCATGAGATAATTGTGTGCGGTGGTTTATGTAAGTTTTGTCTGGAAGCCGCAGTATGAAATAAATTGCACTTTTTTTGCAAAACTGACTTCTCAGAATTGTGAGAGGAAAACTCAAAATTGGGAGAAAAAATATATTTTTTTAAATTAACTTTTTTTTTTTTTATTCCATGACAGAAATAGGCTTTCATAGTTTTGTGAATTAATCAGCAACATTACAACATGGTTTTTATACACCTAAATAAATTAGGAAATTCGAATTAGAAATATTATACTATTTATATGTTAAGCACAAGGTTGAGGTTCGATTCCCAGGAAACACATGATAGGTAAAAATCGATAGCCTGAATGCACTGTAAGTCGCTTTGGATAAAAGCGTCTGCTAAATGCATGAATTTATAGTGTTTATTAATATTTTAAATATGCTTTCATTTTTATAATTCAAGATTCAAAAGGTGCCTTTTTTTTCTTTTTTTTATATTTCTATTTTGCTTTTAAAGTTATAATGTTTTTACTGTTATGCAAATATAAATGAACACAATACTGACTTTTCTGTCTCATCATATCTCAAAGGGATAGTTTGCCCAAAAATTTCAATTCTGTCATTTAGTACTCACCCTCATGTCGTTCCAAATCCATAAGAACTTTGTTCATCTTCGGAATGCAAATAAGATATTTTTGCTTAAAAATTTCAGATTCTGGGTACATTTCAGTTGCGTCGCTGTCTATCCAGGGACAGAGAGCTCCCTGATTTCAACAAAATATCTTAATTTGTGTCCCAAAGATGAGCTAAGGTCTTGTGGGTTTTGAACAACATGGCGGTGAGTAATTGTTTTTTTTTTTTACATAATTATTTTTGCTCATTTGTGGTTTGTGGTTCAGTAGATTTGCCTCAGACGTCTACTGAATGTGCAATACTGTAAAGTAAACACATCTTTCTTCCCTTTCTTTTACATATTGAGGGATGTGTCAACAACAACAGAATAATTATATTAGTTTTAAACATGCTCTCCTTTAAAGGGTTAGTTCACCCAAAAATGAAAATGATGTCATTAATAACTCACCCTCATGTCGTTCCAAACCCGTGAGACCTCTGTTCATCTTTGGAACACAGATTAAGATATTTTAGATTTAGTCTGAGAGCTCTCAGTCCCTCCATTGAAGCTGAGTGTATGGTATACTCTCCATGTCCAGAAAGGTAAGAAAAACATCAAAGTAGTCCATGTGACATCAGAGGGTCAGTTAGAATTTGTTAAAGCATCGAAAATACATTTTGGTCCACAAATAACAACTTTATTCAGTATTGTCTTCTCTTCCGGGTCTGTTGTGAGTGCGTTTACGACGCTGCTGACGTGTTTTCTGGTGCGTCCAATAACAAAGATGACACGTCAGCAGCATCATACGTCAAAGGTCACAGCAGTCGCGATCACAACAGACCCGGAAGAGAAGACCATCTGATGTCACATGGACTACTTTGATGATTTTTTTCTTACCTTTCTTAACATGGACAGTATACCGTACACTTCAGTGGAGGGACAGAAAGTCTCGGACTAAATCTAAAATATCTTAAACTGTGTCCCGAAGATGAATGTAGGTCTTACGGGTTTGGAACGAGATGAGGGTGAGTCATTAATGATATCATTTTCATTTTTGGGTGAACTTTTAATAAAGAGAACAAGAATCTGGACATAGATTTTACATTCACCTCAATCTTTCCAAACCACATTTATTTTGAACTGCATTCCTATTCTCAGTTCTATGTAGATACATATTACCCTTTCACGAGCCCTCCTACTGAAACCCTGACCTTAACCATTGGACAGGAAACCTCTAGATGGAACCAGGATCAGACTAAAACTGAACCTCCCACCAACATCTTGGGACAGCTTTTCTCTATCTGGCAGAACCAACAACCGCCTGCAGTCTAGAGAGCTTTTTTCTTCAGTCTTGATGCTGAAAGCCGACTGGCTTTTCCAGCCAAATTCTCAACTTTCTTCAAGTGTCCATAGGTTCTGCATTGCTATCTGCCAATTTAAACAGTTAAGCCTCTCTCACTCTGGCCTACTCCACTTCCTGCCACAGGCAGACACTTCCTGTGCTCTTATGACGCATGTCGTGAGGCGCTGATGGTGGTTAGGAAACTGCAGACTGATTAACGCTGCACAAAGGCATTGAGATTTGTTTTTTTTACGTAGCATAAAGGCAGAAACTGAAGCTAATATAAAGTTAGCATGCTCTGCTACAGCACTCTGCTGCTAATGTAAGACGTTATCACACAACTAGACATGAGAACACACACCTTGAGCACAATATAATCTAAATACAAGTGAAATACCACAACAGCAAGTCAAAACAATGGGCACTTTTGAATCAAAACTGAATTTTATCCGAATTTTTGCAGCTAAACGCGATCATGCAGCGGCTCCGTGGTTTACACTGATGTTTTTCAGTGTTCATTACTTTATTAACACCTCTTTCTACAACACTCTGCCGTTAACACAAGACCTCATCACAGAACTATACATGCAAACACACAACTGGGTACAATATAATCCAAATACTACAGAAATTCCACAACAGCAAGTCAGAATGGACACTTTTTCAGGCCGAAACACTACCTGATCTGTGTTTTTTGTAGCTAAACACAAAACATGCAGCAGCTCCACGCACTACATTTATGTTTCTCAGTGTTAATAACTACATTAAACCTCAAAATCATCTTAGTCTGTTTTAAGCATTTTAAAGTTGTATCCCTCCGACCCCAGATTCCACTCACCAAAATAAACAGGCTTCCCACATATAGGACAGAAGCTCACCATGGTTGTAGCAGATCTCTAAAAGTTCTTGATGCGTGAGATGTTGAGATACAGGAAATATGTAAGCTTCTCAACTGTGACAGCCTTTTGGTACAGCAAAGGATGTGGCAAGAAGTGCAGTGACAGGAAGCAAGAGATGACTTCAAAAGAAAACACACTCAATTCGAATAGTCAAGACGACAGAGAGGAGGAAAATGTTGGTCAGAAGTGTGTGTGGGTGCTGTGATATGTTGAGTCTGTAGTGGGGATGGACAGTCTTGCTATTTTAAAGACACTTCACACTTCTGCAACTGTGGTCAGTCGTTGTGGTTTGAAATCAAAGATGATGCTGAGGGCCGTGTGAGGTCATCAGACTTGTCGGGGTCGGTTATGAAATGAATGCTTGTGGCTTGTTTGCTGGATGCGAGTCAAAGAAACAACAGACAGGGAGATTGAGAGGGACCAAGAGAACGAGAGCGACACAGATGTCAGCCGCTCGGATTTCATAGGTTGTCATGGTTGCCACTTCTCAACCCCTCAATCTGTCCGCTCGCCCTTTTTCATCCTCTTTCTCTCCATCCAAGAGATTAAAAAGCTCCAGTGTGGGAGAACGGGAGTTTAGGAGAAACCCAAAACTGCTACCGCACACACAGAGAGAGCGATGACATCACTGAAAGGCGCTTGATTGGATGAGCACCGAAAACTGAGAGAAGGAGAATCATTGAAGCCGAGACTGAGAGCGCGTTTTGTGTATGTGCGTGATGAGATATAAAGGATGAATAGGCCTAAGAGTCTGGCTCGAGCTGAAATGCACTATTGCCCTCGATTTAGCATGATTTATACACATACACACGACTCCTACACAATGTGTGAGCTGGAAGGAAAAACACATAAGACTTCATTTAAATAATACAAGCTTTGTTATGGTCTGCGTGTTTGAACAATTCAATGTGGACTTCCCACATGTGATTTTTTTTTTATACATATAATAAATAGCCTAGTAAATGCTCAGCTCCAACTGAATTTTTTTTTATTAGATTTTGTAAATTCAGATTCAAATGCTTTTTGTCTATGAATGTAGCCTGTGTGTTGCCTTCACGTTGTCACTATTTAAAACAATTGTAGCATGTTGCATTGTTGGAGTAGGCCTATTTAAAAAGGCAATAAAAGGGCAGCTTTTAGAGGGGCACTCTCTACTTTTGTCCCCGTCCTATTTTTCTTCTCATTAAAATACTTTTTTAATCATTTGCATTTACATGGGATGAAGACTTCAAGAAGTAGTTGCCTCATAGGCATGTTGACGGACACTTGAACATTCATCATAGCTGAAGCATATTTTATGTCGTCAGCAAAAGAAGCAAGAAAATGTCTGCATTTGCATGATGCTGCATCAATAAATTCTGTTCTTTTGAACTTTTGTATTCATCAGTGAGTCGTGGAAAAAGTTTTCACTAAATAAATAAAAATTAACTGTTTCAGCATTCATAAAAAAATATTTCTTGAACACCAAATCAGCAAATTAATGGTTTATAACGCAACACTGAAAACTGAAGTAATGACATTCAGCTTTAACATCACAGGAATAAATTACATTAAAAAACATATTAGAGTAGAAAACAGTTATTGCACATTCTAATAATATTTCACAATATTACTGTAATTTACATCAAATAAATGCAGCCTTTAAAAAAAAAACATAAAAAAATAGGTAGCACAGAGGGTTAACTAAAGTTTTGTATCTGTTGGACAGGTGAGTGTCAAGCATGAGTCTCTTCTCAGCATATGGTCCAATGGTTGCTCGACAGTCTTGTGTATACTGAACCAACTTCATTCAGTGAGGGATAAAAAAAAAAACCTTTCCCATCAAGCCTAACTGGGAACTTCACCAAACAGCAGAGTCAGAGCCCTGTCCACATGAACGCTTGTTCACACAGACCGCACACACACACACACACACACACACTAGCCTCTACTGCCAAATTACACAGAGAAGAGCAAAACAGGGTTAGAGGAAGGGAGGGCTTCTCTTTCTGTCCTTTTTCATGCTGGTTTGGTTTGGCTCTGACAAACTAGCCTAAATCCTCTTCTTTCTGGCTGAGAAATGGAGGAGAGGAGACAGAATAAGAGTAGGGAAAGTGGAGTAAGAGTGTCGCCCTCTTAATCATGCAAACAGTGGACAGTTTCTGCCAAGGGAATATATATTTGGAAAGTACATTGCACGTACAGCTGCCCAGATGCACATGAAAACAGTTGTTTGTACTTCAAAGTATACTTTCTACATGACACATAAGACTAATCTTAGGTCAAAGACTTTAAGAGTGTACATTAGTGTACGGGGAAGTTGTGGCCAAGTGGTTAGAGAGTTTGAACCCTAGGTTTGTGGGTTTGAGTCTCGGGCCGGCAATACCACGACTTAGGTGCCCTTGAGCAAGGCACTGTACCCCCAACTGCTCCCCGGACGTCACAGCATACAGTATGTATATGTGTGTGTGTTTTGCTTTCTTGCAGAGTAAGTAGGAACAGCCTAATAGTTATATTGAAGTAACTGAACTTCAATAATTGACTAAACCCTTTCTACAGTTCTGTGACTAAATTCAATTTTGATTGATTCAAAATGTTTACTCCTAAGTCGATTTTTTTTATGTTATCTCTATATTCACCAAGATTGTATTTAACCACAAAAATACAGTAAACAAAATAATATGGTGACATATTATTACAAAAAAGTGTGTATTGAGTGTATTCTAAAAATGAATTTATTCCTGTGATGTCAAAGCTGAATTTTCAGCATATTAGTATGACTTCTGAAGGGACCATGTGAGACTGTTTTTTTAATTGTATTTTCAATTCGAATAATGTTTCACAGTATAACTATATTTATGTTCTAATAAATGCAGCTTTGGTGAGCATAAGAGACTTCTTTAAAAACCTACTGTTTGCAAATCTGACTAGAGGATCATGATTAGTATTTGTAGAGGTTTTGCAGTTATGGGCTTTTGCGTTTAAAACCCAGCGCATACAATACTGACAAGCATTAATAACTTGTCATAAAGCGTGTTTATGTGAACAGTATGTGGTATGTTAAGTTCCAGAGCCGCAGGCCTGAGACAAGCTGCCATGTGTGTGATGTATGCATGAATGTGTGTGTGTGCTATAATGTTTGTAAGTCTCAGCAGGTTTTGGCATGACATCCATGGGCCAAGAGATTTAAAAGCAGACCGTGATTCTACACCCGATGTACCAGAAACCTGGCAAACACATTCGATCTCTGATGTTAACAGGGATGATGCAGCACGAGTCGACTAGACCAGGATCCCACTATCTCTACTCCAAAAGACATCACCGTGATTCCCAATCAGTAAACTCATCTGTCCCAGCCAACTGGTGATGTCGAACTATTCAAAGACAGCGTAAGACATCCCCAGCTGCTATACCAGAATGCACCATTTTTGAGGCACAACGATAAAACTTACTTTTAGGCTTAGTAGACCTGTTTTTATGTTTACAGTCCACGCAGAGGTGATTAAACCCAGGTCTTCCACTAATTAATGCTGACTACCAACACCCAAGTCGACGCGTCTTAATCAAAAGCAGCTTTCAGCTTACAGTGTGAAAATGTGGTTTATAATTGCATTCAGAAGAAAGAGCGAGCCAGCCAGCAGAATGAAAGACTCTTAAATGTGTTGATTCTTGCCTTTGCATTCTTGCCATTTCTCTTCAACCTTTCTCTGTCTTATAGTTTTTTCCTCTCGGTTCTCATGCGAAGCACCCAATGCCAATTCCCTCAGATTTGGTTTGGCTTAAAGGCAAGGAGGCCGGCCGCTCTCCTCCCTTCTCCTTCTCTCATTTCCTGTGTTTTTTTTCCTTCTTTCTCTCGCTCATTCTCACCCAGCTCTCTCTTGGTCTCGCTCTCTCTGTCTTTTTTGAGACTAGTCACACTGGTTTTAGAGGGTTCCAGTAATTCCTTTGTCCTTTAAATAAATAATGCAAAGCACAGCTTCCTCTGGCTTATGTGCAAATACACATTTCACTGCATTAGAAAGATCTCTTGATGAATAAAAGCTGCCTGGTCAAGGTTAAGGAAAAAGAGTGCTGGGAATGGGCACAGTGTAACAAATGAAAACCCGAAACTAATGTAAAATATTAATCCGGTGTTAATAAAAGAGTTGTATACTTAAAAGCAAGTTTTTCACCATGTTTAATATTGCATTAGATCAGAATCCGAGCGCATGTTAATTTTTAATTGAGCGTATCAGCATTTTAAATCATCAGCCCTGCTTGAATTTTAATTATCTCTGAATATTAGAGAGGAAACGTAGGCTATGCCCCCCCTCGCTATCTCACCCTTTGTTTCTGTTTCTCCTCATACAGCTGGTGTATGCTGGGTGCCCCTCCCCCACCATTTGAACAAACCAATAAGAGGGCCTATTGGTGGAGAAACCCCCACACCTCCCTACCCCCATCCCCATCCCCCTATCTATCACTCCCCCATATTTCCTTACAAAGCAGCCCCTCTTGCTGCCATCTCTCGCCCAATCTTTAAATTATCATTACAGAACACGCCTACTATAGGTGTAGTATCTTTTCAATGTGTGTATCAACGTAACCGGGAAATATCTTACGCTTTACAAATAAAGAGGTAATAGGACAGACATAAAACGCTTTCTGGGAAGCATATGACTCACATGTGAGTGTGTTTTTAAAAGAAAGTGAGATAAAAAAAAAAAAAAAAACTATGTGTCAAGGTGCGATTTTAAAAATGGGACTCACACACCCACATACACACTCACCACAGCCCCTATGTGACTCATTAAAGATTACTTGAAGAAAAATGCATGAAAACAAAGATTAAAAAGCAGCCCCCCCCCTCTTTAAATTATATAGAACACTTTGAGATAAATTTGATACTTAAAACCAAATTACATGTATCCAAGACTAAGAGAAGTTAATCTAGAATCATGTTTCTTAAACGTAAACAACATACTCTAGTCGGTTTCTTAAAATCCTTGTTTTATCTTGGTCGACTTAAATGTCCACACTATTGCTACTGAGGCGTGATCGGCTTTAAATGTCCAACAAGCCCTTAGAGAACGGACCGTGTTAACAACTACAGGCGAACCAATTCAAACGTTTAAATGCATCGAAAAAGTGCAGGGGATATTTAAGTGAATGGAGGCAGTTTACACGAGTTGTCAAGATAAATTGGAGAAGCATCTAACATTTGTAAATTATTCACGCGTTTCCCCTTCAGCGGCGCATCTCTCTGGTTTGCATTCCCTTCAGTGCACCAACCAGACCAGAGCAATAGAAACACGATAGCAGCCAGAGGGGTAGGGCCTATTCAATAATAATAATGAACATATTGATTTTACTCATAAGTTATACAGATAAAGGAATAACAATTTTATAACTTTATTTTTTATTTTAAATGTATGCCATTAAAGACTGATAGCACAAAAAAACACAAGATAAACAGTTAAGGACATAAATAATAATAATAATATATATAGAGTAAAAAAGCAAACCAACTAAGTGAAAGTGCTAAAAATAAAAATAGATGGTAATTATTTGATTTGCAGCATTCCTCTTTACATCATTAATCAGGCACTAATAAGAAGGCTTAATTTAGATACAATAGAAATACGGGGAATAACGGAGAAATACATTATTATTTGCTGTTTGAATCTTAGGTTGCAATGTAAGTAAAAAAAATTGTAGAAATGGCAAAGATTTACCAGTTGATTTTTTTCATTGTTTTGCCGAAGGATTTAACTTATTAGATAAGAGCGAACTGTGAAGTGGGGCTCATATATGTATAATTTTTAGACTGAGATATTTAAGTGCAACTCTTTTTCTTCTTTATTACTCGGGTGCGTGGATGCCTGACGGTGGCTCTGTGCTCGACTGCTCTGGCCTGCTGTGCTGGAGCTGTGAAATCGCGCTGATGGTCTGTCACATTATTTCTCACTGACACCGTCTGAGCGCAGGAGCACCACGCCAAAAGATCAGCTCCAAAACACTTTAAAACACACAGCACCGCTCAGCTCCGGGTGAGTTCCCCTTTTTATTCCATTTTTAATATATACACGCGTTTCTTTGAGTGGGAGGAGTGGGGGAAACAGCTTTTTTTCGCCGTTTTTCCACTGATGTAAATATAATTAGGGACTTCGGAAAGCTTCGGCTCTCACTGTTCGCCAACAAAACACAGTTTTGAAAATATAAGGTTAACTGTTTGTCATAACCCAGGCAGATCCATTAGCGACGAGCGGCCTGTTCTGGACATGTGGCCCTGGGGTTTTAAAGGACGACCAGGGCTTTATTTGTGGTAGTTTTGTGAGACTAAAGGCAGATGGTGGACTAAAGCCAGCGCGACATTCACTGCTAACACGCGCTAACACATCTCCATGGTTCCTCTCTAAAGGTGATTTTAAACCCGTTAAACTCTGTCCGGAGAAGTAAGGTGTGTTTTTATAGAGCGTATCTCTGGGTTAGGTGTTTTAGAAGAGCTGTAGAGAGACAATATTAGAGGTATTTGTGTGTTTTTGTGTAGCTGGGAGCTAACGCTAGCGGTTCACGGAAGTGTGTGATAACCAGCTGCTCTCTCCTATTTATGTACTTTATTTATTAACTGTATTCATCATAAACACAACGCACGTGCGTGCGGTGTTGTTTAGCGCATCGCAGCTAGTTTTGTGTCGTTTTTATTTCCTCTTTGATGTGAGTTGTCTTAGGCTCGCAAGTTTGCCGTTTAAAACGTTTTTTAAATGCTTTACATATCAATGAAGGCGCAACTAAGGTTTTGATTTAATAATTTAATAATAGTTTTGTATGTAGTAAGTAGGACGGGCCTTGAAGTTATTAAAACAAAACGGGAATTGAAACCTCGTAAACTCGTCTATATAGCAGTTTTAATTTCAACTTATTGCATCGTCCCACTTTACTATAAATAGTGATGTTTTTTAAAAAGGCTAGTACATGTAAATTATTTCTTAAAGTTAAAGCGAATTAAATAATTTACAGTTTACATTTTATTGTACTTTTTATTTTTTTAAAGCAGTATTGTTTATATATATATATATATATATAGATTTATAGTATATAGTATTGTCACTGTTTTTTACACTTAAGTTCTGCCAACCACAGCTATCAGATTTTAATTTAAATGTAAAATTTTTCACATTGAATGAGTTTTTGGTTCTAAACGCTTTAATATACTAGCAACTCTCTGGTGTTTTAGAGTGTTTCAAAGTCTTTTTATTTTTGTAAATGTTTTAATAACCTGAGCTGTGTATTTGAATGGTGCCTATTGTTTGTAAGCATTTTAATGAGCGAGGTTTTTTTTTTTTTTTAAACAGTGTTTTTAATCTGTGAGTGTTTTCTGGCGTGGAATTGGAGAGGAGGAAGCGAGAGAGGTGGAATCATATAAGCCGAAAGGAAATGCCAATCGCTACTACTGGTCATTCAGCGTCTCGAGAGCCCCGCGTCTGTTCCCCGGACCCTGTCCCCAAGCGTGCTGATTTATGCGAGGGCGCAGGGGCCCAGCCAACAGAATACGGGGGTTCGGAGGGGGGCCACAGCCTAGGCAACACTAGATTCTCTGGAGCACTTGAGAGCTCTTCTGCGGCTTCTCATTCACCTCCCTCTTCCCCTTTCCTCCACCACCACCACCATCATCATCATCATCATCATCACCCCCATCCAGTGACTATGGAGCCCCCCAGGACTCGATCACGCTCGCGGTCTGGATATTACCACGGTGGATTATCTAACTCGAACAGTAATGCTGGGAGTGGTGGCGGTGCACTAAGTCCAGCTGGAGGACTAAGCCACCACCACCACCAACAGCAGCTCGGAGCTGCTCATGGACACACGGAAAACCTGCGCCCGCCCGGGAACATGCTTTCCCCAGGCGCCCACAGATACACGGGGCCTGGAACGCACAGAAACTCCGGAGCAGGTAATACAGCCTTAAGTCACCAGTCTTATTTTGGTTCATGGGTCTAATTTGGAGGTGTAAAGACTTTTCTTACTATAAAAGCAAGAATTTTCATACTGTTTTGAGATTTCATGTTGTCCCATATTTGGCTGAAGCATGGTCTGTGTTTTCACAACATCTGACAAGATAAAGGGCAAAGACCGTTACAGGCTCTTCCCCATACATTTATTAACGTTTGCTGCATTTAATGTTATTTAGAACAGTGTTGGACTGATTGAACATTGTATTTGTGGAGTATTCAATCAGAATGTAGTCACAGATATTAGCCAACTCATGTATTATAAATATTACTTATTTAGTTATTTACTTGTAAGTTAGTATTTTGATCCGAAATGGATCTCCTTTACATTTAAATACTGTAATGAAGTCCGGCTGAGCATCTCCTACTGAAAGTGAAGGTTCAAAGTGATTCACAGGCTTCATGTGAGGGCAGATTTCTTCATAAATGGACTTAAAGCTTTGTCAGCAGGTGTAACCAGACAAACTTTGTGCCATCAAGGGTCATGATATGGCAGTTCTCCTGAAAACAGGTTTAATTTCTTCATTAATGTTGATTTAAGCACCACACCAAGCATTCTTATTGACTATTAAGATAAGTTTATACTTCTATTTCTCCGGTCTACTCTGTTTCTGCAGAGCTTTCAAAGTAAACCCAACCATGGATGAGTTTGACACATGCATAGCACCTATTGGACTCTGAAGAGACCATTGTTCTGTCTCATCAATCACCTCGTGGATGCACATTTGTAAGCGGGTGAAAATTAGGTTGTGCAGACCCTTGTGGGACAAAGGGTGACTGAAGTATACACTGGGCTTAAGCAGCAGATTTGACAAGATGCTGTTTTGTATGTAATGTATATGTGCAATTGGACAGACTTGAATTCTTACACAAGTTGCGACTATTGTCCACTGTTTTGGATGCTTGTTGTTATTCGCTGGGCCAAAATAGCACAGTGCTTACCCCCACAGTATGGGACAATTGTTCCCACTGACTTTAGGGTTTAAGTTAATAATTGACCCGATCACACCGTCTGTCTAACGGCGTCACATCGCGTTACGGTTTCTGTATAGCTGAATGGAAATTCCAAAAAATAAAGTGTTCAAGCCTCTGGCATCCTTATTTCCTGCCACATGATGGGCTTAATCAACCACAGCACTTTTAGCCATAGACAACAAGCTGGCGGGACCAAATGCACATGCGCCCATGTGTTCACGCACCTAGAGTCAATGCAGCCACTGCTCGTATATATTGTCACAAGACGGGAGCAAGTTAACACATGTAAAATATAAAAATTGAAGAAATTTTTTTGTGCAGGATCTGAATGATTATGCATGAATGTGTGAAGGAAGTGGATTATAATATCTCAGGTGTTGTGCTTTAAGCTCAGGTGTGTTTGCCTACTGGCAGTTGCTTTTTGTGGCAGAGCTGCACAACACACACACACACTTTACTAAAAAGCCTAGACTGGAAATACCTGTCTGATGCAGTGAGCGTCAAGCAACCTGCTTTGCCTGCCTGCTGCTACCACTGCACCTACTAGACTAGTGTGTGTGTGTAAGAGAGAGCTTTGTTGGGGCCATTTGTCATTGAGCAAGTCTTTGCTCTCTTTCTTTCCTATGATTTGTCCTCCTGATATGCATCTAGGTGTGAGCAAGTGATATTGACTGGATGGATAATCAGAGGTACTTTACCTGAGAGTGTGTGTGATATTGACTAGTGGGATATACAGTAGCAGTGTATGTGTGTGATATTGACTGAGATCAGATAGGCCGCTTTGATAATGAGAAGCTCGGCACACTGAAATCCCCTGAGTTCAACACCATCTGCTCTCAATACAGAAGCGCTCCCTCTCTTTGCCTTTCCCGCTCTCATTCCTCATCCCTTTATCTCTTTTGTCCACCCGATCCCCCTTTCATTTTCTCACACTGACTTTCCCTGTCCATTTACCCTCCTGCACATTTCATTCTCTCATCGAACTCCTATTTGCCTGTAAACGCACATGTATGCATAGAGGGAGGAGCTGTGTTAGACCTCCTGAGGCCTATTCTGCTGAAGGTGTTCGGTAGTATTCTCAGCGTTGAGAGGAGAGGGAGAAAAGGGGCTATTAGGTCCCATAAAATCAATAGAGAAACCGATTTCTGGTGGGCTTGTGTGCATGCAGCCTCTCTGTCGGTGTCTGAGCATGCACTCGTGTGTGTGTGTGTGTGTGTGTGCGTGCATGTGGACAGTTCAAGATCATTTGAAGGGTGTAGAATCTCCCCTGGGGCTGGTCCAGACCAAGCTTAGTTCTGCTGACACTTAACAGAAATGTAGAGAGAGTATGTTAGAGGTGACCAAATGGATTAAGGATTTAAAACTGTTCTTACCATCTCTTCCGATCGAAATTGAATGTGTCCTATTTTCTAATGATGAAGAGCATTCACAGACAGTTTGGTTTCGACAGTATTGACTGTCTTTTTGATTTTGGTTAATTTAAATAGGATGTCTGTTTAAGGCCTAAAAGGGGATTTTTGCAGCAATGCCATAAAAGAACCAAAGTTACCAAAAGAGCCTTTCAGTGCAGAGTTCCTAAGAGAACCACTTTATTTTACTTGGTGTGAAGAACATTTTTACAGTCTAAATAATGACACTTTAATTCTGTAGTAACTTATTTTTGATGGAAGACTTTTTATTTAAACCTTTTTAATGATTTGGTTAAATTGTTTCACAAACTGATTCTATAAATTACACAAACGGAAGGAAGAATCTGAAAAGTTTAGGGATGCAACGAAATTTCGGCCACCGAAAATTTTCGGCCGAAAATGGCTTTTTCGGTTTTCGGCCGATATACTTTTATCACCGAAACAACACGGCCGAAATGTTGTGATGACGCAAACAGAAACCGCGACCTGCACGTGCACCTGCATCTGCATAGCAAAGACCACGAGCTCCACGCGACATTTACTTAACACCAGTGAGAACATTCTCTCTCTTCGTATTCCTTTATTCGCAGCACTAAAACGTCTCCTAACAAAGAGATTAAGACGGACCACGAAGTAAAAACAAAGAAAAGTACAGTCTTATAGAGTCTGTTAGCACACGTCTCACTGAGATCTTTTCGGATCCTCTGCACTTCATCGCGAATGTGCTTGATCCGCGTTATAATGACCATTACTTGGATGCGGA
Source organism: Carassius auratus (assembly GCF_003368295.1). Taxonomy (NCBI): domain Eukaryota; kingdom Metazoa; phylum Chordata; class Actinopteri; order Cypriniformes; family Cyprinidae; genus Carassius; species Carassius auratus. The sequence goes on from NC_039268.1 coordinate 7,150,808, forward strand.
AATAAGGCAGCGCGCACGAGAAATGATCCAGGCCGCGCTGGATGCGGAGAACCCGCGTGGAGACGGAGAAGCGCCAAGCGCAGGAGACAGATCAGAGCGCAGAAAAAAAGACTGGTCTCTGCACCAGATGAGTGGCATGCACCATCGTTGTCTGATATGTTCAGTGGAGTTCTGCAAGAAAGTTCCTCAAATAATAATAATGCATTGTTGCAATGTGATTAATAAATATTTACATCATTTGTAATTATGTATTTTTATGGGTTTTTTTTTTAATAAGTTATGTAATTGTAATTATCTTTGAAACTTTAATATTAATTTATGCAATTGCAATGTCTTAATTTTAGTAAAGTTAGTACACGGTCATAGCAATAAATGCAATGGTACTAATAATTGGCATAATTTATTTCGGTGTTTCGGTTTCGGTTTTCGGCCTTGGTTTTCTCTTTTTCGGTTTTCGGTTTCGGCCAAGAATTTTCATTTCGGTGCATCCCTAGAAAAGTTTGATGTGAGGAGGCAGCGTCATAACACACCATTTGCCTCAATCTTTTTAAGCAGGTGAGAAAATTAATCCAACTAACCAGGCTAGGTGTGAAAATATTTGTGAGTTGAACCTCTGCATTATGCCAATTGCTACACAATCATCTTTGCTAATAGATGACGGTCTTTGAAGTGATGATTCAAATGAATCTTAATTATTTCTAATTAAATCAGTTTGTTACAGTAAATCAGTGTGTAGAGGGTTTGAATGGACTGCAAGTTGTTCTTTTTATTTATGTTAGGGTTTTTATTGTAGATTTTGTCATTCGTTTTCATTTAATTGCTATCCTGTAGTGTCTGTATCCCAACTATTGATGTTTGTATTGGTCATGAGAATTCGCCAGTAGGGCTGTAAAGCTGGAGAGAGTTTCACAGTGTTTTAGAGCTAGACATTATCTTAGTGTCTCAACTCCTGCTAATTTAAAGGACACACTTGAAATGGTCGAGCCTTGTTTATCCGGCTTCATGACTCTCGTTTAAGGATGGGCAAGCTTGTATTATAAAGGCCCAGCTGGTCCCCAGAGCTAGCGTGGGTTGTTTTGTGAGTCCATTCCCGGGTTTATTTAGCATCTATTTTAACTCGCTCCGCTCTGAGACACTTGGGCCCGAATCAGAACATTGCAGAACTCCACTTAACATGAAGACAACTGTTGCTGCGTGCTTTAAAATCAAGCCGGTGATCCTAAAGGACTCCTCAGTTTTCACCTTGAGTAGGTCTGTGTCTCATGCGCACACACATACGCTCAACGGGCTGTTCAGCAGGCAAGGTGCAGCGCAGGAGATGAGCGCTGGGCTTTGTAGTGTCAGTAAGCTGTTTTAATTGGACTGCGCTCCTGATCATTATTTAAACCAGTAGCGCAGTTTGAGCATTACCACAAGCCCTCATCCCTAGCTCTCAATAAACCATTCAGAAAGCACGGCCGTTTCCTTTCAGCCCAGGAACAGAGGAACAGGGACGAGTGTTAAAAGGAAGGCTGGAGGTTTTCTCCTCTACTGCACTGACCTGGCACCATCTTCACAGAGAAGTAAGAGCAGACAAAAAAAGCAGAACAGACGCTCCGAAGTGCTTACAGGTGCCAGGTGTGTTGAAAGAGAAAAGGATGAAGGTGGAGAAAGGGAGAGGATGGGTTTGTGGTTGAAATAAATCACATGATCGAATACTGTAAACTTTATTTTTTACTTTAATTTATGACATTATAGATGGGAGTCTATATACACACACGATGTCCTCACCACAGCAGTAAGAAGAAACACGTTTTATCACTCCTATGAAATATGGGTGTGAATTCAGCTGGAATTTGGCTGGATTTGTGCCGTGCAGACAGCCAGCTGTCAGAAAGCCAAGCGTTTTGTATGCGAGTAAGTGTGTGAGAGCATTCACTTGTTTTCCCGCAGTCTAAACTCAACCAGACTGGTCCTAAATGCTGATTGGTCAAGGATTCCAGTTGCATGAAAATTCATTAATGTCTGTTATGATACAGAATATGTGCTTGTTGCCGAGTTGACATGTCAAGGACTGTATCATTTTGCAGAAATATGGCACTAATTGAATTTTCAAAATGCTAATTTAAAGAATATTTATGTGCTTTTTATTTTTTTATGGTAAGCATTTTGTAGAAAACAATAAGCTGCAATAAAGTATTTTGTTGGAAATTATTACAAATAAACGCAAAATGCAGCATGTACACAAATAATCTAACAAAGTTGTCCTGAACTTTTTATTTGTACTTATTGCTCACATATTTCACGATGTCAAGGTTTGGTCTGTTACAGTTTGATGCAAAGTCATTCAAAAGCATAGTCAATGGAATAAACATTTTCTTTTAAATATTGTTGAAAAGTTTTTTTGTTTGTTTTTGAAAAACTTTTTTTACTTGATTAGAAATATAATGAAAATTGCGAAGTAGTTTTAAAATGTTTAAAATGTATTGTTGTATCGTCAAAGCAGCTTAGTCTTCGTGTCACATGATCCTTCAGAAATCATGCTACTTAATATTTTTGTTGAATCAACAGTTTTAAGAAAGTCCAAAAGAACATCATTATTTAAAATAGAATCTTTTGCTGCCACTTTTGATCAATTTGATGGATACTTGCTGGATAATAATATTCATTTCTTAAAAAAAAAAAAAAAGCACTCACTGACCCCAAACCCCAAACAGCAGTGTATAGCTAATAGGACTAAAGGGATGCTTGGCACAAACTTAAAAATGTTCACAGCTGTCACTTCACTGCCAACAATGCCCTTCAGCAGTGACAATATTAATAATATAGCACATTCTCTTGCTTGAATGAATACTACTGCTGTCCATTCATGCAATCAATAGTGTCTCAGGCATTGAACCACAGATGGACATGGAGTTGTGTTTTCCTGATCAGATGGTTATGAGTAAGATGGATGACTGCCTCGATCTCATCCATGTAGGTGGCGGTCAGGGCCGTAACGCTCTCATACACACACATACTGAGTTACTGTGTCTGAAAAACTTACTCTCACACTACATTTTCATAACAAAAGAGTCTGTTTGTTTTGGCTGCTTTTGTCCGTCTCCAGGCAACCTCTCCAACAGTTCCGGTTTTAGGGCTTTACTCGCCACTTTGTATCTGGATGTGAGTATCGACCAGTAGGCCTGTGTTAACTGAGCGGTCAGCAAACCTACAGTCCGTTATATGCTAGAGATCTGAATCTGAAGGTATTCAGTGGTCTCTGGTTTCAACTTCACATTCCTATTCTTTCAGAAATGTGTTTAATGAAATTGTTTGTGGATAAGAACAGTAATTTAAAAAGAGTCTCAATGACCTCAGTTAGGTCTTATTTTAATTCTCAGTAGTTGTTTTTTTTTACTTTTGGAATTTCTTTGTGTGTGTGTGTGGAATATTTTTACTACACTTTTTTTTTTTTTTTTTTTTTTTTTTTTTTTTTTAATTTTGGAAATTGTCAAATTGGAGAAAAGTTCAATAATTTTAAGTTAACGCTTCCCTTATTTGAATCATGATACTGATGGCGTGTTGTCCTAAACTGAACATTACTGAAGTTTGCTAATGATCGACCAGAGTTTCCTCTTAAGCAGCATATTCTTATGGTCAGTTGATGCTAATTAACTGCAGTTTAATTATTAGTTTTTTGTGCACCCAATTTACTCTCTTTGGTTATGAAGGTTTCTTCAAGGCTTTGAGACTTTAGCCCCTTTCACACTGCACGTCGGACCCGGCAAATTGCCGGAACATTGCCGGGTCGCCTTCTGTGTGAAAGCAACCACGTCCCGGGATTGATTCCCGCATTGAACCCGGGTCAGGGGCCTAGTAACATTGCCTGGTTCAACCCGGGATGAGCACTGTGTGAACAAAAGCCAGATCTAATGCCGTATCGAAGTGATGACGCGCGTGATCACGCAATTCTTTTACCGGCAGTTTTGAAGGAAGATCAACGTTCGCGACAAAAACACATGTGCGAACTGTAATGAAGCAGAGATCAGTTAGTTCCTCACTTTCCGCGCTGACGCCGAGATCGTTCGCTTGCTTCAGTGAAAGTATAACGTGCCCAATGTTTTCGACTCGTACATTACACATCACGCCCTGATGTCACGTGTCATTACGGGATCTTTACGGGTTGTGTGTGAAAGCACGCACATATCCCGGGTAATCACTGGCAGTGTGAAAGTGCAAAATCTAGCGACCCGGTAACAAGTTTTTCAAAAGCGAAGTAACCTCAGATGTCCAAATGTTGCACAGTATATGTTTTAGCATATAAATAAAGTCAAACCCAACTCTTGATTCAATGTCATTACTGAATAGGTGCGAAAAAAGAATCAACTTCATGCTCAATTTTCCCAGTGTTTATCAAAGCTGAATCCACTCCGGAGGAGCAAATGGCATTGTGGTTCACTCCATTCCTGTGTCTGTCTTCATGAGGGCTCCATCCTGTGCTCCGATCTTTGTGTTTGTTGGAGACCAAAGCATAAGTGTGGCTTTCCTCAAACCGCATTGACCTCTCGTCTCTGTGTAAATCTCACATCTGACATCAGACTTCACAAAGACCAATCTCAACTTTAGTCCCAGCCCAGCGTCACTCTGTAGAGCCCATTACTGTAAATGGGATTTGAGCCTGACGGTAGGGTTGAATTTGCTAGATGCTATCTCTGTCCAGGTTAACCGAGAGGCTTGGTGCAGAGGATCTGATTGGGGCGTATAAAAGCAGTTTTGTCAATGTCAGACAAGCTACAGTCTTCTCTGTATGCACATCTGAAGAAGAGAAACACTGGAAAGAGACCGACCAAAGCAAAGCATGTTTAAGTGGCCTGTGGAAGATTTGAGGTCGAGAGAGGTAGACTACATAGTAAGAGCGAAAGAGAGGGAGTGGATGTGTGCGTCTTTCTGGCATTCCTTCCTTTGTGTGTTGGAGAAGTGAGAGGGGTGAGAGGGAAAGCTGAACCAGGCTGAGAAACATTAGCCAAATCTTTCTCTCCTTCTGTTCTGTCACACTCTTGAACTCGCTCATTTAAACTCCTCTTACTTCCTTTCTCGTTTTCTCTCGCTTGCTCTGTTGGCTCAACTTTTCCGACTCTGACCTTCCTTTCTTTTTCTGTGAGTTTTAAGAATGGTGTGTTGTGTAGCTATCCATCTGTCCCTTTCCTCATGATGATGATGATAACATTTTATTATTCACTGTAAAAATATTGCAGTGTTTGCATGTCATGGTATAATAGATTGCTTCTGGTTTTTTGACCTACAACTGATTTAATAAAGGTAAAAAAAAAAAAAAAAAAACGACTTAGAATACAAATAAACTGAATACTGAAAATATTAAATGGTTTAAACCTAAATATAAATATTAAAATGGTAAACTGTTTCTACCAGTGCAGTATAACAAATAATTTTCCTAATTTATAAACTTAACAACTGATATTAAAAGTAATAAGGCAACATTAGTGCTATCAGCCTTTCTCTCTCTCGCTGTTATTTAATTAACTATGGTCTGTTCATCCTCCTTTTTAAATTCATAATGCAAAGTGCTTCAGCAGAAGAACGTGTGTGTGAGCATGAATGTCAGTGTTTTCTGGAGGTTAATGTCAATGCTCAATTTGAGTTGGCAGAGGTTTTTGTTGTTGTCCCCATAATGTGGAGAAGGCTATGCCGGTTTTCATAGTGTGTTGGGGGAGAGCAAGAGAGGACCCTGGAATCATGTGACCGACGCTAACGATGGATAGATAGGGCTCAGGCAGGAGGGAAGGATGGAGCAGGAATGGACAGATAAAGCTGATACACTCTGAAGCTCAGAGAAAAATCAATAGTAGCCGAGAGGGGAAGCCTCAGTCCCGTCTTTCTCCCCCTCTATCTCCATTTTCCCTGGATCTTTTTCCTTCTCATAACATCAGTCAGGACCCCTTTCGTCTGCCCCTTCCCCCACAGTGACACCAGGGTCTCCTCTTTCCTCTTTTAGATGGTTTGTGGAGAAATTGGGTCCAGAATGAATGCTCTGTGAGCACCATATTCAAGTAAAAATTGTCTTTGCCAAATAAATAAACCATGGCCATCTGCTGATTAAGTTGAACTGCAAGCCTAATCCTTTGACCTTCGCTGATGACCGTCACATGCGTGATTCAAACTGAAAGGTGTGTAATCAAACTGAACAAAGTGTTTGTCATTATTGAATTTACAATGTATATATTTGTTGTTTTTTCTTAACTGTTGTGACTGGTGGAGATTTGTCAATTACCTTTTGTTTGATTTATTGCTGTTTTACTCCGTATTAGTCAGAGGTGTGTTGCTCTCTTCACTGATTTAATAACGTCCTTTTAAAAATGAATAAATGACTCTCTCAGTCCCGGCCAGTGTCCCTCTGTCTTGTGCTAAGCGGGTCTTGCTTGCGGTTCTATTCAAGGTTTATTCCCTTTCCCTCTGTGGGCCTCTTTCTCTTCCTCTCTCCCTCCTTCCCCTTCATGCCTCCCCCTCGGTTATCATTGCAAAAAGTGTGTGTATTGCTCATTTGATGTCATGTATCCCTTCTATGCTTAATTTGTCACTGAAATTGTGCACGGCAAATGCATCATGCTGGTGAATTATGATGGAAAATTACGAATGATTATGACTAGCATCGTCCTTATCAGCCCAGTTTTATTTAGCAAACTTCTGTATCAGGGCTTAACATTTTCAAGAGCCAGCACAAAATGCGTTAACAATGTATTATATTAGCAAAAAATAATAATAATAATTATTAATAATTTATTATAATTTATATAATAATTTATTATTATAATTTATTAATAATTATATATATTAATAAAAATATATATATGTGTATATGTGTGTGTATATGTATGTATGTGTTTACAAAATAAGTTGCAAAAATGCTACTTGCTGGAAATTTAAATATTAATTTTAATATATTCATAAACACTCTTGGTGGAAAAAACCTGGGTAAGTATTTGGGGAAAAAAATATTGTTTATTTTATAAAATTATTTAGTTATTGTTTTAGACTATTGTTGTAAGTAATTGTTTCCGAAATCGTCTATTAATGCTGCAATTTAATGTCCACTTTTCAAAATCCAGGTAATTCCCAATGGATAAATTGAGTCCTGAAATGATCTTTTCCACTTCAAAAGTAAAATGGGTTTGCGAGGGCTGTTTCATGCTGACCTGAATGCTTGATTTAAATTTTTTGTATGGGCCTTGAGTTTCACGTGGGAGACCACTAAGAGATGCTGTGCTATAAACGCTGTAAACTGCTCACATTTGAATGATTTGAATTGAATTAAGACACATTTTCATGCTCTTTTTCAGACATTTATGTGCCTATGGCAACCTCTGGCATGACTACACAGGGTTGTAAATATTGAGAAACTGAAATAATCCATACTACGCAAGAAATTTGTTAGTCTGTCAGATATTTTAAAACGTTTCCGTCAGTGGAAGCATGATTCTGTCAGTGTGAAAATACACCTTGAGGAAAGCCCTCTCTAGTTGATGAGACGCCTCGCTCTGGTAGACTGAAGTTTAGTCACAAACTGGACACACTGAGGATAAAAATGAGGCTGATTTCTGTTCTTGGTGCTTTTTTTGTTAACACACAGTTTGATTTATTGAAGTTACAACTGCATTAAGAATAAGCCGCGTTTTAAAAATGCCCCTTTTTTGTGTGTTTCTTTCAGTCTTGTTTGAGTGATACTTGTGCGCTGTCTACATCCTCCTCGTACCCGGGTTCATCTCTCTGTCGCTCCCTCTCTCCCCAATATCTCCGAGTTCTCAGTCGCTCTGTCATTGAGAGAAAAGAGACTAAAAGAACTCACGGTGACAGAAAAATAGACGCACCAGTTCAAACAAAAAGCTTTTTAGTGGGCACTTCACACACAAGCGTCCTTGTCCTTGGAGAGTGTTTTTTTTTTGGGAGTGTTCAAGGGTAATCCGGTGCTTGTCTGATGAAACATTCACAGACACACTGGAAACACGCAAACAAACACAGACGGGCCAAAAAAATAACAAATAAATATATTACAGAGACAAAGACCCAAAGAAAACAAAAGGCTTTGGATGTGTTGTCATGAAAGCACCGTACTATAATCTAGGATTAATGTATTTATCGTCGCTCTCTCTTATGTATCTCTCCATCACAACAACAGCATGATGTCATCATCAATAGACAAACATTTACTTTAGCAACATCTAGAACACTTTCAGCGTAAGACTGACATTATAGTAAATACGGCTTATCTTTTAGAAGCGGTCATGATAATACAGGAGCTTGTACTGAAGAATTAGACTTTATAGAGATCATTTGGTGCTTATATGATAGTGATTGTGCTTACATTAACGTAATCACACACCAGGCAAGATTAAAGTAGTGCCCAGATGTCTCAACATGCTGCCGATATCCTGTAAAGCTGCAGGATCAAGAGTCTGTTTTTGGACCTGTTGAAACTGTTGACTGCCAAACATGGCATACAAGCTGTAAATAATTATGCTGTGTGACATGTTTGTAGTATTTTAGAGGCTTCAGTACTCTCGGCTGTTGAGTTAACTGTTTTTGTACCGTCTTTAGGTGCAATGGGAGGAGTATACCACTATCATTCAGAGCATGCGTGTGCTGACGCCACTGACAAGGTAAGACATTACTTCTTATAGCTTCTTATTAATGTAGACTAACAAACAGTTCTTAATTTATAATATTGACTTTTTTGCAGAGATTTAACGGTGCTGTTCAAGGCTTTGGGCTACAAATGAATTGCACATGAATGCATCGACTTTCGATTTAAATTCTAGTCTCGCTTTAAAAGTGTAATTCAGTTTGTCAGCATGTGGTTGTATGAAGTTCATCAGTAAATCCTAATTTAGTTGTTTTCTTGTTATAATGCTTTCTTTTATCCCAGCTATTGTGAAGAGAAGAATAAAGGTTGTGCTATGAACTATAGTTATAAATACGTTTAAGGCCAGTTATTAGATTGCATTTAACTTTTTTTTTTTTTTTTTCTCTGAAATTATTTTTATTCAGCATGGATGCATTCATTTATAACACTATTCATGGAAGAATCCTAAAAAATCACTGTTTCCTCAAAAATATTAAGCAGCATGTTTTATGCATAAATAATAATAAAACTGTTTTAGCGCTCCAGATTGGAATATTAGATTGATTTCTAAAGGATCATGTGACACTGAAGACTAATGGCTGCTAAAAATATATATTTTAATTAGGGCCGGGACTCGATTAAAAAAATTAATCTAATTAATTAGAGGCTTTGTAATTAATTAATCGAAATTAATCGCATATAAATATTTGATCTGAGAAAAGTGTGAAGTCATTTTTTTTTCACATGGATTTAAAGTATACCACTGAATAATGATTGAATACATAAGCTTAAGCAACAAAATATTGTTTATTTTTGTTCAACCAAGTCTAGCAGACCAGTGCAATTTTTGCCATGAAGTGTAGCAATAGCATATTTAGAAACAATTTCGAAATAGTACATTTCAGAAATTCAGGAAGCTTATAGGTGCTGGAACCTTCTGTAAAGTGTTTTTTAAGTAAAACACAATACTGTCAATTACATTCAGAACATTGGAAACCCTGACTATTAGAAAACATCTCTCTGTTGCTTCAGAGGCCATAACATACTAAGTCCAACTCTCAATAACCTTGGCCAAAACAATAAAGAGTTTAACATAAACTGCCAGTTGCACCAACAAAATAATACATAGTTCAACATAAAGTGTAAAGTCCACGCTAGCTGCTATATGTTTTGCGTTGAGGTGATACTTGAGGTTCTTTCATGTGCTGCGGTGATATGCGAACGCTAGTTGGTGCTTCAGTATAATCGGTCCGCCGAAACTCATCCAGTTCCGCGGTGCAAAAATAAGTTATAAAAAATGCGGGATTTTTTTTTCTGTAACTAATTAATCTTAATTAACGCGTTATTTTTTTGTGTAATTAATTAATCTCAATTAAAGCGTTAAAGTCCCGGCCCTAATTTTAATGTTCCATAGTATTACTATTTTTGCTATATGTTTGATCAGCCTTGTGAGCATTGTGACTCCTTTCAGAAACCGAATCTTGCCAACCTCGAACGTTTAATTAGTTTAGGTAGTGTAGTTTAAAATAATACAGATGTATTATGAACAACATAAATTAATAATGAACAATTTTTATAAACTAGCAAAATAACAATTTTTTTGGTGGCACAAAACCACTTTAAGTAGTCAATTTGCTGGATTTCCTCAATGTTTAAATATATTAATTTTAACCAACATCTACATTTACATTGGGAAATGTGGTGTTCTGACATTGCTGGCCTTTAAAAATCAAGAGCGAGAGGGAGGGAAGCCAAAAAACAAAAGGCAGTTCCTGCCCAGTTTTACTCCACTGTGTTTACAGTCAAAGGGAGAAGGAAGAGGGCTAGCTGACTGCAGCTCTGTGATTGGCTGAAACGTCCTCTGGGGATGGACCTGTCCCTGTGAGGGAGGGCAAGAGGGAGGGGGTGGAATGCAAGCAGGCGGCAGGAGAGGAAGAAGGGATGATGGGATAGAGAGAGAGATGGGGGGGGGGGAGCATGGAGTGGGGGCACTAATGATTTCACCTCCAGCTGTGGGACATGGAGAGAGGGGAACAGTGGCAGAGAAATGGATGGCTGTCGAAATGAAGGGAGTGGAAAAAGACCGGTGGGGCTGTATTGGTGCAAGCGAGAGACTGAGTTATGGCCCGAATGAGACTAGGGGAATTTAGTCTGTACTTCTGAAAGGATTTTGAACCATAAAAATGCTTTTGCTGCTCTTACTGGCAGAAAAGAAACCAGGCCAACAACCCTTACCATTTCCTGTTTTTGACAAATGTGTATGTGAGGGAGAGACATCACACACACACAGAGAGAACAGAAGTGTGTTTGGGCCTGTGGGTAACTGCCTCTCATCATGTGTATGCTGACTGTTCAGAACTAAACAAAGCATATTTGGGATATGTGGAGCCGTTTTGAAAGCTATGTGCTCGCTGCTGGCCGTCCATGTGAACAGCAGAATGGGACATGTTGGCTCTTGGGAGGTCCTGAATATAGATCGCTGAAACTGAGATGTGTGTCCATTCCTAGGCCTCCGCACAGGCAGAAACAAGCTCTCGATGGTTTAGAATGTAGAGGCGGGCTCAAATGGGTTTGCCTGTCAGAGGGAGGAGAAATGAAAGGCTGGAAAATAATGAGACGGAGGAGGAGACGGGGGGACCCGCTTATTCGGAGCACTTTTATAAAGTCCCAGCGTTTGAAGAGCAGTCACCCAGCGCAAGGACTCTATAGACTCAGCCTATTAAATATTAAAGTATTACACTGAAACAGAAGCACATTGTGTATTCTCACATCAAAGCGGTGCTTTGGTTGTGAGGATGAGGAATCTCCTGCTGATCGTTGTTTTGGAAGGTTGGAAAATGTGGCATCTCATGATGTCAGTTCCTAGCAAGTTGTGCAAGTATGGTACTGTTAATATTTCCACTCCATATGCCTTCATTTTCAGATCATGTAAAAAAAAAAAAAAAAAAAATTGACTGTTATGACTGGTTTTGTGGTCCAGGGTCACATATTTCTTTATTTCTTACACCGTGTGTGCAAAACACTTTACAAAGATGTCATAGCTAAACAGTGAGGGTACATGGTACAGAACAAGAGGGAAAGAAAAAAGAAAACTGCCAAATTCCTTATTTAGGTTAGTAATTAAGATATATATATTAGCGGGACATTTTTTAGAACTTTTTTTTTTTTTTTTTTATTGGACATTGAGAATTAACAGTTAAACATTTTATTAGCCAGCTAACAGAACTGCTGATTCAGGTGTGTGAACCATTACAAGTATATATGCATGAAAGCATTTTTATTTTTATTTTTGTAGTCGAATTTGCGTCGTAGTTCTTTGACTAAAAACGTTGTATTCAGGTGGGTATAGTGTAGCGGTTAAAGATCTGTGCTGGTAAAAGGTTAAATCCCACAAGATTGATCCCTTGACATCTACTATTGTGCCCTTCTGCAAGGCACTTAACCCCATATATCTAAATGTACTGTTATTCACTTTGGGCAAAAGCACTAGGGACACAACAGTACCATATTATGGCGGAGTAGAAAAAACAACTTGTGGGTGGACCCTTTCTTGTTTTCTTTCACTTGCACAAGTTGATGGTCCACTTGCTCAACTGCAGCTTCACGAATTGACATTGAATTGATGCTGTGATCCGAGAGAAACAAAACAAATTGTCCTCTATTACTTGGATTTTGTCCTCCAGAAGATTTCTGTGAAATTCTGGATGTAAATGCACTACTCTTACTCTGAAGGCTTAGCCTATGAATCTTATTTAGGTCATGCTTCTTGGTAGCCTTAAAGTATTCTGTCACGGATCCTAAGTAATATTCCCAAGGCAAACCTTCACCAATTCAAAACTGAACATTCGTTGTGTCAGTCACTTGGTTTAGTGTGTTAGCTAGATATAACCACGCTGTATTTGTTGATATAAGCTACTGTGCAGTCATATGTTCATTTCTAGTAGCTTAGTTGAGTTAACTTGCTGTTGAATTTACAAAAATGAGAATTGATATTAGAAGCAGAATCTGTAAATCCCTTATGATTCCCAGCGCTAGATATCCACAGCAGTGCTGACTGCTGTCAGATCGCATGGATCTAGTGGCTGGGTGTTCAGCACTTTGCCAAGCTGCCTCACAATAGCAGTGGTTATTCCCCAGATAGAGTGGCCCCCCAGGCAGAGAGCACTTGGTATTTGATGAGCATGTGATGGCGGGTCCTGGAGCTGTAGTTTTTAAGCTCAAACTCATGTGGCACTAAAGATCGTTTTGTGCTCCACTACAATAAATACGATTAAAATCTTGGCCCCCGAGTATGTTAAGTTTTCTCTGATCTTCTAACATGTTCAGATGCATGCATGTTGAGATTTTGTTCTCCGCACCCCTCACCCACTCATCTCCCCCAAACGCAGATGTACGGCCCCATTAATGTTTCATACTAATGGACCTGTCTGACCAGGTTTGGACCGATGTGTTTGAGTCCTGCATCTCCGTTGCTGTTTGGCTTTGTCCTGAAGGTCTTGTGTGGTCCTGTGCCTGTACTTGCATTTGTGTGTTATGTTTGTTCTTTGTGTGAACGCTTTGTAATTTGCGTATGTGTATTTACTTAGATATCGTTTGAAGACACATTTGATGACAACCTGCCATTTAAGTACATTCAACAACTTAATAAATAAATAAAAAATAATTATTTACACTAGTTGCCGAGCCAGCATTTCTAATTTTTATTTTTGTTTATCTTAATGTGCTAAACTAACTAAAACTGAAATAAAAATAAAAATATATTGTATGTAAACATTTGTCTGCATGTATACAAAAACACAAAGTAACATCAAATTTACAAAAAACAACTAAACCTAATGTAAAAAAAAAACGTTATTCAAAATAAAACTATAATAAAATAGAAACTATCAAAATAAAATAGTATCAAAATACTAACACTAGATTAAAGCCAGCTAATTGTGTTTAGTGGAAATAATAATGTTGTGTTAGGTATGACAAGGGAGGTTTATTTATATAGCACATTTCATACACAATGGTAATTCAAAGTGCTATACACGAAAGGATATAAAATTATAAAAAAATAATCACCACAATGAAAAAAGGAATTAAAAAACAAGATTTAAAATGGTTTAAAAATAGAAAATTAGTATACATTTAAATACAGTGCAGTCATTTAGGATGTAGCACAATGCTCATTCAATAAATGCACAGCTAAACCGATGAGTTTTGAGTCTAGATTTAAATGTGGCTAATGTTTTGGCACATCTGATCTCTTCTGGAAGCTGATTTCAACTGCGGCCAGCAAAATGGTTAAAAGCGGACTCCCCTTGTTTTGTGCGAACCCTTGATGTTTCTAACTGACTCGATCCTAATGATCTGAGTGCTCTGTTAGATGGCCTAACAGGTTTATATTCATTGCATATCAAAGCTTATCTGCAATGTATTTAGGTCCTAGACCATTGAGTGATTTATAAATGAATAAAAGTACTTAAAAATCAATCCTAAATCTAACTGGAAGCCAGTGTAAAGACCCGATGACTGGTTCTAGTCAGAATCCTGGCAGCAGCATTCTGGATGAGCAATATAGTCATAGTATACTCATTTTATTAGTACTCATTATAGTACTAATAATATTATAATTATAATAAAATGGTACAACTTTAAATGTTTCAATAACATGGCAAAGTAAAATGTATGACGAGTGTTCTCTTGCCTTTTTGAATTGTAATAACAGTAACATTTATATGAATGCTTTAGAATAGTTTTGGGGTGTGCGTGTGTGTGTGTGTGTGAGAGAGAGAGAATGTGTGCACATGGTAGCTGGGTTTGGATGGCTATGTATAAATGTCCTGAGGCTGTGTTCCAGGCACTGTTCATAGTTCATCATTTTCAATTCTGCACTTTCCCCTTCTGAGCCCCACCCTGCCGCCCCCTGAGGCATCACTCCTGTCCTGCCCCCATCTCTGCCTCCCATCCATCCATCCACTCCCCCTTCAGCCCCAGTTTCTCATCCTTCCCTTCACCTTCCTCTCCCCTGAAGAAACCGAAGGACTGAGGGAAGACTAGTCCGAGGTCACTCTCTGGTTTCTTTTTTGTCTGAACTCTCAAATGTTTAAACATGGTGCATATTAACAACGCAACATATATATATATATATATATATATATATATATATATATATATATATATATATGTATATATATATATATATGTACACATATATGTATGTGTGTGTGTATGTGTGTATGTGTATGTGTATGTGTGTGTGTATGTGTGTATGTGTATGTGTGTATGTATGTGTGTGTATATGTGTGTATATGTGTGTATGTGTATAATAAAAAGTGAAGGCCAGCTGTGTAATTATTGCAAGTCTTTCTTATGGAGTCTTTTCAAGTGTAGTCAGCCCACAGTGTTTGCTATAAAGTTGTCATACAGGCCGACAGTGTGACCATATGGCCATCAGAACAGGAGAGGCATTTCAACACGCTTCTAGCTTTAATATCCAATTTTAGAACAAGGCTGTTAAAACTTCCATCGCTGTGCTGAAAATGACATCTTCAACTTTCCAAAGCTCTGCTCTACTGAAACGCTGTATCTGTACATAAAATGAATTTCCCATGAAGAATTCAGAACACTGAGGGTTCTCTTATTTCCCTTTCCTTAGTGTAGTAACGCTAGAATCTAGTTAAGATTTTAGATGGCATTTGAGTATTTTATTTGTAGCATTAATGTGTTATGAATATGTACATTGTTTATTCACTATATAAAAGTTATATTTTTTTTTTGTTCATAATTTTAAATTAGGTCAAACAAAGCAAAGTTTTTGAGGTTTAATAGCATCAACACCCGTAAGACACCAAGACTCTAGTTGATCAGTAAATGAAAATGGCTGAAAAACTAAATTAGAATTTTGTACTTGAATATTACCAGAATTTGAACTCTATTTCTCTTGTGCGAGACACGAGTGCAACGGTGATAGATGTGTGAAATATGCATTCTTTTTGAACAGCTTAGTTACAGAAGATCTTCTCCACATTGATGTTCTCTTTCTCCGCAATATTTTGAATGATCAATGCAGCAGCGGTGCATCTAGTGGCTTCAGCTGGATAGGCTAATAAAAACATTATAATGCAATGACACTTACATTGTCATTGCATCTTTGTGCGCCAGTGATAAAGGCCAAAGTATACTTTGGCCACCTGCGCACCGTCATTTTTGTCATCAAGAGGGCTCGTGGACAGCCGTGCATCCCGTCCACGTGAAGGCAATTTTTTGAGACCATGCTTAAACAGCGCATGTGCGAGGTGAATGATGTGACGGAAGTGGTACTGTGTGTCGAGCTCGTCCGCCTAAACTGTGCGCAGTACAGAACTGAACGTGAAATGTGAAGTATACCTGGGCCTTTTAAGCCAGCCTCCTTAAAGGGATACTCCACCCCAAAATGATAATTTTGTGATGAATCACTTACCCCAATGTCATTCCAAATCTGTAAAAGCTTTGTCTTCGGAACACAATTTAAGATATTTTGGATGAAAACCGGGAGGCTTGTGACTGTCCCATAGATTTCCAAGTAAGTTACACTGTTAAGGTCCAGAAAAGTATGAAAGACATCTTCAGAATAGTCCATCTGCCATCAGGGGTTCAACTGTAGCGCTATGAAGTGGCGAGAATACATTTTGCATGTGAATAAAACTAAAATAATGACTTTATTCAACAATTCAACAGTCAACAGTCTCCTCAGTGTCTCTTCACATCACTCAAACTGCCTATGGGACAGTCTCACGCCTCTCGGTTTTCATCTAAAATTGTGTTCTTAAGACGAACACATGATACTATAGAAATCATTTTGATATGCTAATTTGTGTTTAATGCTTATCAATGATGCATGAAAGTTTTTTTTTTTTTTTTTTGTTCGTTGTAGTTCAGAAGAACAGCATATGTTTTAACTTGGAAATCTTTTGTAACATTATAAATGTCTTTTTAATATCAAGTCCATTTGATACATCCTAGCTGAATACAAGTATTAATTTCTTCAAAAAGAAAAACGGAACATTCCTGAAATTAATTTTCTACCCTTAAAACCTCTCTGATCTATTGTGTCCTTTCCCGATCCGGTTCTCTCTCTTAATTGGGACCGTGATCGATGAGGCAGGAAATGAAATTGCTTAAAGCCAAAAAATATTTTTCCAACATGTATATAATCGCGTTTTGTGTGTGTGTGAGAGAAAGTGTGTAGACTGCATACAAAACAATTGAAGTCATTGTTTTGAATGGGATCAGGCATCTGACTCAGACGATACTTTGCAAGGTCTCACCTCTCACACGGAGAGATGTAAAGGAGTGTCTGCTGGAAGGCTACACACCGAAGTGACACTTTTACCTCATGGAAAATGATCTGTTTCAAGAGACATTTAAATAAACCATATGCAGATAAGTCTAGCCTGCTCCCCAGCTGTTTCCTGTTACTGATTTCTCACACACACACACGGCTGCTCTCTGTATCTCCACACTTGGCTTAACCTTGTTTTATGTGAGCTCACTTTGCCACCCACAACGAGTCGACGTGTGTGTGCTATCCACTTGTTTGCGTGTTCCTTGTGGTTCTCGCCAAAATCGCACGTGTGTTCTTTTAAGACGCGCCTCTAGTTTGCATCTTGAAAGCCTTACAGTGATGTGTGTGGGTTTTGTGTTTGAAAGTATGTCTGAGTAACACGTTAGTCACCCAAAAATGCTTTCGAAAGTCTGTCACCCCTTTTCTGATGCCACCCCTTGTCAACTATGACTCTTCCAAACGGAGTAGACCCAGAGATCATTAGGCTATAAAATGGTTGTGTGTGTGTCATCTAACTTCCAGTAAAAGGTGATGAGGCTGATATGATGTGTTCAGATATTCCTGCATGTTCAAGCCTTGGTTACACACACTGACTCATGTGTCGCTGCATGTTTCTCCATGTCTTGGAGGATACTGCTGACTTGAGTTGAATGTGTTTGAGTAACACCAGCTGAGCAAATGTGTGTGTGTGTGTGTGTTGAGCAACAAGCCATGGGCTTCTTCAAACTTTCGGGAAGTGACCTCACACTGCCTTAGGCAACAGAGGCAGTGATATCATTGACAGGAAATGCCACTAATGCCGGCAGGCACAATAGCTACTTGTGCTCTCAATGGGCAAAAGGAACTAGCACATGTACAAAACACTTTTTTTGTTTGTGTTAAGATATTAATTAACATGAGGTATCAAATAGTGGACAATTTCTGGAGTAGAAATTTGTGGTAAATGAGTGCAGCATTGAGCAGTATTTTGTTAGTAGACCTGAATATTAGAAATTGAATGATGTTGTTGTTGTTGTTGTTGTTAATGTTCACAAAAACATTTATTTTATAAAGGAATACATTTTAATTGAGCTGACTTTGATCTGTGAAACACAAAAGAAAATATTTAGCAGAATGTTTAAGCTGCTTTGTCCAATAAAGGCTGTCAAGCTTCGAAAAATAGTAGCCCACATTTCGTGTCCCTAGTCTTCTGAAGTCAGATGATAGCTTTGTGTGGAGAACAGTTTGAAAATCCACCCTAACTCCCAAAGCTCACTTCCAGTTTCATATATTCAAACTTTGCATGACATGTATTTAACATTTTTGTGTAAATGGTTTCTGTAAGTGCGTAAGATGTTTCAGCAGTGATTGAGTTTGAATCTATGTGGTTTGTAATTGCAGATGAATAATTGAGTGATTTACGGTTTTGTCCCTCAGACGGAGGATTCTCCCAGTCCGAAGAGACAGCGTCTTTCTCAGCAGTCTGTACTGGAGTTTACCTCTGCTCCTCCTTCCACACCCTCACCACCAATCAGACCATGGGAGCTTCCGCCCAGTCGCAGGCCACACCCCTATCCCCACCCACACTACCACCCTGAGCGCTGCCACACACCTGCACGGCACAGACGCAGGTATGCTGTTGTTAGTTGTGACTGGTAGTACTGATGTGAATGTGCACTGAATGAGTTGAACGATAATAATGAAGGCAGTGACTTTTGTCAGGTGTGTTTGTCTATTGCTTTTATACAGCATTCTAAGCACTCGTTTTGTGGTATCAATTTATAAATTCTAGTCCCCCATTGAACAATTTTAATATAGCCTTTTATTTAAATGAAACTTAATTTTTTTTGTATATAAATAAACATTAAGTAGTCCGTTTATAGGTGGCATAATTATGATACACAATAAATTTAGTGAATGAAGGCAATAAAAAAATATATTTATTTATTTATTTAAACAAACATGCAGTGCTGCCAGTGGATTTATTATTATTATATTATAGTTTATATATTGGTTTACATATTTTAGTTTATATATATTATATTATGGTGTATTGTAAACATTATATTTTAGTGAATCTTAATGAAGGATTGTTGTAGTATTTATATTGATGAAAACACTGGAGTAATGGCTGTTGAAAATCCAGTTTGATATACAATACTGTATGTTCAGCTTTGAATATATTATTTCCGTGGTGGCACATAGAAAAATGTTTAAATTGTAATAATTTTTACAACGTTCCTGTTTTTTTTTGGATCAAATAAATTGGTAAGTATAAGAGACTTCTTCCAAAAACATTATTAAAAATTGTGTATTTCTTTTTTTGTGTGTGTAACCCTGGACTACAAAACAAGTCATAAGGGTCAGTTTTTTTGTTTAAGACTGGGTTTATACATCATCTGAAAGTGTGTATGTATATATATATATATATATATATATATATATTTTTTTTTTTTTTTATATATATATATATATATATTTATGGTAGGAAATTTACAAAATGTCTTCATGTAACATGACCTTTACTTAATATTCTAATAATTTGGGGCATAAAAGAAACCCTTACAATGCATTTTTGACTGCTTTTGTGGTCCAGGGTCATATTTGATTATTAGTGTATATTACATGAATGTGACTTTGCCTGTGCAGTCCTCCAGTGCGGCGTCAGCGCGGTCGGCGAGAGCGTCTGTCGCGGCACCATCCCCCTCATGGGTCCCCGGGTGGGGGACAGGATGAAAACTATCGCCACCATCCTCACCCACATTCTCTTCATCCCTACGGCCAGCCACCATCCCACCCTCCACCCGGCCTAGATGAGCCCCGGGCCTTTCACCCCCCGACGCTCTCGCCACGGTTATTGCACCCCCCGCAGCAGGGAGCTATTATGATGGATCTCCACGAGCAGGTTAGAGGTTTGGGGCAGGGTCTCTGTGGGATGATAACTGGGACCGAAGGTATCCTAATGAAGTTCCCATCCAAGAAGATCAAGCAGACTCATAAGATGTCTTGTATTATAACTTGTTTTGTGTGTGTCATGTACCTCCCAGCCCCATTAACAGGGCTCAAGTACTCCTCCATCAACCAAAGCAGAAATGTCTTTATTTTAAATCTAGATGTTATGTAGCATTTACGGATGCTTTTTTCCACCATGGACGAAAGGTTATTGCACTTTTTTTTCCCTCCCTCACAATTGTGAGTTGTTGTATTTGTAATTGCTATAGTATTAAATAATTGAAGAGGGCCTTTTTTGGACAGATCATTAATAAATCAAACACTATTTATTAATTTTTTTTTCCTCTGTGTGTGTGGATTTTTAGCTCCCTCAGGGTACAGTTCCGGTGTCATATACAGTTTCTCCAGTTCCGCCCCATGGTCTACCTGCCCCCCTCTGCACGGGACAGCATCTCCCAGCATGCTCTTCTCAACAGCAGGTGCCCACCTGTTCTGTGGTCTTCAGTGGACAGCAACACTATCCAATCTGTAGCGTACCTCCTCCTGTAAGTATATATCAAGGAGTGGAAAGGCTTAGATGGCTTCAATTGATTTTGGGCAGCTCATTTGATTTGGTTGTATCTGCTGCCACCCAGTGGTGGAAAGTTGTCACCTTCCTGTTTTGACCTGTTTGAAGTGTTTTGTAGTGGCTTGAATCTGCTAGTCTAATGTCTGTTTGTTTGTTTGACCTGCAGATGTTGCCGCCATGTTCAGTGCAGCATTTGCCAATGCCGTACGCCGCATTTCCTTCTCTCCTCTCCAGTGATCCCCCGTTCCTGCTTCATCCGCCGCATCTATCACATCATCCGCCCCACCTCCCGACGCCTGGACAGTTCTTACCCTTCCAGACGCAACAGTCTCGATCTGTAAGTATAAAAATATTATACGCACACTGCTTTATATTTTACTAGTTATACCATTTAAATGAGTCTCTTATTCTCAAAAAGGCTGCATTTAATTAATAATTTTATTATTATTATTATTATTTTTAATGTTGTAAATTGTTGTTATGCTTTTAAAATGTCTTATTTTATCAAATTTTTGTTTGTTTTTTATGCATCCCTTCAGAGCAAAATAGAATATTTACTATGCACAAATATTTTATAACATATGTAAATATTTATATTAATACTTGCATTCTTTTTTTTTTTTTTTTTAACTATAGTTCTGCTATGTTAGAAAGAAATAGAATTTCAAATATTTGCATTAAATCTGCATTGTTGTCTTTTTTGACTAGCCGCTGCAGAGGATAGAGAATGAGGTTGAGTTATTGGGGGAACACCTGTCGGTAGGTGGAGGGTTTAACTATCCCCATTCGGGACATCCTAGTCCTCTGCCCCCTTCCACCCCACTGCAGTTCCTCTCCCATGAACCCCTGCCCCAGGAGCTCTTTGGAGTGGTGAGTGATCTTCATGCTTCATCACCTCTGCTCAAGCTGATGGAGGTTTTATGTGTTTTTCCTGTGCTCTCTCCAGCCGTATCCACACTTCATGCCTCGGCGAATCACAGGCAGACGTTACCGCTCTCAGCAGCCTGTACCTCCACCTCCTTACCACCCAAGTCTGCTGCCCTACTTCCTGTGAGTTACACATGCAGACATACACCAGAGTGTTGTGTTGGAGAGCCAGCGAGCTGGAGAATAATAATGTCACTGTTTCTGTTTGGTGGGCCAGATCTGTTCTTCCAGTCCAGCCAACAGCAGTGGGTCCCACCATTAGCTTGGAGCTGGATGTAGATGATGGAGAGGTTGAGAATTATGAGGTGAGAGTCCTAGAAAACACTTCATGATGAATATTTCCGATCACTTTTTAGGTATACTTTTGTTTTGGTATCGTTTCACATGCGCTTTTTTGGTTGACTAGGCTCTGTTAAACCTTGCGGAGCGTCTTGGAGAAGCGAAGCCTAGAGGTTTGACAAAAGCCGATATCGAACAGCTGCCTTCCTACAGATTCAACCCCAGCAACCATCAGTCAGAGCAGACTTTGTGAGTACAAACTTAAAAAAACCTATTTGTTATTGAACTGTATTTGTGACCTTATAATAAATCAAGAGATTACATATATACATTAATATTTGTACTTTTAAAGGGGTAGTTCAACCAAAAATGATAATTTTGTCATTTACACTGCTTCATGTCGTTCCAAACCTGCATGAGTTTCTTTCTTATGTCAAATATTAGATAATTTGAAGAATGCTGGAATTCAAACAGTTGATGGTCCCCATTGACTTCCATAGTATTTCTTTCCCTGATATCGAAGTCAGTGGGGACCAACAACTGTTTGGATCTTATATCATCTTTTGTGTTCAACACAAGGAAGAAACTCATTCAGGTTTGGAATGACATGAGGGTGATTAAATGATGACAGAATCTTCATTTTTGGATACTATTTCTTTAAAGCAATTCAGAGTCAAAATGTCAGTTCAGGCTTTTTCTTTTTGTTTTCTTTAAATGCATTTGAACAAACTCTCGATGTTGTCCCTGTAGGTGTGTAGTGTGCATGTGTGATTTTGAGTCTCGTCAACTGTTGAGAGTACTGCCCTGTAATCATGAATTCCATGCCAAGTGTGTCGACAAATGGCTGAAGGTAAGCAATCTTGCAAATGTATTCATTTAATTCATTTTAACCATTTATTTAATTCATTAGTAGTAGTGGTGGTAGTAGATAGATATTGATTTAGTTTAATGTATTTAAAAATGTAACTAGCACTAATCTTTGTGCTATTGTGACAGCGTGTTTATGCAGATAGATTTGCCTAACCTACTGCTTGTCTTCAGTTATGATCTATATATTTCTTAGACCTATTTGACCATATCTGTCCTCCTCTGTCTTCTAGGCTAACAGAACCTGTCCTATTTGCCGAGCCGATGCCTCTGAAGTCCAGCGGGATTCTGAGTGACGCTGCTCCCCGAACACGAACACACACCACTGAACACTTCAGTCATTCTCCCACCGTTACATTCAGTTAACTTCCACATGCATAATTACTCCTCGCACACAGATGACTGCTGCAAAGATTCATAAAAACTTTATGCATCAAAAGCATCGTTTGCTATTCATCTATGAATATCCAACTAATTGAGACACACACAAACTCATCCCTTTGGATGTTTGATCACTAATTCTTTGAGTGGAAGTCCAAAGATTATGGTTCATATTATCATTCTGGTTCTGAGATTGTTTTTTCTTTTCTTTTTTTTAATATAAATCTATATATAGTTTAGTTCTGCCCTTTGGGGACGGGTGTTGGTATGTTGCTGTGTGTGTGTGTGTGTGTGTGTGTGTGTGTGTGTGTGTGTGAGAGTGTGAGTGTGTGCACTAACATTCCCGGCTATGTGAGCACACTGTGGTGTGGTGGTCTTTACGAAGGTTAATGTTGTGAGCATGGGCTTTTATATTTTACCAACAAATATAGCTATATATAAATATGTATGTATGTATGTATCAATATAGAGGGACAAATTACAAAATTCATACTGTTTTTTTTTTTTTTTTTGGGTTATAAAAAAATTATGGAACTGTCTTTTTCCAAAAATGGAACAAAAGATTCAAATGATATCTATAAATAAAACGGGGCTTTTGGGTGGGTCTTGCTCAATTATGATTTAGCAGTCTTTATAGAATTGGAAAACTGTGAGTTGTGTGTGTGCTTCTGTGTGAAAGAGTGTGTATTTGAGAATCGGTTGTTTGTTATTTATCCCATATGTATGGTACAGAACACTGGCTTGTCGCTCTCACGTTTCTTCTCGTCTGGGATTGGCTGAGGATGCGCACTGACATGACATTTGATTGGTTTGGAGGTCCTTCGATGTATACTGCTGCAGAATTTTTTTGTTTTTTCAGTTTTCTTTGCCGTCGGTCACATTTGCCTTTAAAATAACCTTTTTTAAGAAAAAACATTGTGTATTTCTAATCCATAGCCTGTCCTGCAGATTGATTATGTAATCAAGTCACCACTTTTCTCTTTTAGCACTTAATGTCATAGTTTACCCCAAAATGGACATTTAGCAGAAAATGTACTCTTATAAATGTTCTTCTTCTGTTGAGCCCAATAGATATTTTGAAGAATGTTGGTTACCCAGCAGTTTACATCCATTGTATTTTTACTTCCCAAACTATAGACATCATTGGCTGCAAGCAGCTGTTATATTACTAACATTCTTCAAAATATCTTCTGTTGTTCTCAACAGAAGAAAGAAACTGATAGGTTTGCAACAACTGAAGGGAAATTCAAATTTAGAGTAAAAAAATAATGACATTTTCTTTTTTTTTTGAACTCCTTTAAGACTTTCATTTCTTAAAATAGTGATCCTTCATCTTTTTAAACCCGAGCTAAAGTTTCATTTTTGTGACTTTAGTCATTAACATTGCCGCAATACCCCTGAGTTTACCAAAATTAGCTGTCACTTTTAATTTAGGTCATTATTTGATTTCATATGCCTTAAAATTTAGTAATCAAAGACTCCGTCTTGGATGTGTGTATGTACAATGAGTGTTCAAAGAGTACAGATTATATCGTAGCATTTCGGTTTCTTTAAAAAGGGAAACGCACAGATTCTGCAGGACCAAATGGAGGGCAATACACACAAACCCCTTGAGAAATGTGTCATTTTAGGTACCTTCCTTTCATCCCTGCAAGGCTCTTGGTCTTAGTAAACGGTTTATGTCTCTTGTCCTTTCATTTGCTCTCTCACTGCCCTCTCTATGTAGTGTTTTTTTTCTTTTTTATAATATATACAGCCTTCCAGTGCACCCACTCTTACAGCCTCCATAAGGCTGTTATAGCCATTCATAGCCATGTGCGTTACTTTATAATGAACACTTGAGATGCGTTATGACTTAGACGTGTGTTTGTATGTGTATGATTGTATTCTGTCATGCATTGTTATCGTTATGAATGGATATAACTGCCTCTGTGTGGCATTATGTAGGCTCTATGACTGGTGTAGAAAGTGTCATATGAATTGTGATGTAGTCTCAGAGCCTGCAGTGTCTTAATGAGAGATGCCTTTAAACCATTCTCCAGTGTCGTCCGCTTCAGTGTCACAAGTCGAATTCATGAGCAGAAAATGATGAATTCTTTATTCTTTGCAAACAACAAATGTGCATTACCTTACTTTGTCATTCTGTGTTCTAGAAGTTTGATTTTTCCCTGCTTGGTACAATAGCAGTTACCTCAGTTTTACTATTTATGTTTTTTTCCCCTTAATCTTTTGCAACACCAATAAGAGAGCTTATGATTTCTCTTGCATTTGTTTATTGGTTGTTTTAATTCTTACCATTAAAAATACAATTGTATCATTTAACATGTTGTAGTTTCATATGTATAATATCTGTAACCAAAATCATTTGAAGGCTTGATATAAAACTTTTTAACAAACATCTGTACTTTTTTTTTTTTTTTCTTTTCTTTTCTACACACACACACATACAGACATATGGAATGCCACGTCTGCCAAAATAAAAAAATAAAAAAAAAAATATATATATATATATATATATATATATATATATATATATATATATATATATATATATATATATATATATATATATATATATATATATATATATATAATAAATATACATAGAAAAGCAAAAAACTAAAATAATTTATACATTTATTTCCTTATTTATGTATATATTTATTTTTTCCCATATTTATTTATTTCTTCTTTTATTCATTTATTTATTTATTTCTTCCTACACACACACATATATGTGTATGAGAGATATTTCTAGTTATGCTTCACTACGTAGTGCAAATTATTTTTTTTCTTTGTCTCTTCTCCCTATTCCCAGTCTTTTGAATTTCATAGGGTGGCTCAGTAATAAATGTATAATGTTCTCTTCCTTGACATTTCTGTTCTTTTCTTTTTCCATTCATTATCCCATTTCTTTATCTCTGTTGTTTTCATTCTTGTTTCAAGTTTACTGTTTGGTTAAAGGAGTATTTCGACCCCTTCAAAAATGCAAAACATTGAATGTTTTTACTTGGACATTTTTAACCCAGCATGGAATTCTAGAATGAATTTTTTTTTTTTTTTTTGAAGTCACTCTCAATTATTTTCATTTACTATGTCAAAGAAAGAAAAGTTTTTAGTGTACTCACCCTCAAGTCTTTCAAAATCTGACATTATACTACAGGACACAAACATGTATAGATGAATGTCTAAACGGAAAGTTCATGCAGGATTTAAGAAGCAAGGTTTTTGGAGAAGATCAACTTAAAGACTTTGAATACTGTCCACTCTGTGTATGAAAGAGCAGCTCAGACATTCTGGGTATACAGCACAGTGTTTTGGCTAATGGTTGATTATTTCCGGATGTGGCTGTCTTCAGAGAAAGTGTGGTCTCAGTCCACATGAAGTAATGCTGACTAACTGATTGGCCACTCTGCTTCTGGGAATAATGACGGCACAGGACTTTCACAACAACACAATCCCACACAGAAAGTTGTGCGCACATGGTAACAAGGTTGATAAAGTTACCAAAAACTACCTCTTTGACTCTAAAGAAGAAAATTCACTGAACTTAGGTAATGTTTGCAAGATTTGTGGCTTTGTCTGAGGCACATAATAGTAGTTTTGTAACTGCCCATATATATAAAATTCAAAACAATATTCATAATTACCTACATGATGATAAGTTACTAAAACAGCTTCTTTTTTGCAGTCAATAAATGGATAATATTGATACGGAGAGTGATAATAATAATAGATTTCAATGAAGGAGAAAAACTCTTCCAGCAGAGGGCGCATGGAGACTGAAATAAATGAAAACATGGCATTGCACATTGACATGTGATTTAATTGACACTCCATTCATGAAGAATGATCTGAATCAGGTCTGTTGTTGAATAAGCGAGACATACAGAGCTGTGGGTCCCCAGCACAGAACTAAAAACCACTGGTCGACAACAGGCTATCTAAAGAAGAAACTTTTATTTTACTTTATTTAAACATAATGTTGTCTTATAGCATCCAGCTTATACCTTAATTTCCATTAACATTAATGTACATTTAAAATACATTTGCTATTATAACGAAAAGAAAAAAACAACAACACTCTTGGGTAACAGCTATAATTTGCTATAATTTTAATTATTGTAAATGATTTAAATTATCGGTTTTCATTTTAATTTAGCAGTTTAAGTAAATAATTTTGTTTCTTTTTTATTTTTATTCGTTCTTTTTGTGTTAGTAAAGTTTTCACTCTGTATTTCGGTTTTAGTTACATAATTTTTATGTTTATTTCAGGTAGTAATTATTTTATTTCAACTAACAAATAGACCAGTGTTAGCTCCAAAATGGACTTTTCCTCACTGCTTTGTGCCTGATCAGTTTTACAAGCTCAATATGATTAGTGTTGGAGTGGATTTATGTCTAGGACATTGTCAGCTTGTGGGCACTTCTTCCACCAATGCCCACTTTACTTCTGCTTAAAACTTTTCAACCCTTTTGTCTATAGCCTGATTTCTTCTGCTTTTCTCCTCATTTTGAGTTGACTGCAGCACCACCAACAGGTTCACACTGTAAGATAAAAAAGAAGAAATATTTGAACCTTGAACTTCTTGGCCTAAATAATTCTTAATTCTCTAAATCAGGAATATTTTTATTTGGCTACTCAGGTAGCTGATATGCTGTAATGATATTCATCATTCTGAACAAAACCTTAACATGAAGTTTTTATATGTCTTCAATTCTGTCCAAACAATTCACAGGCTCACGAATTTATAATTAGAAATGCAAAAAATATTTTGGGTTTGAAAATATTATTTCTTATATTTATTTACATACTAAATTCTTGGTCTTTTTAAAGCCACTTCTAAAGGTGTGGTCACATTAACTGTTGTTCTGCGACTCTTCGCTGAAAAATTCAGTAATTTTAACAGGAATCCATACGATTTTGCAAGTGACTTTAGTGTGAGCTGTGCTTCAATACAATAGACAATGGACCTTGTTTTGACCGGAAAGTTCACTAATGTGACCGTACCTGCAAAAATGAAACGCTATACAAAGGTCAGAAATGAACAAGGGCTTATGGGGGGATATAGGGCAGTACATCCTGTTGATTGTTTAAATCTGTTACCTTATATTTAACTTCTAGGCCTAGTGCTATATCTAGATAAGCTAATATATCAAATGTATTATAGCAGCATGTTTTTTGTCTTTCGATACATCATAAATTATTTACAGCTTACTATAATATGTGATGATTTGATTTTATAGATAACAGTAACTGAGTAGCTTTGTTTAATTAATTGATTCAGGGGTCAAGTGTTTGACGGATTAATTAGCCTACATAAGGTGTGATTTTCTATGCTTAACACTCTAAAAACGGCTGGGTTATTTTTTAACCCAAAATGTTGGGTTGAGTATGTTGGGTCATTTTGTTGGGTTATTTTATTTCTTTTTAAACACTTTTGGGTAGTTTCAATTTACCAGGTGTTGGGTTAAACCTGCTGGGTTGCGTCGCTGGGTTGTTTCAGGCCAGCGCTGGGTTATTTAACACGCCTTGAAGATGTTTAAATCGCTCCCCAACTGTCACTTTGGAAGAACAACGGGGCAAAGCCACGGCTTTCAACTGTTTTAAGGTAAGTTTATTTAATTTTTTCTTTAATAATTATTTTAAATTGGCAGAATTATAACTTTTTTTGCGCAAACAATACTGTTAAACGTCTAACAGTTACAGGCCAACATTATTTACGTTAAATGATGAACTGTTCGCCTCAAACGGCCAACCTACGTTACGTGACTCGAATAATCATGTTAAGATATCTGAGACGACATATTAATACAGTTTTTATTAAGTTTCAGACAGTGACGGATGGCTGAAATATGCGAATAACTGTGAAAATAGAGGAAAAAGTAGTTTCTGACACTGAAAAGCGAATTTGACATTTAAGTGAGTCAAATGAGTTCAAAAAGTGAATACGACATTCTGCTCTAATGTAAACGCATGCAGTTGTCCATATCGACATGTAAATCATACAAATTACGTGCAATATAGTCGGACCGCAGGTCTAAGAGAACCGACGATCCAGTTCAAATAAACCGGTTCAGTCTAACAAAGTGATTCCCGGAAAATAATCGACGTCTCAGGGCATTTCAAAGTGCGCGGATGCACAGCGAGTGTGGTAGGCCGCGTTAGTGAGGTGATTTTATGCTTTTGTGGTTTATAAAGTCTTTTTACATACAAGTTATAACTCAAAATGTTGTTTTTTCCTGTCAGAAAAGCACATGGATACATTTGTGAGAGAAAAACTCGTCGAGTGCAGCCTTATTGAGGCGTCTAACGGTAAGTTCATGTTTATTATACATTTTACATAATTGCTTGTCTGTTATAATCAACTAACGTTAACCCTCACGTAACTTAAACGCACATATATTTTTATTTCGTGCTATAGTTAAAGCTGCACTTAGTAACTTTGTGTTCAGAATATACATTATTTATGAGCGTAAACATCATAAACATACAGATCGTGTTTTTGACTTGTCCTTATCACTTTGGTACACCTATAAGTGTTTATATATGGACTGTTTTAAAGCTGCGGAGTAACCCAGTACCTGCGTGACTTGTCATAGAAATGTCTTTGAGCGCTTTCAGTGTGATCTCCCTTACTGTGCCAGCGACTGTCAGTGTTTGATAAAGCCAGGATATTAACATAAAACTGTGATTTATAATGACTGGAACATCCCATTGATTAGACAGTTTGAAAGCACAACTTTCAGCCAATCACTAGAGCATATTCTGCTTCTGAAGACCAACTCATAGGTGAATTTAACTCATAAACATGATGGACTCAATTTCATGATGAACTTCACACAGTTAATTGAACTGATTCACTGTTATTAAAACCATTTTTTTTTTTTTTTTTTACTTTATTTTAAAGGTTGGAACAAACATGGAATTCCTTAACCGAGCAGAGTCGACAAAACCCCATACAATTGTTGTGGCGATTTAAAAATGCCAGCAGATCTCTCAGGCATTGATCATAATCAATGGACAGGTAAGGATATTCTGGACAATTTTCAAAAGGAATTGCAAATTGTATATTTAATTGCAGTTTTCCACATGTGGACGCATACATTGTGACATAGTCCGAATGCAATTGAAAAGCCTTACACAGAAAGCTGTCAATTTGTGTCAAGCGTGGGACTATACTATGGGGCGTGTTTTTTATTGGGATATATTCTGTAGTTTTTACCCCAAATCTCTCACTGTTTGTACTCTGCTGCACATCAGCAAAACAACATTGCAGTTCTACTCCGATTTACCTATTTGCATCTTACCCTATATTTTATTCCTCAGGTGAAAAGTTTAATGGTGAATATTGACCAATAGTACCATGTGGCTCTAACAGTTAGCAGGCTATAGTAGCTGCATTTGGGGTAAAAATGACAGAATTATTTATTGTGTAAGGTGCAAAGAATATTAGGAGATCCGGGTTGCACTGTCTGTTCTTTAACACGCATCTCTGTTCTTTAACACGCATCTGTCTGTTCTTTAACACGCATCCTTTAGTAGTGCCTTAACCTCCATTGTTCAAAGCATTTTGGCACAATTGTCTTTGAGTGACATCACCTCCCAATACAAACACTCTCCATAGTATGGTCCCACCTCTGGCAAAATTGACAGTTTTCAATGTGAATCATTGGAAATTCAGATGCTAAAGTAATTGCGATTCCATTTGAGTTTTGACAGGTAACGTGCGACACAGTGAAAAAACAGACATGGTAATTACCTCATGTACTTGTTCTTATGTTGCATCTATGCTAACATTAGTCTGTTTCTCTCTTATTCTGAGGTCACCGTAGCCACCAGATCCAGTATGTATCCAGATCAGATGGTGGATCAGCACCTAGAAAGGACCTCTACTGCCCTGAAAGACAGTGGAGACCAGGACAACTAAAGCCCCAGATACAGATCCTCTGTAAAGACTCAGAGGACCACCAGGACAAGACCACAGGAAACAGATGATTCTTCTGCACAATCTGACTTTGCTGCAGCCTGGAATTGAACTACTGGTTTCGTCTGGTCAGAGGAGAACTGGCCCCCAACTGAGCCTGGTTTCTTCCAAGGTTTTTTCTCCATTCTGTCACCGATGGAGTTTCGGTTCCTTGGTTTTCCTAAGTTGGGGACCATTAAGATCAAGCGATATCATCGACTTGATCGCACAGAGGGACGATACATCACTGAATCAATGATGAACTGACTTTAACTGAAAACTGAGTGTTTACTGTTATCCCTTTACATTATTACACACTATTTTCCTTTTTAATATTGTAAAGCTGCTATGATGCAGTATTTGATCAATATGACAGGATTATTACTCATAATACATGGAAAATACAGCTGCAAAGGGACTTTGAAACTGAAACAGTAATTTTTGTTCTGTGTTTTTGAAACAGTGTTTTTATTCAATATTTGCAATTGTGTTTGGATTATGTCACAATGTGTCTTTATCTCATTTCCTTTTGAAAATTGTCCTTCCGTTGACAGGCTCTATAGCAGAGTACACTGCTCTCAGGTGTAGATCTTTGCTTCAGAGCTTAAGTGTTTGACAATAGTACACCCAAAAATGAAAATTGTCATTAATTATTCACCCTGGTCTGAAACCTCTCGAATTTCAATTTGTGTTCTGAAGATGAACGAAGGTCTTACAGGTTTGTAACGACATGAAGTTGAGTAATAAATGACAGAATTTTCATTTTTGGGTGAACTATATGTTGAACTACCCTAAGCAGTGCACATCTACCTACATATGAGTCTTTATATACTTGATATAAATTTAAGGACATCTTTAAATAATTTTACATTTAAATTTAAAGAATGTTAATTGTCAATGTCATTTCACTGTGTATTTAAATAGCTAAACATGTCAAAATGCAATAGTTAAACAGCTAGACAGGTCACTCAGAAATAATTTTCTTATTTATTGCAACTGTAATTCTGTGATTTTTATTTTATTTATTTATTTTGCATTTGCTGGAAACAAAAAAAAAAGGAAAAATTCCATATTGTTTGTCATTGGTACAAATTTTTGAATGTCAGATGGCATTAAAATTATTTTTTAACAGTCTAAATTACCTGTATTCTTCATTATTTATTAATCCATGATTGCTTTGTTAAGCAAAAGTAAAATTATGAGAATAACCCAGCAAGAATAACCCAGAATCATAAAAATGCAAACCCACAAATGGTAAAACTGACTCTAACTTGGGTTTTCTCAATAACCCAGCATGCTGGGTTAAAATGTGTAAACCAGCATGTTGGGTTACTTTAACCCAGCACGTGTTCTGTCCAATATTTACCCAGCGCTGGGTTGCCAATTGGGTTATTTTTAACCCAGCCATTTTTAGAGTGAAGAGTCTTAATTAAGGTTAAAAAAATACTGAAAATCATTTCTAGCAGGGGACAAATACAGCCTCTTATAACATTTCTGACAATGTATTGAGCACAGGCCAAGTGTTTTCTGTTTATCCACTGCACTTGCATATTTCTAGAAATCTCTGTCTCCCTCTATCCATGGGTTTACAACTTTTTCCAATTATGAGTTTACCAAACATTTCTGCAACCATTCATATACTGGTATTTCCTTTAGTAAATGCAAATCTAGTTTTACTTTATATTAATAACTTTATTGTAGCCTACTAAATTGGGTATTAAATAAATTGGTATAAAAAAATACGTTTAATATAATATAATAAATATATATATATATATATATATAGAGAGAGAGAGAGAGAGAGAGAGAGAGAGAGAGAGAGAGAGAGAGAGAGAGAGAGAGAGAGAGAGAGAGATGTCTGGCCGTAACTGGAGCGGTAACGGAACTGCTCTATTGTTCTCGTTAAATTCCTTTCCCCCGCGTCGCTCTCGCGCATGCCACTCTCCCGTCCTTTAGGAGAAGAGAGCGAGTGGCGGATGCGCGCGCCTTGCTGCCCCTTACGCATTGGCTGAACGGAGACCTGGTGTTTTTTTAGCTTATATTTTTAGCAGCGGAGGTCGGACTCGTATTGCATCGCGCGTGATAGAAAGTGCAGTTCATCTGCAGTGCTGCTGAGCGCTGGAGAACCGCAGTGTGTTGCGCTGTGAACGCTCGAGCTCAGCATACTGAACGAGTCCCCTATTACGGCGAAGGGTCTGAAGTAAACACGCAGGTCTGCTGTTCGAGGAGCGCTGGATATATCATCTAGGCTGTCTTGCTAAGACGGTTTTTTTTATTATTTGGTGGAAATGGCCAGTCCTGGAGACGACTCGGCTTCAAACGCCTATCTGGATCAAGCTGAATCTGCTGACGCTAGCCCAGAACCAGCGTTTCAGGAGGCTCAAAAATGGATCGAGGTGAGTTAACCAAACATGCTCATTAAGGTGGAAGTAAACATTATTTTTTTTTTATTTCGACACTCATATAAAGAGGTTGCCTTACGCTCTGAACATCTAATAAATATTGCACAGGTACCTGACGTAAGTGCGTAGCGTGTGGAACGGGTTTGGTTTCAACAGCGGGCAATGAAGCCCAGCAGCGCGGGGATCATGTGCGCGGGATTCGGGGACTGTAATCGGACTAGCGCGGCTTTGATGGCTCACCGATTTTTTTTTCTCTCACGTGACAGCCATCAGCCTTTTTAAATTAGCTGCTGGATTTTATACTGTAGGTCGCCTATCAATGGGATGCTTTTGCAAACAAATTATTATTAATTTGGAAGATGTGCAAGAGAAACAGAAGGATGTAGAAATAGTCTGCCAACAGGCACGCCTCCTTGAGGTGGAAGCCAAGAGACACGCCCCCTTGTCCTTCACAGACCACGCCCCTCATCACGGCAGCTCACAAGCTCGGTCAATCAGCTTGTTTTCACCTTACTGTCTATGGTTTTCGCCGAGCATTTGTGGCCTACACAGTATTTATTTGGCCTTGCTTTTTTTTTTTTTTTTTTTTTTTTAATTCACTGTAAAGTATAGCATGTGAATGTAGTCCATCCCCAGAGATATTACAGGTTTTAGGTCTTGGTATTAATATTGTGACCTATTTTACAAGTCGTGGATTGGATAGGGAGAATCCAAACGTCACTGATCTAGATTTGAGGTTGAGTCTTGTGCATTAGATGGGGCTTTCAGTATTTTAGATGCCATGGACCCCAGATGTCATCATTCTTGTGCGAGGGACCCACACTAATTTGATAATTTTTATGCACTTTTATATGGTACATGTTCTTGTGGTGCTAAGTTCTATGGCTTTTTCTTTTTTTGCTGAAAAAAATAGGAACCGCAGTATTTCCTTATAATTGTATCGTTCTACAAAATTTTTCATAGCGACCCACATATAGACACTATTTTCATATTGTTAGTTAATTCAGAATTTATGTGGTTTATAGTGATTTCATAAATCCCACCTAAATTATAGACCAGGTTGCCATGCCATAATTCATTCATGCACTTTTTCTGCATTACTGTTTGTCCATTCTGTCTTTCTGCCCATGTGTTTCTCTGGTATGCCAGTAACACAGGCAGGAGCTCATGCATTTTAGGACGATCAGTATAAATAGACAGGCTTAAATAGCCTAGCACCCTGCTGCTCGCAAATAGTTTTAACTAAATTGGCACAGAGAGAGACATGCTTCTTCTGTCTCCTGCTAAAAATGCTTTTTCCTTAGCGAGTCATTGAAAGAGCTAGAACATTACAGACCAAAGCATATGGCAGACTGAAGCATGAACAGCAGACTGCAGTACAAAGATACACGAAGCTCTCTTAAGACACATATAGATTGAGCTTCCCTATAATGGTCAGCTTAAAGAGGGTCAATGTCAATATGGAGAAGGCAAGGTGATGGACAATATAATATTGATATATAGGTCACATAATACAATGATGAAACAAGAAACACTTGTAGAAAATCACACTACCCAATATTTCACAAAAAAATCATGAAATTTACTAAACAAAACAATGATCAGTGAAACAAATAAGAATGTCCGATATATCAAACTTGAGAAAATAGTAGCGCTCCTAACAGGAAAAAATAGATCATTGTATTGCAGGTGCGTAGAGCCAGTAGGATACTTGAAAATAAACAGGAAAGTGGCTAACCACACACTGATCCACTCCAGACTGAAAACTGTTTTTTTTTATTCTATCAATTGCATCGTGCAAAAAGAGCAAAGTGAGAGTGAATTAAAAACAGATGGACGCAAGCAGACGTTTCAGCACATTTCTATCTTCATTGCTCACTTAACAAACAACATTCACCCTTTTTAAATAGGTCAGCATTTAATAACTATCAGCTGAATTCAGTTCTGTCAGGTGAATCTCAATTATCACAAGCAGAATTCCAAGAGAGTTTGATCATTGACATATATTAAGCAGAATATTACAACTTCAAAGAATAATCAAATATTACAAATACAACAAACACAGCAGGAGACAGAGAAGACGAATTTAAATAAACGTATGCATTTAGCAGACACTTTTATCCAAAGCGACTTCTAATTCAAGCTAACAATTTTCTCCTAACAAGATGAAGCAGTAACCACAACCATTTTTCCAAAAATCAAAAGAGTTCTAGTTTTCATTAATAACCTCTGGAAATAAAGATTTAAGTGATGTTTTGTAGACTTTTTCAGTCTTGAGTGGATCAGTGTGCGGTTAGCCACCATCCTGTTTATTTTCAAATTTGAAGGTAAAGAAAATGTAAGTTTGAAATACAAGCCAATGTAACCCTGTTTCATAGGGCTTTACTAAACTTTTATACCCTTTCCAACAAAATGTTTACATTGAATGACTCTAATGCCAAGCAGTTATAAAAGTAAATTGAATTATCTATCTATCTATCTATCTATCTATCTATCTATCTATCTATCTATCTATCTATCTATCTATCTATCTATCTATCTATCTATCTATCTATCTATCTATCACAAATAATTCATATAAGAAATGAGAACTGAATTATTATATATCTTTTTTCATGTTTAAAGTATTACAGTTTTTCTCAGTCGCCTTAGTACATTTCTCGAATCATCCTTGAGATTTGCAAAACAGTAAGTGCATTTCCCAAAACAACTCGTACAAATAGCAAAACACCATGGATTACCTGCAAAAGCCAGTCTCTTGCTCAAAATCCTTAGTTCATCTCTCAAAAATAAAGATCTGTGTCAATGATCATGTCAGTGCCATCAGAATGACAAGTCCTTGTGTCATAGTTTATGGATAAGACTAAGTCATGTTGTGAATATAACAGTGTACTCTGGAGGGATGTTCTGATGTAAACTGTGTCAACATTTTGGATGACAGTTACTGTATTGAACAGTATGCTATATGCTTATGTATGCCATATAATAATTTCAAAAGTACAAATTTACACATTACGGTATGTGGGATATTGATTGAAAGAGACTGGATAGAATTCCCAGTTACACTTTTACAGTACTAGTGGTCTGACCCAAAAATAAAAATAAATAAATCTTTACAATGCCATCGTGATATAGAAAAGGAAAAAGAAATATGGGCACAAAGATGAAAATAAGTCAATTTTCTGAATTTGTAACTCCTTTGTTGTCCTCTGTCTAAGCTTTCCAACTGAAGATCCATGAGATGAACCTTGAGAAATGGTTTATCATCTACATTCTCTTCATTAGTCAAGATTCACTTGCACAATTCATGCCAAATGTACAAAAAGTCTAATAATAATGTGTAAAAAAAAAAAAGTGCTTGGCAGTTTATGACAACTAGATTAACCATTTTGCATTTAATGACTTATACGATGGACTAGAGACTAGATGTTTTGAGGGGTAAGACTATTGCACAGAAAACTGTATAATAAATTTTGAGCGACATGACATTAGCAACTAATAATGTAGGAAATATGCAGATAAATGCACATAATCAATTGCATGAATGTACAAAAGCAATCACAACTTGTTCAAAAGAATGAGAAACTGGTTTATGATGTGTATAAATGACTAGATGATGTAGAGGTTGTACAAATAGTTTTGAGAATTTCATTTCTGATTTGAGAAATGCACCAAAGAGACTGAGAAAAACTGTATTATTATTATCATAGATGATAAAATGTTGTTTTTTTTGGGGGGGGGGGGTGTATTAGATGACATTTTACAACCTCTGCTTATCTCTACTTATTATTAGTATTTACCTTGACAAACAATCATGAAGGTTGTCAGTGTGTTCCTCTTATGTATGATCTCATTTCCTTTATTATTTTATTTTATTTTTTTGGGGTTGTATTATGTTACTTTGATTTGGTGTCTACATGTTTTTCTTTGTTAAAAAGAAAAAAGAAATGGGCCTAACCATATATCGGCCTGTAACTTGATGTCTGTATATTAGGATTGTTTTTAGACCGAGTATCATATGTCCAGTCTTTGTTTTGGTAGCACCTCTCATAGGGCTCATAGGTGTGTGCTGGATTGCTCATGTGACATTATACGGAAACTGTGTGAGGAAACACTCCCAGTGCACCTGTCGGTTAGAGACGGACAGCAGCAACCACATTGCATTACAGAAAATCCTTCTCTGCCTGGGCCTATCATATTTCAAGAGCCCTGGAGTTCCTCTCCCATTGACGATCGCGTTTCAGAGCACTTCTCTCTTTCTCTGCCCGTTTCTTTCCATCCTACTATTTGACCACCACTGTCATAGTCGCCTTGGAGAACATATGACATGTCCCGTTGATTGCACATCAACTTGTGCTCCTCTTTGAGTGCATTTAGAGCGTCTATCTGGGAAAATCAAGAGTATGAGGTCAAGTGTATTTGTGTGTGTGTGTGTGTGTGTTAAGAGCTGGTATATTTGAGTACAGATGGCTCCATTTGGTCATATGACCTGATAAAGCCAGCTGTCACAGCTGTGCAGTCACATACATACGGATTAAATGATACAGCTCACAGTGACAGAGATTTGGGAGGTAGACACAGGCTCTCTACCCAATTCACTTTAATTTTATACAGTCATTTAAGAACACAGGGACTCAAATCACAGACTAAATATGTGCTCTCCATTATGCCATTGGCTATGGTTTGCTTTCAAGTATTCAGGGTGACCACAAAGACACAGATTAAGCCAAATGACCTTCAGTCCAACTGTTTCTGTGACTAAGATTCAATTCAATTCAATTCAAGTTTATTTGTATAGCGCTTTTTACAAAACAAATCGTTACAAAGCAACTTTACAGAAAATTATGTTTCTACAATATTTAGTAGTAGCTAGTAGTTTGTGCACATTTGACAGGATTTTAGAAAAACTAAAAAATAATAATAATACAAGACGTAGTCAGCTAGACGATGAACTATCAATATTATTAATTAAGTTATTATATGATTCAGTCACACATTTAGGAATAATTGTTAGTTCTGTTTGTTCATTCAGGGTTAGCATCATCTGAGGTCCTCTGATGGTCAGCATCATCTCTTCTCAGGTGTTCTGGATCCAGACTGGAGCTTGTGTAAATCCTAGTTACCACGGGATGTGAATCCCGTGGCAAAACATAGAACACATAGAAACAAAATACAGACATCATTAGCATAGCTGCTGATCCAACAAAGTAAAATTAGTTTAACCCAAGCTAATGAATAAAAATGCACCTTTGATCAGATGCAACTACAATCACAATTAAAAAGATACATTATTCGAATGCTTGGCGAAAGAGATGTGTTTTTAATCTAGATTTAAACAAAGAGAGTGTGTCTGAACCCCGAACATTATCAGGAAGGCTATTCCAGAGTTTGGGAGCCAAATGTGAGAAGGCTCTACCTCCTTTAGTGGACTTTGCTATCCTAGGAACTACCAAAAGTCCAGCGTTTTGTGACCTTAGGGTGCGTGATGGGTTGTAACGTGGTAGAAGGCTAGTTAGGTACGCTGGAGCTAAACCATTTAGGGCCTTATAAGTAAGTAATGATAATTTGTAACTGATGCGGAACTTAATAGGTAGCCAGTGCAGAGACTGTAAAATTGGGGTAATATGATCATATTTTCTTGACCTCGTAAGGACTCTCGCTGCTGCATTTTGGACGACCTGTAGCTTGTTTATTGAAGAAGCAGGACAACCACCTAGAAGTGCATTACAATAGTCCAGTCTAGAGGTCATGAATGCATGAACTAGCTTTTCTGCATCAGAAACAGATAACATGTTTCGTAGCTTGGCAATGTTTCTAAGATGGAAGAATGCAATTTTTGTAACATTGGAAATATGATTTTCAAAAGACAAATTGCTGTCTAATATAACACCCAGATTTCTGACTGTAGAGGAAGTAACAGTACATCCGTCTAGTTGCAGATTGTAATCTACAAGATTCTGTGTAGTGTTTTTTGGTCCAATAATTAATATCTCCGTCTTATCCGAATTTAATTGGAGAAAATTCTTTGTCATCCAATCTTTTACATTTTTAACACAATCTGTTAGCTTAGATAATTGGGAAGTTTCATCTGGTCTCGTTGATATATATAGCTGAGTATCATCAGCATAACAGTGGAAGCTAATTCCGTATTTTCTAATAATATTACCAAGGGGCAACATGTATATTGAAAATAGAAGGGGACCTAGGACGGATCCTTGTGGCACTCCATATTTTACTGATGATAAATGAGATGACTCCCCATTTAAGTAAACAAAATGGTAGCGATCGGACAGGTAGGATCTAAACCATCTTAGAGCCTGCCCTTGAATACCTGTATAGTTTTGTAATCGATCTATGAGTATGTTATGATCTATGGTGTCGAACGCAGCACTAAGATCAAGTAAGACTAGAAATGAGATGCAGCCTTGGTCTGACGCAAGGAGCAGGTCATTTGTAATTTTAACAAGTGCAGTTTCTGTGCTATGGTGGGGCCTAAAACCTGACTGAAATTCTTCATACAGATCATTTTTATGCAGGAAGGTGCTCAATTGAGCAGACACAACTTTTTCTAAAATTTTAGACATAAATGGAAGATTTGAAATAGGCCTATAATTTGCCAGTACACTAGGATCTAGTTTTGGTTTCTTAATAAGAGGCTTGATAACCGCCAGCTTGAATGGTTTTGGGACGTGTCCTAAAGATAACGACGAGTTTATGATATTGAGAAGCGGTTCTTCGGCTACAGGTAACAGCTCTTTCAGTAATTTAGTGGGTACAGGATCTAATAAACATGTTGTTGGTTTAGATACAGTGATAAGTTTATTTAGCTCCTCCTGTCCTATGGTTGTAAAGCACTGCAGTTTATGTTTGGGTGCGATGGATGAAACTGAAGTGTTAGATGCTGTAGAATCTACATTCGCTATTGTATTTCTAATGTTATCTATTTTATCAGTGAAGAAATTCATAAAGTCATTACTATTTAACGTTGGTGGAATATTTGAATCAGGTGGCGTCTGGTAATTTGTTAACTTAGCCACTGTGTTAAATAAAAACCTTGGATTGTTTTGGTTATTTTCTATGAGTTTGTGTATATGCTCTGCCCTAGCAGTTTTTAGAGCCTGTCTATAGCTGGACATACTGTTTTTCCATGCAATTCTAAAAACTTCTAAGTTAGTTTTTCTCCATTTGCGTTCAAGACTACGAGTTACTTTCTTGAGAGAGTGAGTATTACTGTTATACCATGGTACAGTACGTTTTTCTCTAACTTTTTTCAATTTGATTGGGGCAACAGCTTCTAATGTATTAGAGAAAATAGTGCCCATGTTGTCAGTAATTTTGTCTAATTCATGTGTATTTTTGGGTACAAATAGCAGTTGAGATAGATCAGGCAGGTTATTTGCGAATCTGTCTTTGGTGGCTGGAACAATAGTTCTGCCCAGACGGTAACGCTGCGACATATAGTTAATATCAGTTATACGCAGCATGCACGATACGAGGAAATGGTCTGTAATATCATCACTTTGAGGTACAACATCTATAGCAGTAAGATCGATGCCATGCGATATAATTAAATCTAGTGTATGATTAAAACGATGAGTGGGCCCGGTGACATTTTGCTTGACTCCAAAGGAGTTTATTAGGTCAGTAAACGCAAGTCCTAATGTATCATTTGTATTATCAACGTGAATATTAAAATCTCCCATGATTAGCGCCTTATCAACTGTAACTAGAAGGTCTGAGAGGAAATCTGCAAATTCTTTTAGGAATTCTGTATACGGCCCTGGTGGTCTATACACAGTAGCCAGAGCAAGAGATACATTAGATTTCTTTTGCATGTCTGACAGAGTAACATTTAGCATTAGTA
This sequence comes from Carassius auratus, assembly GCF_003368295.1. Lineage (NCBI taxonomy): Eukaryota > Metazoa > Chordata > Actinopteri > Cypriniformes > Cyprinidae > Carassius > Carassius auratus. The sequence goes on from NC_039268.1 coordinate 7,191,901, forward strand.
TTTCAAAAGAGTTAAACCTGTATCCTGTTTTCTGGGTAACATTGAGAATATCACTATATATTGTTGCAACACCCCCGCCACGACCAGTCTGACGGGGCTCATGCTTATAACAGTAGTTTGGTGGAGTAGACTCATTTAGACCAAAATAATCATTTGGTTTTAGCCAGGTTTCAGTCAAGCAGAGTAAATCAAAACTATTATCTGTGATCATTTCATTTACAATAACTGCTTTTGGTGTGAGTGATCTAATATTTATGAGCCCAAACTTTAAAAATTGTTTTTGTTCATTTACTTTACATTTTTCTGGTTTAATTACGATAAGATTTTTTCTAGATCCTACATTATATTTATATTTATATTTTGACCTCACTATTCTGGGAACAGACACAGTCTTAATAGGTTTTACAGCACAAGTACTTTTATCATTTAAGCGGGTGGAACAAAACTCATCATAATGGTTATTTGAGAATTGACTTACTAGTCACATGGAGCGAAGTGTCCTGGAGATGTTGTCAGAGAGAAGCTCCGCTCCGACTCGACTGGGGTGTAATCCATCAGCGCGAAACAGTCTAGGACGCTCCCAGAAAAGATTCCAGTTATTAACAAATAGCAGTTTCTGTTCTTTACACCATGACAACAACCATTCATTTAAATGAATGAAGATTGAATGAAGATGAAATGAAGATCCAGTCCAGTCTACTGTCAAAGACCTAGAGCTGTTCAGCATCAGTTCTGTGTTCCATACAGCACTATTAGCAAAATAAATCATGTCTCTTTTCATAAAGGAACTGTTCTGCCTAAAGAAGATGGCATTACTTTTATAGTTACAGGGCTCCAGACAAAAATATATGAGGGCGCCTTGGGCTCCTAAGTGATTAATTTGGTGGACAAAGCTTCGAATTTATTAATAGAAGTGGTTTCTTTTGAAGTGCTTTAGTTTTTTTAATGAATAGCTTCTGCTTTGTGCGGTGATGAAGAGATATTTTAATGTAAACATTACTTTTCCAAAAGTTTTGGGTCCATATTATTTTTTAATAATTCAGTGCCTTTATTCAGCAAGTACATGAATCAAAAGTGACAGTCAGATTGTTCTATTTTTTTCTTCTATTCATCAAAGAATCCTGAGGGGAAAAAACACTATGTCAGACTAATATTAAGCAACTGTTTTCAAGACAAGACGAGACAAGAAATGTTTCTTGAGCTTTAAATTAGCATATTAGAATGATTTCTGAAGGATCAAGTGGCCCTGAAGACTGGAGGAATTGCTGCTTAAAAATGACAAGGTCTAAAACACAGTGTGTTATTTTAATTTGTAAGCATATTTCACATTATTTCAGTTTTTGCTGTATTTTTCGTAAAATAAATGCAGCCTTGGTGGCAGGAGAGACTTTTTTTTAAATACACTACAACCTGAACTTTTAAACGGTAGCATACAAAAATTCAACCCAAATCATAAATCATAGTAATGGTTTCCAGTTCATTCAGAAAAAAACTGAAAAGTGATTTGTGGTTCAGAGAGGGAGTCAGTTGTAAATTCAGTAATTGTTTTAAACAATTCGCTGACTCAATCTGATTTAAACCGCTAGCGAGTGTAAAAAAAAATAAAAAAAATTTTTTACACTGTAAAAGTACTTCAGTCTAAAGTACAGTCTAAGTACTTCAAGTCTAAACTGACTCATAAGAGTAATTTGTTTGTGAATCCGACATCACAGCACAAGCTGTTTATTATTGTGTTTTGTGTGTACATGATATCTGACAAAACCAGGATATATTTTTAATTATTGACACACATTTAAAAATTTGGACACATTTACAACCATTTTAGCCTTAACTCGGGTACAGTTTTTTGAGTATGTTGTGAACTTGTAAAAAGTGTTACCTCAAAAAGTGATTGTTTGTAGTTTATTTAAACACATTAATCCAGCGCTCTCATCTTATACAGCACAATAGTTCATGTTGTGTAAATGAGTCTTGCAGCTTATGTAAAGAGATGCAATTCTTTCCAGCTTCACCACCCACCCTTGAGAGCACACGCAATCCTGATGCATTTAGCAATCATTTAAATGCAGTGCTATATAACTGCTTGGAATAGGTTTTCCTGTGCCGCGTTTCCACCGCAGGAACTTTACCCAGGAACTAGGGACTTTGGCCTGGTACTCGGTGTGTTTCCACCGCAGGAACCAGGAACTAAATAAAGTTCAAGGTAAAAAAAAAAATGCCCCTCAGAAAGTCCCTGCTGGCGAGGTGGTGCTTTTTCAAAGTTCCGGAGCTTTCGGGGGCGGGACTTGGACGCTAAACATCCTGATTGGTTGAGTTCACGCAGCATTGGTTGAGTTCAACCACCATTTACTCGGATCAACATTTTCAAAATATTACTGTTATTGTGTCATGAAATGTAATTTTGAAAGTATTTCAGGCGAGAATGTAGTCAAATCTGTGGTTAATTTATAAAGACAGCGCCTATTTAAAAATGTTTTCGCCGATCTCTGAGACGGTGAGCTCCACGCGATCAGTGAGAGCTCAATCCTCATGTATCCGCAGAGAGCAGCTTCACCTCGGCTAGACCTTCTGATGTGTGCCGCTGGTTCTGATGTCTCTTTAGTGGTTAAACCTAAAATATAATTTGTTTTGGGTAAATCTAACAGGTTATCTTTGAAAGTCTGAACTACTGAGGATGCACGTCCAAAATCAGCATACTTTGTATTGAGAAACGCGCGCAGACCTACGTCACCAGTCTATTTGCCTAATCTTCCCGGTACTTTACATCGCGGTGGAAACGCAGAAAGCAGCAGGTCTCGGGTGAAAAAAGTTCCTAGGAAAAAAAGTTCTTGGTACAAATGTTCCGGGTAATTTCGGTGGAAACGCGCCACTGGTCAAGGAATTATCTCCAAGAGTCCATAGAACGTTTAGCATAACTCCCATAATTCAATGCTGCAATTTATATGGAGAGAAGGAGAGAGATACAGTAGAAATATTATGCTAATCCAAATTCCGGCAACAGACAGTGTGTGTGGCTGTCTGTTTTGTGTGTGGTAGTTTTTGACCTCTGACCTCAGAAATTCCAAATGCAAATGCATTTTTTCTGTAAGGGTGGCTGATTTAGTCAGCAGTCGTATTGGCCGAGGCCTTTGTTTATGCGCTGAAATATTCAGTTGTGTATGGGAAACACTAAAGGCCAAATAAAACAAAACTGAGCTACCCAACAAAACCATGCAGCACAAATATAATGTCTGTGGATTATGGACAATGTGGCACAAGCCATTGTAATATGGCTTTGTTTTCCAAGTTGAACAGCGCTGCGTGAATCAGAGTCATGCACAGCTCAATCCATTGGAATCTGACACAGAATTCTCTGTTTGAGACCTCAGTGTGAACCCCAAATTTTGCTTTAACAATGTTAAACATTGTAAACAAGGACAGCAGGAGAAAGTGGTGCCATGCACAGACATAAAGGCTTTTCAATCCACATATTTACTGCAGTAACACAAACTGTACTTGTGGCTTTGTTTGCCTTTCTTCAATAAATATGTACTTTACATACATACTTTAACCTGTTAACTGTCACTCACATTTTTGAACATAGACTTGAAAATGTGTGATCCAAACCTACATTTTGATGTACCATTTTCATGGTAATGCAATGTTTGATTTTAAAATGGGTTTCAAAGGATGAATTTAGATTTTAGAGGATTTCTAAAGAGGGACTGTGAAAAAGGCAACAAAAATGGGATGGGGTGACAGTTAACAGGTTAATAAAGTAATAAAAATAATTACATTATTTATAATTATATTTTAAATAGAGTAACTTGTAATCTGTAACCTACTACATTTCCAAAGAACCTTCCCAACACTGCTGATAACTATTAGTCCCACGATCAAATATTTTTGCTGCATTTTCAAGCACTTCAGAAAGTCTTAAGGAGGCGTTACCTCCTAGTGTCTAAGCAACCAATAAGCACAGTGATTATTAACATGTGAATGAACTCACAAACAGTGAGAGATTGGCTGACAAAGAAAAACAGCCGCGCACACACACATACTTCTGACATCTCGGGGGAATATTATTATTCTCTTAGAATTAGGTGGAGCAGTAGAAAATATCTTACACAGAAAGTATTCCCGATGGGTGCTATAAATCAGCAACTGTTAAACGTTCTTGGCCCACATCTCAAATAAGATGTTTTGTCTTTTCTAAAGCCATGCAATATGCTATCAGATAATTTATTATGTTTTAAGAAATAAATTGTAATATATACACTGATACATGAATCCTTATCGTTCTTTCAGACATTTATAAACAACAGAACGTGAACACTAATGATAGTAGATATAAAAAGGGTTGAAAGTGATAATGCATCCAGCTTGCACGAGAATAAAATATAATGTTCTGAGCTGTATCCTGTCACTGTTACAAAATTGTTCTTTTGCTAACCTTAATTTGTGCCAAGTAATATGTTACGTAGTTGTTACAGTTATTGCTCCTGCAATAAAACCGTGGTAACTTGGTATTCACCACAACTGGCATCAAAAATCCTCTGGAGGGGTTTTACAGACTTAGAATAAATGTAATGTTTTTTTTTATGTAGACCTGGAAACAATTGGAGTAAGTGTGGTATTTTGGTAGAAACTGTGGTTACCATGTGGTTGCTTTATAAAAAAAATTATTCTGACTGAACGGTCCCAACACATACTTTTGTGAATAATTATTCCTACAGAACATCATAAATTCAGGGATGAATGTGAAACCATGAGTTTTCTCTTATTTAAGATAGCATTGTGCTTTCCTGTGCGTGCTCGGTGCCTCTGCCCCGTCCCACACACACACATGTCATTTGCCTGGTTATTTTAAAAAGCTCCAGTCACCCACATTCTGTCCATCTAAATTTAGGTCCCCTACAGCTGTTCATTTCTTTTTAGTGTGTGTGTGTGTGTGTACATCCTTGTGTAAATGCATGTCCTGACACCGACAACCTTGTCTAACTTTACACACTTCCAGTTCCATGTTTTTGTCCTTCCTCTAGACAGTGATCAATGCTTACAAGGTTTTTTTTTTTTTTTTTTTTTTTTTTTTTGGAGCACTAATAATTTTAGCATATTAAAAAAAAAATGTTCTTGATACATTCCTGTCATTTTCTTTTATTTACGGCAGGTGTTGTTGAAGAATATTCACCCAGAAATGAAATGTACTAACATTTAGGCTATCCAAGATCTAGATGAGTTTGTTTCTTCACTTGCTGTCAAATGGATCTTCTGCAGTGATTTGAATATTGACAGAACAGCAGACAGTAAAGATACTTTAGGTTTGGATTATTGTGGTGTTTTTATTAGCTGTTTGGATGTCATTCTGACGGCACCCATTCACTGCAGAGGATCCATTTGTGAGTAACGTCTGTGAAGTAAATTTCTCTGTTCTGATGAAGAAAAACTCATCTACATCTCGGATGGACTGAGGGTGAGTAAATATTTAGCTCATTAAAATTTTGGGATGAATTACTCCTTCAAGTGTGCATTAATAAGATGGTGAATTAACTAATTCTACTTATTATGACTTTATGAGTTAATTGACTGAATGGTGGATGGTCACCGAAGATTACTGTTCTACGGATTCATGACCCTATTAATATTGATTAATTATGCATTCTAAGTGACATACAGTTTGTTGGAAAGCATAAAAAGGAGTCAATTGCAGTATAGAAGGTAATCAGCATATAAAGTATGAAACATTGGTGGTTTTATAGAATTATATAAAAGTTTTGATCAGTATTTTGCACACTGGAACACAATCATTTTTACTCACAAATTTTGATAAGATTCAAGTTCATTAAGCAAATGGATAGAAGAGCATAACCTGTTTAAATACACCTTTGCACATGTATTATCCGTTTTTTACAGCTTTTAATTTTCCTGTAGTGGTGAGAGAGAGAGCTTTTAAACCTGTGTGTGTCTTTGTCTGGACGGATGATCTGGAGTTGTCTATTTCCAACGGCCCTAGTCAGGTGGCCTATTTTCAGATGTATTTTAAGACTTGCATCCTGAGAGACATCATCTGTTTCTGCCTCAGTGAGAGAAGCCCTGCTTTCTGCTGCTAAGGCTGTTGCTTAGGCGATTATAAGCAGAAATAGCACCAAAATACTGCTATTTTTGTCTGTCTTTAATGTTGATGTCATGGGGCAAATTGTCAAACATGGTGTTTTTAAGTGGCACTAAGGTCAGTGTCACCCTATAGAGTGCATTAGTTCAAATACCAAAATTCAGAATCTTTTATTTTGAAAGTTGTGATTAAGTTAATGGTTCAGAAACATTTTTTTTTTTTAATTCTAAAAGCCAAGTATCATAAAAAAGGCAGTTTTTTCCACTACACAATCAAATGCATTCAGAGGCTAAAGCTAGTGTATGAAGTCAATTAAGTAAAATAGTTTTTGTTCAGTATACTGTACATCATTTGGTATAGTACAATAGTTTGTTAGTTTGGAATACTCCTATTTCTATTTCAGTGAGATTTACATCGAAAGCATTGTAATATGTGAGTGTGACGGACTAACAATAAGCAAGATTTCAGCTATAAGTGAGATATCGTTTACCAAACTCTAAATGCTTTGAGTCAGCTAATGGGAGGCTGCCTGGAGCAACTCACTGTTTTCTTGGCTCCAGTGCATGGCATCTTGGCCAGTGATGGGAATAACGGCGTTATAAATAACGGCGTTACTAACGCCATTACTTTTTCCAGTAACGAGTAATCTAATTGATTACTCTTCTCATCTTAATAACGCCGTTACTGTTACTGCCAAAAAATGCGGCGCGTTACTATAACTGATGATGAAGCTGTTTTTTTTTTTTTCATCAGACCAACTAGATCTCTGAGCGAGAGGCAAATACTTTTTTTTACTGTTCTTCCTTGGTTAGTGGGCAGAGCACGAGACAAGCGCATAAATGCTGACGATTGGCTGAGGTAGAGTAAAATTTCATTGTAAGCCAATCAGAGGTAGAGTTGGGCGGGTTTTCGAAAGCACGCATAGTAGTGTTGGGAATTCGGCTCTTTTGACTCAGCTCACTGAAAAGAGCCGGCTCTTTGGCTCACAAACGGCTCTTTAAATGACTTTGACTATAATATTTCAATTTTTATTACATAATTATTTAATTTCTATAGGCTAAATTTGAAAAAATAGAGTTGGCTCTTCAGATATGCGAGCCAGCTCCCGAAGTTCAACTAAAAAAGCGTCGGCTCATTCGCGAATCGCGAACGACTCATCAAAAGCTCATTCGCGAACGAGTCGATCCATCATCACTAACGCTCATTCGCGAACGACCCATCATCGGACAGGACAGGACACACAACGAACAACACAAGCCAGTCAGTCAACGAGAGACAGGTATGGCGACGAGCCCAAATAATCCAAAAGTAGCCTTCTCTAAATAGAAGTATATACATTACTTTTTCCTTCAAGAAATTAAAGAAACAATAAAAGGAAATATCAAAAGTTCCCAAAAATCTATCGTGTTATTTGCATTGATCCACTATATAAACATAATATCTACATACATGCCATTTGATTGGAGGCTAGTCTCACTTTGTCCCACAGCAACTTTTTTTTTTAGATGTGTGTACAATGTTTCATGTTTATGTTAATAATGTATTGTATTAAGTGTCCATTTCATTATAATATTCAGATTTATCATAAATAATTGAACATGCACATGTATTTTAAGTTCCTTTAAAGAGGGGTAGAGGTGGGGTCACGTTTGAGCATTTAAAATTTAATTTTACTTGAAAGTAACGCAATAGTTACTTTCTTAAGTAACTAGTTACTTTAAAAATTTGTAACTGAGTTACTAATTTAGTTACTTTTTGGAAGAAGTAACTAGTAACTGTAACTAATTACTTTTTAAAAGTAACTTGCCCAACACTGATCTTGGCATTATGGTGAAATGTAGCCTCTTACACAACTGCACTGTAGGGGAGCTGCTCCTGGGGGATGTTGACTGGACTGTCACCAGCAGGTGTAAGTGTGTGTGTGTGTGTGTGTGTGTGAGCTTGGCGTCAAGGTAATGGAACTGCCTGTGTGCCACCACAAGCCTTTTTAGTTCTTCCTAAAAATGTTGCCATCAGTCAGCTCTTTATCTATCCATCTCTCTCTCTATTCATACACTGCGGCCCTGTTTGAATGAATTAGACCTGGCTTTTACACTATTAAGAGCAGTTTCAAATGAATGTTTGCCAGCTTACCTGTAATTTGTGTGTGTGTGTGTGTTTGTGTGTACTTGTATAATGAAGAGAGTGTAAAGACATAAGGCGGAGGGAGAGCGAGTCTGTCTGACAGTTAAAGACAGCTGCAGTGGATTTCTGGAATAACTGTGTGTGATTCTGAGTGAGAGAATGTGTCTGCATTCGTGGAAATCAGTATGTGTAGCTGTGTCCTATTCCCCAGTGGACTATATTTGCAATACCAGCACTATTTTTTAGATGACAAAGCTCCAGTCTTAATATGTGCCGATTTGATGCTCAAGAAACATTTCTTATTATCTCAGTTGAAAATAGTTAAAAGCATAGTTTTTTTTTTTTTTTAAGATTCTTTGATGAATAGAAAAATAATATTTTAAATATAAATCTCTGGTCACTTTTTAAATGTATTTCATGTCACTTTTGAACATTTTAATGCATCTATGCTGAACAAAGGTATCAACGGTTGTGCGTTATTCTTTGCATAGAACGTGAGTGCTTCAGAGCATTATTCTGTGTTGAATTCAGTTGCTTTTCTTCATGCACTCTTTCCCTATGTAGTGAGCAGTACGACATTCACTGACACAGTATGTGTGGTAGGCAATTCAGAGAACCATATTTCAGTGTAAGTGGCATTAGCCTTTAGCATAGTTAGCAACTGCTTAACGGCTTAATTTTTATACTTTTTCTTTTTAAATGCAAATGCCATTTTGTGCATATTTCACTTTCTTGTGACCATTTTCCCACTCGTACTGACCTTTAGAATGAAATGGATGCTGTTGTTCTTTCCCACATGAAGTGAGCAACAGTACACATAGAAGGTGACATTATCATTTTAACTCCTCCACATGCTTAAATAACAGCCTCTTTGCAAAGCAAAAGAATCTGTGCTGAAATGTGCTGATGCAACATCATCTTGGTTTTAAACAAGCCATGATGTAATGTGCAACACGTTATTAGAGAAGAGAGAGAGAAATGAAAAGAAAGATGTAAAGAGTGATGAATCTGGTTAGCAGGCATTGGGTAATTTAGAAGACAAATTCATGTTAAAGGAGTAGTTATATGAAAATGTATTCACCCTCAGGCCATCTAAGATCTAGATAAATCTGTTTCTTCATTGGAACGGATTTGGAAAAAGTTAAAATAAAATCCTTTGCTCACCAATGAATCCTCTGCAGTGAATGGGTGCCGTCAGAATCCGAGTCCAAACAGCTGATAAAAACATCACAATAACCCACATGTAATCCACACGACTCCAGTCCACCAATTGATATCTTGCGAAGTGAAAAGCTGCATGTTTGTAATAAATCCATTGAGACATTTTTAACTTCAAACTGTTACTTCTAGCTAGTCGAATAAATCGGTAATATTGCTTTCTTAAGTGAAGATTATGTCTAATCTGAATCAGGGGAGAAAGGTGCACAGATCAGGCACCGTTTACATTCAGAAACAGTCCAAAACTGTTATACGTTGAATTTGTTGATTACAAAAACACAGTTTTTCCACAAGATGTTTATTGATGTGGATTATTGTGGTGTTTTTTTCATCAGCTGATTTTACTTTCGTTCTGTCAGCACCTTGGAGAGCAAGTGACATAATGCTACATTTCTCTAAATACTTTTAGATTAAGAATGAAACTCATCTACAGCTTGGATTGCCTGAGGGTGAGTACATGTTTTTTTTTTTTTTTTTTTTTGAGACACTGTGGCTTCCTTTCTCAGCTGCAGTTGAAGGACAATGGACAATGAGTGACCTCATACGGATGTACAGGTCAGCTGTTTCCTGCTCTGAGAGAAACTGTGTAAAGGTTCAGGAGGTAACAGGTTTATGGGTAATATTATGTGTATAATTGCAGGTTTTGTCTTCCAAAGTGCTTTGTATTATTGAAAATAATCTTTTATTAATCTCAAAAACTTGGTCATGTTCTTGGCCGCTTGGCAGTAGAGAGTAAATGAATGTTGTTTCTTTCTCTCTTTTACACACATGCATGGTATGTGTGAATGTGTTAAGTAAGGACAGGTTATGTAACACTAGTTTAGTAGTTTACACGTGCACATTAAATGCACACAACTCTCACACACACAGAATACATTCATACATATATATTTATATACTCTAAACCATCCCCACATATGTTTTGCCTTTAGAATGTGTTGAGTATGACTCTAATAACTACCAGATTTGTGTATAAAAGAAATGTCTTCTTTTTTTTTTTTTTTTTTTTACTTCGAGCATTAGATGTGTGAACATACATATTATAAAAAGGAAATATCAGATTAATACATGTAGCATAAGCTTTGAGGCCTCCCTAAAGAAATATAAAGCATCTGTTGGACAAATAATACTGAAAAATGATAGAGTTAGGACACATTGGGTGCAGTCAGACTGCTCCAGTCACATTAGCACTCTCTTATCTGTCCATTAAAACATTCTCAGTCACTTTTTACTGATGATCTCTTCTGTTTGTTGACAGGCCGTGACAGGAAGAAGTTTCGGCGACAAGGATTTTAGAAGCGGGCTGGAGAACGGCATTTTGCTCTGCGAGTGAGTTTTACATACATAAGAATCAGAAATTATGATCTCTCGCTTAAAAATATTCAGATTAAATGCAGATGCTACTAATTCACAATTATGTTTACAAAATACATTAAAACTGGTTTGCATTAGCATCACTTACATCAAGTAATATGTATGTTACAGAGGACAAATAAAAATACAGAAATATGGAGAAAACCACCTTATTATGATCACTAGACTACTGTTCAAATGTTTGGGATCCATTTATTCAAAAATTATATATATATATATATATATATATATATATATATATATATATATATATATATATATATATATATATATATATACAGTCATGTGTAAAAGTGAGGACACTCTCTTGAATTCCATGGTTTTACGTATTGGGATATAATAATAAAATATATGGTCTTACAATTTGGAAAATAAAACCTCAGATGAACAGCCACACATGACATATTGCTTAACAAAGATAAAGCCAAAATGGAAAAACTATTTTTAGTTTGTTGTTATTAATTAAGAGCAGTTTGCTGGTCTGGAGCCTTCAGGTGTGTGTTCACACAATGCCAAGGAGTAAAGACATCAGCAATAATCTGAAAGAAGCAATTGTTGCTGCCATCATTCTGGGAAGAGTAACACGGCCATTTCTAACAATTTGAAGTCCATCATCATTCTGCAGTGAGGAAGATTACTCACCAGTGGAAGA